>NC_069116.1:4518750-4845000 GCF_025612915.1 Magallana angulata | reverse complement strand
GGTGGTGGTGGCAATCATTGTTACCGTGGTGATGTGTCGCAGGCGAGTCTGTCTACCCCAAAGCCAAGAAAAGAGGTAAACTCTGATGTAAACAATGCTGCTGTTACATAATCACTGACCCCACAGAAACATTCTCAGTAATTATATTTGTTTTACTGGTATATAGGAACCCTCATTATTTATTTTAGTTTATGATTTTTGTCAAACTAGTTGTAAGTTTTTATACCAGAGCCTTGGCAAAGTGATAAACACTCCAAAACACACAAAAATACTGCTTATTGGTGTTGACATTAAATTAAAGGATATAAAATGAACATGTAAATTGGAAAACCTGGTAATGAAATGGAATAAGGTATTGAGTATTTTTTAAATCACAAAACGTAAAGCTCTTTTTGATATAATTTTTGTGTTTAAGCAGGCATGAAGAAGATGAGTTACGACATGTCACAGCGGCCAATGGACAACCGATCTCAGACCAGGGGAATCAGCAAGGATTTACAAATGGACAGATGTACACTCTGATTGTGCCAAATGTAGAGGACACACCAGTGAGAGGTAACTCACTAAAGAGATTTATAGAACTTGTGTTGTATGAGATGATTTAATGGAATTTAATGATAACGAGATTTATAATCAAGTGAGTTGTATGAAATAATAGGCCAGTGAGTGGTCATGCATGATGTTGCTATGATTTTATCCTTCTAGAGCGTTCTACAAGTCGTAGAGAAGTAGTGGAGAGAGGTTGGATGGACCTTAGTCTTTTTCTACAAAAAAATCTCCCTATCAGTGACTGGAAGTTCATCATCAGGGAGTTGTTCTGTAAGTATATATATGTACCTGCAGTTTGGTGTGTTATGATATTTTTGTGATTTTAATGTTTTGATGCTTCAGATAAATGTATTATAAGTTTCATACATTCTTAAAATTGTTTTTGAATTCTGTAAAAACATGGACATAAGTCACCATAAATGATGTGATTACTTTATAGTGTCTGTTGGGAAAACAGCTGACCACGTTATAGAGGAACACGAGGCAAATCATCAGCGGAACGTGCGGGAACAGATATACTGCTGTCTGATCACCTTCAGCCAGCGCACGGATATGTGTTCATTTGACCTTCAGAAGCTGGTTGACATTCTGAGTAACCACGAGCACACGGAGTTAGCGACTAGTATTCAAAACGATGAACGATTCACTGTGCTGTTTCCCAACATGTCTTCTGAAAACAGCGACACAGAGTTCAGTGATGTTCCTAGAAACCAGTGATGTTTGTTTTTCTGTGCTTTGACTTCCATTTGTATCTATCAGTGGAGTTTGTACATGTTTTTGTCTTGCCATAACTGTGATTCTTGTGTTTGAACTGCTTCATAAACAAAGTTAATGATCAATCTGAGCAAATATTACAAAGGTTAGGTATTGGTTCACACTGTCACTGTGAAGATTTTTTAGTTGTAAATTTTGCATTTCTCTTGTAATTTGATAGATCTTATACAGTATAAAATCATGTAAAGGTATGAAGCAGCTGAATATGAACTTCTTTGTATAATGAAAGCTATTTATTTGGAGATAATGTTGTGAGATCAAGATAGTATTATGAAAATTTATCTCCTATTAGACAAAGGTAAACTAGATGACTAATAGGGACACAGTTAAATTATTCCATGTCACTGTATACTAGTCACAAAAACTACAAACAAGAATAGATTACTTGTTGTTGAAACATAATGGCAGGGCAAAAGTTTCACTCCTCAACAATGTTTCCATTCACTTGCAAGGTAAAATATCTGCATTACAATTAGTTTAAGCCTTTCTTGTTTAGCTGTTTTAAAAAGATGGAAAATTCATTTGTGATGAATTGAAAACTGTACATTCAGGTTAAAGGATCAAGGTCACAGTTCATATATCACAGGTCATGGAAGTTGACCTTTTATGACACTCTTATACTATTCGTTCTTTGCATGATTAATGATTGGAGAGTGTGTAATCATATTTTGACAGGATGGATTGAAATAATGCATTGATATAGTCACTATTGATTATCAGTGATAACTCATCACATATCAGACATAGATCTCATTGAAATGTATTCAGTTAAAGGTTGTATGCATTATTTATATGGTAATTATTCAGTTTTCGGGTGTTTTTGTTTATTGCCTATATATACTATTAACTTGTTCAGTTTTGCTTGTATACTACGTGTATTAGCTTGGAAAGTTCTGAAGTTTTTTTTACAACTGACATGACTCATAAATGAATACAATGTACTTTTAGTCCCCAAAAAAATTGAAGCAAAGCTGTCTCCCTGTAGTTTGATTGGAAATTGATTATTCAACTTGCATTCCTTGCATTGTTATTCTGTATTGGTTGTTATCATGTTTTACATTCAGTAGTTAGATTTTTCTAACTTTTATATCGAATCTTCAATTATTATTATTTTCATTATTTATTTATTTATTATTCACTAGTCCCAAAATTGATCTGGAGATGATGGCAATTATTTAATGTACGTCTGTGATTTTTCCCAATACACATGCAGGCAAATCAATATGTGTTAGAAAACATTAGGATTATGCAGTCTCCTAGGCAAAAATGTTCAGAAATTATTATTGGTGCATTTCATATGTTGTTTTTCATCTGATAAAAAGGTCATTTTCTTGTTCTTGATTAATCATAAGTGGTCGAACTTTCTTATATTCTGATGAATTATAGGTTCATAACATTTTTTGGTTTTATGAATAGAATGTGTGGTACATCCACTGGTTCATGTACTAGTGGAGAAGACCAGAGCAGTACTGACTGTTAAAATATTGTAGCTTTCTTGGATTTTTTTTCTCTTGATCTGACTACAGTGTAGTCCAAATATATGTGATGTTTTCTTGCCTTATCTAATGATTTTGATATTTTACTTGCCAAGAAAATGTCAGAATCAGTGCCATTACAAAAATTGGAAATTTATCGCCTCCGGCATTTTGTCTCAATTTTAATAAATGTATCCTTAAACTCACCAATATATTGCTTAAAAAGTATTCTACTCCATATTTTGATAATCACTTTAATAAAGAATTGTACATATTAACCCTATATTGTCTAGTATGTATGAATCAAACATGTTAAACATGTATGAATCAAAACAAATCTTGACAGTTCGATAAATTGTGTTCAACAGTCTGTTGATGGAATGTAAGAACCCAATAAAAGCGATATATATGAGTACTAGAAATGTCGTTTTATCAATAAGTTGTGAGTTAAACATTTGATTTGACTCACAAACATCTAAAATTGAACATGCCGCCTTCAGTTGGGGCAGTGAATTCCCAGTTTTTGTTATGGCGCCGGTTCTGACGTTTTCCTGGCAAGTTAGATATCAAAATCATTTTAAAAAAGCCAGGAAAATATCAGATATATCAGACTACTTTCTTTACTGTTTACAGTGAATTGTAACTTTATGATGTCTTCCACCTAGAGATGTTTTAAATTTTTCATTATTTATATCAAATATTTAAACAGAAATAAGTTATTTACACCTGATTTCACCCGACTTTGATATTGTCATCAGTGTGATGCCTGCATTGATGTTGTGAGTTTTACCTGTGACAGATCTATAGATAGGGTTTTAGATGTTGCAGATCTTTTGATAGGGTTTTACACGCGACAGATCTGTGGAAGTGGTTTTATATATGATAGATCCACGTGTATTGCTTTTTAATGTCTGGCTTATAGACTTGTAAAGTTAATAGACTTACTTATTACTTCGATACAAGGGTAAAGTATTTGCAGGTCAATGTTTTGCTCAAGTGTTACAATGTTATCTTTATTAATCATGTAAATACGTTTTGGTTTACGTGTAATATGACAGTTGCCTCGGAGCGTCATTTTCCCGTACTTTTTTGTTATTTTGACTTCCTTCTATCGCATGTGTTATTGTTACTGTTTTGTTTCTCTATCTAGATGTAATCTACGTATTGTGTTGGTGTTCATATAATGACACACTCAGACACAGAGTGCTCAAATACCAGTCCCAGTTCTAGCTTTAAATCCACTTTTACTGTTGATACTTATTTATACATACATGAATTGCTACTCATCTTTCAATTGCTTAGGTTTGTGAATTAGACCACGGTTTTTGTGTACATGTGTATATAAATGTTTGTAATTACCCTTGTAATGTAACTCATAAAATGAGCGCTAATTTGAAATACATGTTAGATATGATGCACATTTTGCAATATTTCTATTCTATTTAATTTTTTTCTATTAGTCTGTATTTCATAAATCTTAAAATTTTGTCCTATTCTTTATTCTTAATTTAATCATTCAAACACTTCTTAGAGTCGAATTGAAGTACAATACATGTGTTCATTTATATTATATATATAATATACAATAAGTTAATTAAGTGTTTTTAAACATGTAATACTTTTGTTCAAAATCATTGGAAAAAAATCTTAAAACAAGCTTTATTTTTATTTAGCAAAGTTAAAATCTTTTTTATCCAAGACTAAATTTATCATGTTATCAAAAATGTATGTCCTGCTAGTATTAAAATTACTTTTATAAATCTTATATTTTTTTGTCTCTTACATGTGCCAAGACAAAAATTGATGAATACTTTTTCATCCCAATATATAAGTCTGTTGTTGACACAGAGAGATCCTTTTTCATTTTTGATGAAATATCACAACTTTTATAAACTTTTATAAACTTACTAAATAAATGCTAAATAATTTCTATTTGCTTTCCTTAGAAACTGAAAATTATATCGAAGCAGAATAGCAGAATATGCTGCTAAGCTGCTTTTGATCAGAATTAATTTGTAAATGCATGTTTGTTTTTTTTTTACTTTTCAATGAGCGTTCTTTGCATATTTGTAAGAGAGAGAGAGAGGAGAGAGAGAGAGAAAGAGAGATTTTGTTCCAGTCTGGAAAATGATTTACTCATGTGTTTTGTCAAACAATAGACTAAGTTTGATTAATAAACTATTGAAGTTGATTATTTACCATCATTTGTCTTGTGGTATATTTAAACAGGAATACTCTTCAAAGGAACCTGTGAAATTCATTTTATTTTTTTAGTGCAGGTTCCTGCACAGATCCGGGGATGGGGGGTTCCGGTTATTTATTTGGATTCCCAACTTCAGTAGTTCAGTAATGAACCATAAAAATTATTCATTAATTCATATAAAAATGAACATGGAATATTTGAATTCATTTTGGTATTATGAGCTCCAGTCTTACTTCAAATGGATACTTTTTTGTTTTATCATGGTATAATTTTGTGTGGGTGATCTTCAATTTTTAAAGACCCCAGCGCCATCCGAACTCATGACAGACAGATTCATAGTTAACACTCAGACCCACTGCACTAAGCTGTCAATCAACAAATCTGGGAAAGAAAAGATTTAAAATCAAATATTACACTTGATTTTATTGTTTACATCGATAGGAGATGTGTCACAATATAGAGGTGGCCCATACCACCTTAATAAGTTTTCTAATGGCTAAACAAAGTCATTTATTATTTGATGAATAAATAAAATACTTGCATTAAAATATGATTTAACGATAAACCATTAATTATTTTTTTTTAAATTTGTGTGTGTGTTATTCTTGAAAACTGGAAAAATATTTTAGCTGCAAATTATTTTAGAGCTTGAAATTTGCTGTTTATCATTGAGATATTGGTCACAATGTCAGTGTTGACTCACAGGGATTTAAAAACTGAAAAGGGGGTGTACTTTTTTATTTGCAACTCAGATTGAGTCAAATATCTCCGTGTGGAAAAACAATAAAACTAATTGGCAGCGGTGGGATTCGAACCCACGCCTCCGAAGAGACTGGTGCCTTAAACCAGCGCCTTAGACCGCTCGGCCACGCTACCTCATGACTTCACGTGCAGTGTAAATGCGTTCAGTTTAAACAATTAATATAAAAGCTATTAGTCTATTTCATGATTTACTGCCATAAGTGAAAATATATAAATATCTTAGAAAGAGATATTTTGGTCAGTAAGTCTAATGATAAATACACAACGCCTTATGTAGTTCACCCATACGTGTGAGTTTTGTATGGAAAGCCATAGCTTGCAAAATTCATTCACCCTAACAACCAGCTAACGAATTAAAAAGCATATTGCAAGGTACATGTACGATTGTCCATAATGAAAATATAGCTGATTACATACATACAATAATTATTAATTGTCTTTTTTTTTATTAATACGTCTTAAATGATTACTCATTTTAAAAATATGAACCGCGGGGTGGGCAAAAGCGCGCATTTTATTTTGACCAACCATATGCGCTGATGAATGACAAGTAATCCAGTAAAACGAAAACGCATACAGTGTACGACCTAACATAAGGTAATTAATACACACAACACCATTAAATGCTTATTTTTGGATGTCGTCGGTCCTATGACACACCAAGCGGTGCAGAATACCGCCTAAGCGCCGTGTGTGATAACTTGTCTGCACTCCTTGGTGTGTCATTGGACCGACGTCATCCAAAAATAAGCATTCAATGCTTATATTTATATTTTCATACTGATGTCTATTTGTATTAGATATTGTGTATCGCCGCTATAAAGCCATTATTTACGCTCTTAGTCACAGATTTATATGAACCATACATGGAACAACCATATTAACGTGTTATTTAGTTAGCTTCCGTGACAAAAAATATAGTGCCAGAAACTTTCTGGAGAAAATTTTTTAATTATAAGGAGTAGATATATATTAATGATAGTTTTTCAAAAGTGCATATCAAATTGGTTATATAAGATTGAAAGTCTCGATCATTTAATCTTCAAAAGTAAATGTACTCAAAACACGTAATGTGCCTTGTGTATGTGTGCTCATGGTGCATGACTTAGCAAAGTATTGAATTTCATAGAAAAGTGAACGTCGCAAAGATAAGGGGAAATATACACTGAATACTGAAGTCTATACACCCCGTTTATCGATTGGTCGAAATCTACAGCAATCTAAGTAAATCACGGACTGCACGAAATAATCATGATGTTGTCAGACTCAAATTCCGATGGGGGACAATTTAGCTGTTTCTTTTAGCTAACTTACTGATGTACATTAACAGTATTTTAGTGAATTTTACTTACATTTATAATTATTTTATTTTTTAGTTAAAAGAAAGATGTACATGTAAATCTAAACAAATAAATGCTTTCTTTGGTGATTAATGGGGGTTCTGAAGGTAGCTATCATTGCAGAAAAAAGTTTAAATAACCCACTATAACGCGGGCTATGTAATTTTCTGCAATGTCGCCACCTTAATAACCCGCATGAATCACCAAAGAAAGCATTTTATTGCTTAAATTAATTACATCCAATTTTATTTGTACGTATGTGCATTTACAATGTAGCTGCCTTATTTATTTCAGAAAGAACAAGAAAACATATTGAAGCAAACGTCAAATGGGCCGCAAAAATATAATTGTTGTATGCATCATCATTGGTTGTTTACATAAAAAAAACAGACCACAAGAAGAAAATAACGAGTTAATTGTACTAATGTATATGGAAAATTTCAATATATTTTCAGCAACACGTTTTAAAGTTTAACAATATTTTACTGTTATTATTAAGAATCAAGTTCGTTACTCTAAGCATTTCTAACGGTAATTGTATGTTCATTGCCAAAGTATGAAGTAATGGAAAACTCACTGATTTGTACATTATTCTAAAACAAAGTTCAACTCATCATTATTCTCTTGGAAATTCTGTATTTCAAACCGTTTTGATTTTTTGTTGCATTGTATTGAATTAAAACTTAATGCATAAGTTTATATGATTTCAAGGGACCACATGATAAAATAAAAATAGATTATTATAAACATGCTCATCTGGTTCTCAAAAGAATTTAAAGATAAGTAAGTTCAAATTTTCAGGTTATTTTAAATTTTCATCATATTCTCATATTTTTGCGTAAAAAATTGATATGGATGTCATTTCATATTTTTCTACCACACTTCACTTGGAAATATAATAAATACACACACAAAGTCGTCATATTTAACGCAGCACATAGAAATTTAAATATATCATTTATTGCTAGCGCTACTACGTTAGTCTTTTTCACTGGAATACGCATGCTCGGCTCCATAGTAGGGGATTCTGGGAATACTGTACTACTGTAGATAAACTGTACCATTTGAATTCCGTTTTATCATTTTCACATAAAGTTTTGTGTTTTATTGTACATGTCAAAAAGTAACAGTAGCTGATATCTTATAATGCGCAGTTTTTTTCAATATTGTAATAAATAGCTAGCTTTATCTTAAATTTCTTCAAACTCTGAAAACAACTTCGGATATGTTTTCCGAGCTTGACGGAAAAGCACGAGAAGATACGATTGCTACAAAACAGTACCAATGGTTCTTGAAAATTTTCACTTCGAAATTGAAATTACAGTAGATACATGTATAATGATTAAGGCACAGTCAATGAGCTATGCCATGCCTCTAGATTTACAGTTCTAAATTGAGACCCCACTCCAGTACAATTCCAGTACACCACTATGCCTTCCTATTTAATTAATCGATTCAGAAATATAAATCAATGTTTTAGAAATCTGCTTCTGTGTTTTATGACGGCTACAGCGCTAGCTCACCAATCTTTTTAAAAGATAAGCTTGTATAAAATTGAATGTCATTAAAGTCTTTAGTATGTCCCATATACCGATCCCGATACATTGTTTTTTACAGAACGAAGAACTCGAAATTTTCCCGAATAGATGCTAGTCTCGATAAAAACGCGCCAAACACGACAGTCTACTAAGTATGACATATTTTACATTTACGAGAAAAACAAAAAATATGTAATATTTTTTAAAAGGCATAAACATATTTCTACATGAAAATTTACTTTTAATTCATAAAAATAACCATTAAATGTATATCAAATAACGGATCGCCTTCTGGCGGTTCTGGCGGCCCGTAATAACCCGTAACATTAGTTAAATGATCAAAATCATTTTTTAACGACATTTTCAGCGAAATACACTTTTCCGTGATCGTTTTTGAAGCTTTCGCTAGAAGTGATGAGAGTGTCCCAGTCCGCCCAATAGGCTGACTTCATCCTCTGGAAGTAGGTCAACAGGTTAGGGTAGTGCTCTGTAACACAGAATTACAGGTAATGTCTCTGACGTCAGGTCATTGCATCACAACACGATTATGTATGGGTCATATTATTTTAACTGTGTACTTACGTTTGGTGAAAGCCTCGTATCTCGTTCCTTGCATGGACACAAGGAGCAGAGATAACATTCCAAACAATGAACAGTCTATCTCGCTAGGCTCGTCACCCATAAAATACCTCTTATTTCCTGAAAGAACATATTAAGTGATTTATGGAAATTCACACACGTGGTCAATTTTAAAAAAAGAAAACATGTGACGAAGCTTGAGAGGCCAGACACTGTTTGTCATGGCCATGGTTTAGATGCACCACGTTTATATCAAAATACCTAGAAAATGAGACAGCGCCTCAATGTCGCCCTGTGCTATGCTCCAAACCTCATCCACACTGTGGCGCCCAATACCGTGCCCCCAGGTGGCGCTCTTGATGGCGCGCTTCACAAACCAATAGTAAAGCCAGAACCCGGGGCCCTTCAGGGGGGCTTGGGTCTTTAACAGTGGTATGTTGTCTTCGTTACAAAACAATTCAATGCACATGGTCCTACAATTATAAGTTAAAAACTCCAAACTGACACAATGTGATGAACAGGAACTGAAAAGTACGAAAAATAAGGTACAGAAAATTTAAAGTTGTAACCTGTTCACTATTTCAATAATGCGAATTCTGTGTTAGAAAGGATAACACATGTATTTGTGTTAAAATCAATAAACAGTTTATGTGTGTTACATGTATGTTATGAGATGGACGTAAACCAAGCTTTACCAGTAAAAGTTTTCCTCTATCAGTTTGAGGAAGGCCCTGGCAATGCTTTTCTGTTGTTCACTCAGGCTCCTGTTTAAGTCGATGTCCATTTTCTTTTTGATGAACTCAATACAGAACTGTGAGTCTGTTACCTGGGTGTCGTTGTATTCAATCCAGGGGGTCTTACCTTTCGTCGACATTCGGCCGCTGTGGTCATTCTAGAGATATGAAAGTTATTTTAAATATTGATACGAATAGTGAGTTGGCTGTAGAACTGAACCTCTACGGGAAATTAGGGTTTAAGGACCGTATATAGCTATGATTTGTAAATATATTAATAACCAAATATTCTTGAGACTTTACAACTTGATTAAATATTTTTGTCTATTTTGCATGTGTATTCAGGTTTGAAAGTGATCTATTGAACTGCCGGTCTATAGAATGTGATCTATTAGACTGCTGGTCAATAGACTGTGACCTATTGGACCGCCAGTCAATAGACTGCGATCTATTGGACCGGCAACGTATTAATTTTAGAAAAAGGTTATTTGCTACAAGATTAAAAGACAACTTTATTATGTTTATTGTATTATTGTTCTTAAAATTTATCTTTTTGGTCATCTTGGTATTGATTAACAATGACCTGAATGCATAATGGTATGAAAACCTTCTGTAATTTATTCTTGTGAACACAAAATACTAAAGGAATTAGGTAATAAAAGAATTATTTAATACCTGAAAAGTCAATAGACCCGAATATTTTCCCTTGGTGCAGGGAACTGCTCAGTTTGATCTATTGCCCGAGGTCGTGGCCTCGGGCAATAGATCAAACTGAGCTGTTCCCTGCACCAAGGGAAAATATTCGGGTCTATTGACTGCTCAAGCATTAAATAATTGTATACTGTTTGAATACTCACAATAATTCAATACTTTTTGAAAATATCAAACTATTTACTGGATGTGAATAATGTTATTTATAGAGCTGTTAATGTCTATACTTACCATATACGGTGTTTTGGTCATACGCAAAAAAGTTTCGAGCTTCATCGGGAATGGGGACTTGCTGGGTACCACTAACCCTCTGCCGAAAAAGTGGTGGACCACCACAACGTCACGTGGGGCAGCTAGCTTCCTCCTGAGAGATGAAGGCTACTTAGATTACATGGTCGTGTTAAAAGTATTCAATGAAGTGGATATTAACTACACAGCACATACCACTACAGTGCATGTTCATATTGTAGTACCTTTCTCCATTAGATTATGTTATTTTCTCCCAGAGGGGCTTCCGTACATAAATATTTTTGCGCGTTTCAAAAACATTTCGGTGTTGCTGTAATGTGCGTGATAACTGTATTGCAGTATTGTTTAAATATGATTTAAATTTGTTACTCTAAATTTTCTAGAAACACTTAAATATTGCATAAATATCTGTGTGTAATTTTTTTCAATCGTATAGATCTCTAGCTCTCATTGTAACTGATGTATCAAATATCTATATCAATGTATATTACTCACCGTCGACTGCGGATAATAAAAGTACCTACACCCACGCACAGCAGGGCTCCTACCCCGGCTAGACCCACCCACGTCCATGTGTCCAGCCCTATCATCGTTCTGAAGTCCCAGAGGTCGTATAAGATTGTGTATTGATGTATTTAACAAGCTGTGTATATTTCATCAGACTCGGCTTGTTCGTGATGTTTCGGGTCAAGAGTTTTGGAATTCGATGATGTTTATAAGTTACCGAATTTTCTTGGGGTCGTTTTTAGGATTCCGAAATCGATATTAGGAGGGGATGATATGTATAAAGTAGTTGATAAATTCGTTATTCTCCAAAGATCGATGCATTTAAATAAAATTCATTAATTCTTCGCTTTAAAATTCTGATTGAAAAAATTTAACGGTGATGATTTCAGCCAAATGAAATTTAAAGTAAGCACAAGTAAGAACAATGGCGGATCGGGATGTAATTAAAGGTGTGTGTTTTTTGCGGGTTTTTTTTTGGGGGGGGGGGGGGGGGCATTTAATGGGACCATGTAAAAAAATGAATTGAAAATAAGGAAATAAACAGTGAAATTGAAGTTAAATGTATACTTCTACTTCTCCTCCCCCCCCCCCCCCGGATTAGGATTTTCAGGATTTTGGAAAGTAACCCCCCCTTTTTTTTTGCTTGTCAAGATTTTTTGGACGAGTGTCTGCCCGCCCCACCCCCCCTTTCAAAATCGATGCAACGTGCCTGTCCTCTTAATAATACTTGAACTGACTAATTTTCAAAAAAACTAGAACGGGCGGTTTTGAAATTTTAAAACAAATTTAAGCTTCCTTTTTTATTTCTACCACACATAAAGAAGTATTATACATCAAATTTTCAAAAAAAAAATTCATGTCAAAGGCTATATATGATTCTAGTTCAAATACATTTTTTGATTGAAATATCCATTTCATATTACATGCATTTTGTTTAACCCACATTTTTCTTTATAGTTTGTGAAAAATAAGTTCCCTTGGTAAATTGTCCATCGTTTTTACATAATTAAATATAATTTTTTTAGTGCCATATACTGGTACCAAGGAATTTTTTTTTTTTGGATAGGACATCAGGTGAAAAATGAGATCTAGTCTATCCACCTGTATCCACATGCAGAAGAATAAAACAGAGAGACACGCACTCAATATCATGTGGAGTATTCATTATTAGCATGTTGACATGAAATTTACAAATAATGAGGTAAAAAACTACAGATTAAAACTTAAAAGTCTAAATGAAATTATCACAGTTCATAAAGTCTACAGAAGAAGGTCAGGATTTGATACTGAGGCTGCCAGGCTGTTGAATGGCTCTCCCTGTTTTACACCAATATATGTAATTTCATATCTGTTTCCAGTGTGTTTCCTCTGATTTCCGAGCATACATTATGAGGTACTCTCTCTCCTAGACACCTGTGTTCCTAGAAAATCAAGACAATACCGGTAGATAAGATTTTGAGATTTTCGAAGTAAGAGATTCAACATACAGTACACATGTAGACAGTGGGTACCTGATCAGCTCCTGCTTGGCACATGAATTTGATATTGCATCATCTGATTTATTATTACAGAATATCAAGTTTATTTTCCTCTTTTTGGGTTTAAACTTTACAACTAATTTATGATACTGTGAAATCATTAGAATTCATGGTGGCTCAATTTTCGTGGTCATCATGGGTAGCCGTCTCCCATGAATTTACATCCTCAATGAAAACTAGAACTGTCCTAATGGGACTAATACCCCCGCTAGGCTAATTTCAAATGGGACAAATAATTGAATTGAATAATAATTAAGGTTTGGAACACATAAAAAAAAAAATTCTAGAATTGTAAAAAAAAAAAATAGTTAACAAAGAAAAATCAAAATTGTCAGAATTTCACTGTAAATACATATCTATAACAGTAATACATTTACAAATGTATGTATTTGATGATATATTTTTTTAATTTAATTGATTTAAAGAAAAACCAACAAAATGACAAAAACCCCTCCCTTTGCAGTGAATAGAAATACCGGTAGCCAAGCAATGCTCTTCTGTTGATAAAACTTTCAATATCTTTCTTATAAGAGTCTTGACAGATGCAATTAGTTGTTTCAAATTTTCCTCACTTTCTCCTATGGCACAATTGAACTCCATATCAGAAAATTGATCCCATAGGACTATGATTTTCTTTGATGAGCTTGTTAAATTTAATAAACTCCCAAAACATTACCATAATTACCATACTATGTAAAAATATGTAAAAAAGAAAATTTAATATTACTAACAATTTTAAATTGCCAAAACACTACAATCATATCAGTAATTTTGAATTTCATTTAAATTAATGCCCAATAGGGTCACTTCATCAAATTACTTGACAAATAAATTTAAACAACCTCTAAAAATAGTTTAACTTCTTTATTAATAATTATATTATTTATTTCCTTATAATGATAGACCTTTTGGTTTACATGAAACAGTTTTAAAATAGCCCCAAAACCATCACCCATTTTACAGATTATTAATTTCCCCTAAACACATGCTCCATCTGAACCATGGCTCAGATAATGGCTCCCTTGGGACAAATGAATTCAGCCACACTTGTCTTTGATGTTCTCATTAGCTCCTAAGAATTTATCATTGACAAACAAAAACTTTGCATTGTCAGTTGATAGAATACTTAAAAAAAATAATTTTTTTTTTATTAATTAAGACATAAAGACAAAAAACTCCATCTGGATGTATTTATATAAATATATTTTAGAGTGTTTTCTATTAATTAATTAATAAAATCTGTAAGGATTACCTCCCTTACTTTTCAACATTAGTGTACAATATATAGAATAAGGAAAATGAAAAATGTCATAAAATCATTAAATCTTGTCTGATCTTAAAAAAAATTGCAGGTGCACATCTTCAGATGGTGTTCAACATATGTACAAATTTTCAAACTGTTCCATGCAGTAATAAAAAATTCTATAGGGGGGACAAAGTTGCGTCTACAGACAGACGGACAGACGGACAGACAGACAGACGGACAGACGGACAGGGTGAAACCAATATACCCCCCTAAACTTCGTTTGCGGGGGTATAACAAATTTTAAAAGAGTGAGTTTTCTTTCTGAAATTGAAAACTGATGTATCCATAAAAGCATCCCCACAAATAAGCAAAAAATAAAAACAACCCACAATCCATGAAAATTGGCCCCCACGAATTCAAATGATTTCACAGTTATCTGATTTGCAGTTACAGTATCACTAAAAAAATTCACCTGCTTAGTAAACAACTGTACGAGTAACATGGGATCACATGTATATGGTTACAGAATCTCTGCATATTTGTTTGCTCTTTTATGGAATATAACTGTACATTATTTCATATACGGTCATCTAGTTTGGGATTACCTGTGTCTTCATATTGGGGGAAGAGGAAGAGTTCTTTCTCCGGCTTTGTCAGGATGGTCAGTCGAGCCACTCTCACTCGCCGATGAACTCGCTTGTTGTAGGGATTGGCATCCACACTGTCCTCACCCTCGTACTCACAAGACTCAAACAACCTATCCATCTGAAATCACAACATCACTTGAGTGACGAGTCTACAGTCTTGTACAGATATCAGTCAAACTCTTAGTGGCTTACCTCTTTTGTCATTTCCAGAAAGGATCGGTTGGCAGCATGCTTCAGCAACACATAGACTAATGCATTACTGAAATACGCTCCTGTCTTACCTCGAATTTTGACCAGGAAACTAATACCTATAAGACACCAAAATTGATACTATAGTAAATTCTAATTAACAAAATGCAATAATAATAGAGCTTAAATTTATTTTAAGCTCTCAGAATATCTGAATGCCCAAGCTTATTCCTGACCTTGTCCAGAAAATCAATAATCACCTGGTTCTAGTCGCACAGACACAACAAACAGGTCCCCACCATTCAGTGAACTGGTGTCCTCCCCTTCCAAAGTCAGGTACTGCATGGAGTCACTTAACCTTTGATCCCTGTCTTCAGCCAATGGGAAGCTGTGATCACATTTCACTGCAGAACACAGAATGACACCCATGAAATAAAATACTTAGAAAGGTACACAAAGGTACTGTAACATCAGTTTGCACATATCATTTTTACTAACAATGATGATTATAGAAGGTAGCTAAATAATAAAGGTCTTTTGATAAGTTAGACTGTTAATTCATTCATCCAAAAGACTGTTGTTAATTTATTCACCTTATTCTATACAAATATAACTTACAGCTTGACTCTGGCACAGTATGAACCATTAACATCTTTGGCTTGTTACTAAATGCTTTACATTGTGACATCATTTCCTGTATTTCCTGGATTGGCAAGCAATCCTTCTCACCATCTTTGCCATATATGTATTGTGGATTAGGGCCAGTGGTCACACATATCACAAGAAAGGAGGAGTACTGTACATGGTCCGGCTTGTTCATCTCCTGAAGTATCTTCTCTTTTATTGTCTGAAGTAATAATTGTTTTAGTCTTATTTACCCAGTTCTGTTTACCAATGGTTATGTACAAAATAGTTACATGTATACACAGTTCAAGTATAAACATTCAAATCAAGGCCACCTTTTTTGTTAATAATCAAAAGGGTTCAACAGTTTCTTGGTACCTTTTTGTTATTTACCAGAGTAATAAAATCCACTGACTCTGTACGAGGGGCTCTTTTTGGCCTTAAAGGTTCCACAATTTCTTTAAAGTGGCACCTTTATGTTACTGACTGAAGTGGTTCCAAAGTGTCTTTACAGTGGCACCTTTAGCAACTGACCTGAGAGGTTCCACTATTCCGGGTGTAGTAGATACACTTGAAGCCACATTGTTTGAGGGTTTGGTGTATCAGAGTTTTACTGGAGTCAACAATGGTGTGACATTCTCCCTGCTGACAGAAGTCATTGGGGATACTGTCTATCATTAAACACTTCCCACGCTTACTCTTATCTCCTGTCATATTGTACATCTACGAAAAAAAAATTAGGCTTAAATAAATAAATGAAATAAGTGGTGTTCTACTGAAAAATGTCTGAACTGAATATCTCATATGGGAGTCTTTGCTAGGTGAAACAAAACTAACATCTTCATTGTGAAGTTTTTTCATCTCCATCACAAACTTGGGATCAGTAGGAATAAAGTTGTCTTCAAGTTTAGTCAGTTCTACATCATCCATCCACTCAACTACAAGAGCATGTATTGAATATCGTCATTAGCTGATATTCTTAATTTTCTATTTATTTGATATATGAATGTATACTCTCTCTCTCTCTCTCTCTCTCTCATGCTGCATAGGGTCATTAACACTTAAAAAAAAAAATATTGAAATGAATATGTGCTGATGCATTTAATTACCGGTATGTGATGAAAAAAAAATACTGAAATATAGAAATTTGATTCATTCCTAAGCTCTCTATTATTGTAGTGTTATTTTTAAACAAGTATACTGGACACTTTTTACACAAATCTCTTTGATACCATATGAACGGTTTTCCTCTGATGGTTTATGTGGACCTGATGGGGGTACCCCTTTGGATTGTGTGGGGAGTTTATTGGAACAGCCTGGCTTTGTGTATGTTTCTGTAGATACTCCTACAAGTCCAGAGGATGCAGTCTCAGGTGTTCTACTTGTTGATACACCACTCACAGAAAAGTGTATAGAAATGGTAAAAAGAGGACAATTAAGATAGGATTTAGCTTTTGAAGTTTAAACTGGCCTACCTATTTTCATATTTTTTGTTTTATCTACAACATTATTGAATTTATGATGATAACTTGAATCTACAATTGACAAAGAAATCATTTACATAATGGGTTAGGAGGAAAGGCATAAGGCGTAGCTCAGATTCTGATACTGTACATGTATAAGGATTATAGACTGAAACCTCATATTTAGCTAGTTACTGGTTTTGTTTGGATCAGTGGTGGATCCAGCATTTCCCTCCAATCGATCAGCTGCCTCTGGATTTTCAGTTTCCCGTAGAGCCTCCACCAGACAAGGGAAGGCCCGCGGTCCTCTCTTCACCACTATGTCAAGCATCTCATATGCTCTTCTGTCAACTAGATAGGACTGCAAAATTTACATTTATTCAGTTAAATTGAAAATTGTTTTTTTTTAATCTGGTAATCAAAGTCTTGAAAGTAACATGGCCAACGAGACAATGGACATGTTTTAGCCACAACTGTACAAGTATCATAACGTTGATTATCTGGAGATACTCATCAGAGTTTGGGAATTTGAATATTTCGGCCCCAAAAAAGGAGACGTCAATTAAATCAATTTAGAGGCATGTGAAAAAAACTTACCGCGACAAGTTCTTTGTTGTTCAAGGTCAGAATCCCCTTTTCATAAAGTAAATCGGCAACATCGTCGATATTAAAGACATTCTCTTGAATGAAACGCCTGTTTCTTCGAATTATTTCTTTTTCGCGTTCGTTCATTTTAGCATTTTAGGTGACCGTAGATAAATCGAAAGTAGACATAGTTTTCGAACCAACCGAATAACAAATTTCCGGAAAAAAATTTCACTAGTGTAGACGATATGTTTGCTGTATGGAAACACCCACCCCAACTCCTGCAAAATAGAACAGACAAGAAGATTTAAGAGAACAGACATAGCGTAAATTCAAGTTGTACCTCTGTTCAAATAATTGAATGCAATCACAGTCGCATGACGTTAAACGTATTTCTTTTTACTGTTAAATTTTCCCAGTACTATCATGATAACGTTATTTGAATCGCAAATATTTACAGTGAAACGTGTTAAAACTATTGTGAAAACATTAACCTTCAGGTTGTGCAGTTATGGGGCACAGTAAAGGTGCAAGAGTTTAGCAAATGACTGTACAATTGGGAATGTTCTGCTAACGTACAGGATAAAATTAAGACATAACTAAGCAATCATCTTGATATTATAGAGTGGATTCAAATGGCCTGTTGAAATCCTTTTTCATGAGCCATACAGTTAAAATGAATCCCAAGAAGGATACACACTTTTACAAAAAATTTAATGTTTATGAGAAAGGCTACTAGTAAACAATGTAATCAAAATTTTAAATCATATGATAAAATGACAAATAGAGGGTTTAAAAATCACCACAAGATGTATAAGATAAAACAGTGATCGCAAAGAACATTTACGTTCATCTCTCCCTACCCCCAAAAGCCCTATTTAAAAAGTATTGAATAATTATTTGTTAAATTATTACCCTATTTCCAAGGGCAAGAATGAGACGGAATTCGGTAATCAGAATCAAGAATAAGGAAATTAGAAGAAGATTTATAAAAATGCCACCAGGTGTGCACTGTGGCCCATAAACTTTTCAAAGGGTATACATTTCGAATCAAGTGTACTTTGAATTCACTTGAAAATTTACATTTTGTATTTTCATCATCTCAAATTTACCATTATTTTTGACAGTATTGTCCTGTACTGTTTGTTCAAGTTTGTTCTTGTCGCACTTTTACTACACACCGTATTATTGAAATGTGATTGGTGCAAGGATATGTATGTTTGTGCATACAGATGCACCAAATACATAAATTCGATACCGTGCCTTGAACAACCCGCGACGTGAGCCATTTATAATCTCTCAGAGACTCAAATTGGACTGTGTTCATGAGCATGGAGACCAATAAAAAGTAGGAAAAGTAGGTGTTAGATTTATTCCACAGTTACATAAACTATTACCAGGGGTAATTACAATTACAGGGAATTTATAAAGACGCATTAAATTTATTTTTTTAAAGAATATGGAAGCTTCTTAGAGTCATATTTAGTAAAAATTTTAACAGCCTCCGCAGGGAAAAGAATCATAGACAAATATTAAAATTAGATACGATTTTGAAGCTAGAACATGTACGTTGATTAGTTTATACTAAAAAAAATAAATAAAAAAGTCGTACTCTAAATTACAAGTTGAATATAACGGACGACTTCTTAACAACCATTTCTCCTTACGTATACAGTATATTTAAATAGTTTCAATGATTTAAACGCATTTTATTAAAAGCTATTTATTAGGGATGTCAATTTTACTCGTTTAGCTTAGTCGATTAATCGGGGACTTTAGTCGAGCGATAGTCGAGTACTCGATGATTTATTTAATACTATGTGTCCTTTTCAAATCAAATAATGCTACTGCCAAATACATCTTCATATCTCAAACTAAAAAAAAAAAAATGAAAAACGTATGATATACACATAATGTATTTAATTTATAATAAATTGAAAAGTATTTTATTAAAATGTTCTGGCTTTTCCTTTTTTTTTTTAAAAGCTTATGCAAAATTGAGCTGCATAACATCTTAGGTAGCCTGTTCAATTTTAATTAAATAAATGTCCGTCTCCAATCCATTATTAAAGATTAATGCTTATAAAAAAACGCCTTGAGATAACTATTGATATGTTTAAATTTTTTATAATGCAATTAAATTTATAAATAACGGATTAGAAGAAACACATTGTTCACAAGTACATGTCCATGTCTGCATAAGTAAATCAAAAGAGATCAAATATTAGCCGCTTCAAAAATACTCCAGGGACACCGATTTAAAAGAGTGTAATTAAAGGATCAAAGATGTCGAAAAAAGAGAACTGTTTTTTTTTTTTTTATTTTTAGCGAAAAAACTGCCACAATAATGAAAAATAATATTTTTAAATTCTATTCACTTTTTTTACGAGTAATCGACTAAGAAAATGTTTGTCGATGATCGGTGTGACCGTGCGATAGTCGAGTACTCGAGTACTCGTTGACATCCCTACTATCTATATTCTGTAGAAAACTACACATTCAGGAAGAGAAGATAAAGAATGAGCTAGAGACCCAGGGTTATTCCGTGGTCCCCGGGGTGATTCCACTGGAGGATTGTGACGAGTACACCCAGGAATTCCGGGCCTGGCTGGACAGGTTTGGAGAGGATTCCCCCGTACGTAAGAGGTCCGGCATCCTTCATCAGTACAGGACGTCCCACTCTAACGCCGCCTGGCGGCTCAGACTTCACGCTAAACCCGTGTTCGAATCCATCTGGGGCACGGGGAAACTTTTAGCTAGTGTAGACGGTATGTCTATATCGGAGCCCCCGGAGCAAGGCAAGAGTTTGCTTCTGAAATATTCTTGTGTTTTTAAGTTTATTATAGCTAGCGAGGGATCATAGAAACATACACGTAAAACAACTAATTTTTCATTAATCTTCAAAAATAATAATTACACACAATGTTAATAATGATAATCATGATAAATATTATAATACAAAACACTGAAATCTTTCTGTAAAACCATCTTATTTCTTCAAATTCTGTCAGAGAATAAATCCTGAAGGTATCGAGTTTTGTTTAAATGGGTTTTCATCAGCAGCACTTCTGGGTAGAGTCGTGATGAATGAAAACTAAGTCCACTTTTGGACTATTGTTTAACGAATTCAATAGATATTTAATAGATTGAGAGCTTAGATGTAGCTAGGTTTGTTAATTGTTGAATATGCCAGTTTTTGGGACAGAATGATATATCCCGTAAACCAAGTCAGCCTCTACTTATTTGTCAATTTTTAGGTCGAAGCAACTTCTCCAAACCTGAGGACTGTTGGTTTCACCTTGACCAAGGGAGCTGGCGAAAGGGACTGCATGCGTACCAGGGGGCGGTCTATTTGGAGGAAACGACCCCATCAGACTACTGCTTCAGAGTGCTTGAGGGCTCCCAAAAAACCATCAGGACTTGATGGACACTTTCTCAGATGTCAATGAAGCAATGGCAGGCAAAGATTTTTACATTTTAAAAAATCACCACTTAGAATTCTACCAGAATAAAGGGTGCGCGAAAAAGAAAGTCCCCGTCCCCAAGGGTGGACTGGTGCTATGGGACTCCAGATTGGTCCACGATACCCTAGCACCCGTAGAAGGTCGGCCTCATGCCGACAGATGGCGCTTTGTTATTTACATTTGCATGACCCCTGCGATCTGGGCTTCGAAGAGAGATTTTGAGGTCAAGAGGAAAGCCTACGAGGAGATGCTATCTTCTGCTCACTGGCCATCTCAAGGGGTCAAGCTCTTCCCTGGTACACACGAGAATGAACCGACAAAACACAAGCGGATCGAGATGGTTGAAGAGCAGCCTCCGATAGCCAGAACGAGGCTGGTACAGCTACTGGCGGGGTTGGATGCTTACGATTTCACTGATGGACGTCCAAATGGACCCGACTGGGAGCCAAGATGGACCGAGATAGAGTAATAGGAAGGCGGTCGTCCAAGATCCACGGCGAGTTATTCCTCCTAGCTCAGGGCAAACTATATATGTTCAAAAAATTATTTGTTGAACTCTCCGTTTTAAGTACATATTATTTAGCAAATATCTACAAATTCCGGCATTAAAAGTACGAAAATTCTATGAATTGAAGTCGTTTTTCATACAACATATATTGCGTTTTTTATACAACATATATTGCGACTATTGCATGTTTCTTGGTTATACATGTACGAAGTATTTGTATTTATCGTCTTTTTGATGTTATCATTTAAACAATATAATGCTTTCTTTGCTGATTTATTTAGGATATGAAGGTGTCGACATTGCAGATTTTATAGACAACCCGCGGTAGAAGGTTGTTTAATTTTCTTCTGCAATGATCGCTACAATCATTACCCGCATGGATCATCAAAGAAAGCATATTGTTTATATTTATATCTTTCTTTTAACAAATTTATAATTTGTTGATGTTAATGAATGTAAGTAAAATTCAATAAATTACTGTAATGTACATCAGTATGTTAGCTAAAAGAAACAGCCAAATACTAGTAGTCTCCTATGGGAGATTTTAGTCTGACATCATCATGATTACTTCGTGCAGTCCGTAATTTTTCTTAGATCGCTGTAGGTTCGACCTGTCGATCGTTAAAGGGGCGCGCAGATTTCAGTCCTGTCAGTTGTTTGACAGTTTCAGTCACTACATAGGTTTTGACCAATCGATAAACCTTACGGGACTTGTAGATTTCAGTCTGGCTGTTTATTTAGAGCTTTAAATTAACAATAAATTTCCGTAAGAAATAGAGGGAATCATACTCGGCTAATGTAAACTCAACACTAATATCTATAAAAGTACTACTGTAGTATGATATAGACTGAATCATTTCAGATTCTCTACTTTATTCATCAATTCACTAGTTTTTACAACTATGGAGTTGTAATGTTTACACTCATTTGTTAACTACTGATTCATTTACTAGTTCACTATTTATTTGGGACTGATTTGACCAGTATAACTTGCCAAGGACTTGCATACTAATAACGCATTGTCTACGCTCCTGGAGCATAAAATTTTCCGTCTAAGGTTGTAATGTCCGATTAAGAATTAAGGGGGTTAAAATGTGGATAAAAAAGAATTATAATCAAAATACTTTAACCGGTTTTGAATTTTCAAATTTGACAATATTTTACAATATTTTACAAAAGAAAAACGTCCCTTAAAGTTTTTGACATGTTATTCTAACTCTAAACCTACAGATTCGTTCATTCTATCTTAATTTCCTCCCATAGTATATTGCATGAAGTATAACATGTTAACACAAATTATAAATACAGCACATGAGTGACAAAGTTAACAGAAGTTATAGTGGAAAAAGAATATAATTAAATATGTACATTGCAATTACTGGGGAGAACATGTTTCTCCAGATTTATTATTATGGTAAGTTTATTGAGTAAACTTCAAGTGTTTGTAATACCATGCAGCCGCATCCCTTAGAAAACCGAGCAGATACGATTGCTACAAAACAGTACCAATGGTTCTTGAAAATTTTCACTTCGAAATTAAAATTACAGTAGATACATAATGATTAAGGCACAGTCAATGAGCTATGCCATGCCTCTAGATTCACAGTTCTAAATTGAGACCCCACTCCAGTACAATTCCAGTACACCACTATGCCTTCCTATTTAATTAATCGATTCAGAAATATAAACCAATGTTTTAGAAACCTGCTTCTGTGTTTTATGATGGCTACAGCGCTAGCTCACCAATCTTTTTAAAAGATAAGCTTGTATAAAATTTAATGTCATTGAAGTCTTTAGTATGTCCCATATACCGATCCCGATACATTGTTTTTTACAGAACGAAGAACTCAAAATTTTTCCGAATAGATGCTAGTCTCGATAAAAACGCGCCCAACACGACAGTCTACTAAGTTTGACATATTTTACATTTACGAGAAAAACAAAAAAAATGTAATATTTTTTAAAAAGCATAAACATATTTCTACATGAAAATGTACTTTTAATTCATAAAAATAACCATTAAATGTATATCAAATAACGGATCGCCTTCTGGCGGCCCGTAATAACCCGTAACATTAGTTAAATGATCAAAATCATTTTTTAACGACATTTTCAGCGAAATACACTTTTCCGTGATCGTTTTTGAAGCTTTCGCTAGAAGTGATGAGATTGTCCCAGTCCGCCCAATAGGTTGACTTCATCCTCTGGAAGTAGGTCAACAGGTTAGGATGGTGCTCTGTAACACATAATTACAGGTAATGTCTCTGACGTCAGGTCATTGCATCACAACACGATTATGTACGGGTCATATTATTTTAACTGTGTACTTACGTTTGGTGAAAGCCTCGTATCTCGTTCCTTGCATGGACACAAGGAGCAGAGATAACATTCCAAACAATGAACAGTCTATCTCGCTAGGCTCGTCACCCATAAAATACCTCTTATTTCCTGAAAGAACATATTTAAAAGTGATTTATAGAAATTCACACACGTGGTCAATTTTAAAAAAGAAAACATGTGACGAAGCTTGAGAGGCCAGACACTGTTTGCCATGGCCATGGTTTAGATGAACCACGTTTATATCAAAATACCTAGAAAATGAGACAGCGCCTCAATGTCGCCCTGTGCTATGCTCCAAACCTCATCCACACTGTGGCGCCCAATACCGTGCCCCCAGGTGGCGTTCTTGATGGCGCGCTTTACAAACCAATAGTAAAGCCAGAACCCGGGGCCCTTCAGGGGGGCCTGGGTCTTTAACAGTGGTATGTTGTCTTCGTTACAAAACAATTCAATGCACATGGTCCTACAATTATAAGTTAAAAACTCCAAACTGACACAATGTGATGAACAGGAACTGAAAAGTACGAAAAATAAGTTACAGAAAATTTAAAGTTGTAACCTGTTCACTATTTCAATAATGCGAATTCTGTGTTAGAAAGGAAAACACATGTATTTGTTAAAAATCAATAAACAGTTTATGTGTGTTACATGTATGTTATGAGATGGACGTAAACCAAGCTGTACCAGTAAAAGTTTTCCTCTATCAGTTTGAGGAAGGCCCTGGCAATGCTTTTCTGTTGTTCACTCAGGCTCCTGTTTAAGTCGATGTCCATTTTCTTTTTGATGAACTCAATACAGAACTGTGAGTCTGTTACCTGGGTGTCGTTGTATTCAATCCAGGGGGTCTTACCTTTCGTCGACATTCGGCCGCTGTGGTCATTCTAGAGATATGAAAGTTATTTTAAATATTGATACGAATAGTGAGTTGGCTGTAGAACTGAACCTCTACGGGAAATTAGGGTTTAAGGACCGTATAGAGCTATGATTTGTAAATATATTAATACCCAAATATTCTTGAGACTTTACAACTTGATTAAATATTTTTGTCTATTTTGCATGTGTATTCAGGTTTGAAAGTGATCTATTGAACTGCCGGTCTATAGAATGTGATCTATTAGACTGCTGGTCACCTATTGGACCGCCGGTCAATAGACTGCGATCTATTGGACCGGCAACGTATTAATTTTAGAAAAAGTTTATTTGCTAGAAGATTAAAAGACAACTTTATTATGTTTATTGTATTATTGTTCTTAAAATTTATCTTTTTGGTCATCTTGGTATTAATTAACAATGACCTGAATGCATAATGGTATGAAAAACCTTCTGTAATTTATTATTGTGAACACAGAATACTAAAAACGAAATTAGGTAATAAAACAATTATGTAATACCTGCATGAACAGTCAATAGACCCGAATATTTTCCCTTGGTGCAGGGAACAGCTAAGTATGATCTATTGCCCGAGGTCGTGGCCTCGGGCAATATATCATACTGAGCTGTTCCCTGCACCAAGGGAAAATATTCGGGTCTATTGACTGCTCAGGCATTAAATAATTGTATACTGTTTGAATACTCACAATAATTCAGAACTTTTTGAAAAAATCAAACTATTGACTGGATGTGAATAATGTTATTTATAGAGCAGTTAATGTTTATACTTACCATATACGGTGTTTTGGTCATACGCAAAAAAGTTTCAAGCTTCATCGGGAATGGGGACTTGCTGGGTACCACTAACCCTCTGCCGAAAAAGTGGTGGACCACCACAACGTCACGTGGGGCAGCTAGCTTCCTCCTGAGAGATGAAGGCTACTTAGATTACTGGTCGTGTTAAAAGTATTCAATGAAGTGGATATTAACTACACAGCACATACCACTACATCGTCGGATACCCACGGGTGATCGCGTCTTTTACTTATCACCCGTGGGCAAACCAGCCGAAATATCGTTGTAAGTTAATTGATATTCATGGATCATTTGATTGGTCATCATATGATTCCATCGCAAAACCTCGATGGCATTTCAACCAATCAGAATTCTTATAACGTATCAGTGTTCGGCTATCGTAAACATGGCGGGCATGTTTCAAAATGTGTGTAAAAGGTTCAGTTTAGATGCGTTAAAACCTTTCCAGGAGGAAACAATTACACAGCTTTTGAAAGGCAGGGATTCATTTCTTTCCGTTAAAACAGGCGGTGGCAAAAGTATTTGCTATCAAGGTTTCCAGCTGATGTGGACGGAATTGAACGGATGCGAATGCAGTGTTTTGATAGTTTCGCCATTGCTTTCGATAATGAAAGAACAATGTGAATACTTGAAATCTTGTGATTTTACCTCAACGTATATTGGCAGAGATAGTAGCGAAGACATAGACATTATCAATGGTAATTTTCAATTCCTGTTTGCTTCACCGGAATCCATTTTGTCTGTAAATAAGTGGAGGGACATGCTCGTTGCTAGCAAACATTTCAAACTGTTCGTCGTCGATGAGGCCCATACTGTATTGCATTGGTAAGAAAATTTTATTCCAACGGTATATAACACACGTAATAAATATCCCTTACAAGATGTTTTACTATTTATTGCACAAGATTTCAATGTGTATATTTTTAGGGGTGAAAGTGAAATCGAGATGGAGCCTTTCCGTATCTGGTACAGCAAGCTCGGCGAAATCAGATCCCTAATACAGTGTCCTGTCCTGTTGATAACTGCAACAGCTAACAGATCAGCTCGAATGGAAATGCAGAAGAAGTTTTGCATGATAGATTGTCATGAAATTATTCAAAATCCTGATAGAGAAAATATCAAGCTGTTTGTTCATAAATTTAAGAGCACAGTTTCACATGGAGACATTTTCTACTTTCTTATTCACTTGTTAAAAAAGGACAAAGAACTGTGTGAAAGATTTTTGATATTCTGTCCTTCAATTAAAACATGCAGTGAATTATTTTCTGCCTTTAGGATGAAACTTGGGCATATCATTAAGCATGTTGACATGTTTCATTCACAATCACCAGACACAGTTAAAGAAAAGATTAAAGAAGACATGAGTGTAGAGAGTGGTAACATCAGAGTTTTAGTTGCAACAAGTGCAGCAGGGATGGGAGTGAATTTCAGATCGGTTAAATATGTTATAAATTATGGACCTCCCAAAGATATGGATGGATTTGTCCAACAGTTCGGTAGAGCAGGTCGTGATGGAGGAGTGGCCATGGCCTTGTTACTTTTTAATGGTAAACAGTGTAGAAAATTGGATGAAGACATGAAAACCTATACTCAAAATAAAGAAACTTGTCGTAGGGACATCATACTTTCAGCATACAAATCAAAATCTGACCCCAAAAGATTAAGGCACATGTGCTGTGATATTTGTGATGTCCAATGTGATTGTAATAGTACTGACTGTTCAAATTTTAAACATCCATTTTATAAATACGAATTGCCTGTGTGTTCTTCAGATTCTGATAATAGTGCTGACGACATGTTTGACGACGATTCAGATTAAAACAAATCATTTCATTATATTCCTGGTTTTGTTTTCTATTTCATTTAAAGGTATGGTGACATAAAGTGAAGAATGCTTATTTTTCTACCGCAGCAAAATTGAAGAAAAATAAACATTATTCAAGTACATTGAAAATATTTAGAACAAAAATAAAAAATAGGTATCTTCACTTTGGAAAAATTTCAAATTTTGTTGCATTAGACAGCATTTCTTCACTATATGTCCTGTTATTGATATTGCAGTAAAATGAGAAAAAACATCCTTAGGTTGTACAAATTTTAATAATATACATAATCTGAGGTAGATCCAAAGTATGCATGTCAAAACAAGGGTTAATTTAGGATATATTAAGGAATCAGTCATACTATTTGGCTACCGACACTCTAAAATGCATATGATAAGTGTAAATACTTGGTCAATACATAAAAAATGAGACCTAAAAGGCTATAATATGAGGTAAAGCATAATTCATTATGCTCATAGATGTATCTATATATTGTAATTACATAAGAAAACTTGCAACATTCTTTTGAGCTTTAATCCAGTTGTGCAAGTCTTCACTATTAATAGAATACAATGGCTCCTTAAAATTTGAAAAACTTTCCCCATTTTAAATCTTTCACCTGTCCTTTTTGTCGCAATACTTTCACAATTGTAACAATATCACCTGTTTTGTCAACTGTTGGTCTCGTACTCCTTGATTTTACAGTTTTAGTACTTTTCATTAACTGATCTTTTATTCCATCTACTACTTGTGTTGTCATACAAATTAGCCTTGCAGATTGAAAGGATTTGTTTGCACCTTGTGTGTTTAACTGAGATTTAATATTGTGTACCTGTATCTCTACACAATTATCATTCGGAATATTGTTTTTAATTCCACCTTTCAAGTTAACGGTCATGTTCCATTTATACTCAAAGCTTTCTTTGGTATCTAGTATGGCAATTATGTATGTAATCATTCGCCAAAGCCAAATTTTATATTTTGAGTGTTTTACTGCAGAAGCATACAGCCATTCCATATAAGCATTGCGTACAATTCTTTCACCATCACCCATTTGATAAGCATTGCATGTATCTCTTAACAATAAAGACATTAAAAGAAAGCAATGAACAGGATTTGAATCTGCATCCATATTTTCAACGCTACAAAACTTCCAGCAATGTTTTTTTTCTAAATGTTTCTTGAACCAACCAGATTTGTAGTATGTTTTAGCACAAAGAGGACACTCGTACAAGTCTTCATTTTTCATAGCTTCCATCTGGGAATCATTCTGATCCAAAGCCTGTAAGTTTTCTCGCAAATGGTGTATTGTTCCAAAATCACAAAAACCTAAAGATTCGACCACTTTATTTGCGGCATGGAGAACCCAGTCAGCTTTTTCTTGGTCATTCATCATAGAAAACACAGGTGCATCTACAGGTGTTGAACTGATGTCATCCATGTCCATGGTATCCAGGAAAGCTCCTACAATGTACCCATCCGTGACGTCATCAACGAACTGGTGATGTGGCCTAAAATTTTAAGATTTTTGAAAACGTTAAAACTGATATGCATATAACATAATGTACATTTATACACAGGGTATAGAGCTTTGTCTTCATATATACACACAATAAAGAAACAAAAATGCACTGAACAATAGATTAAACAAACTAACAACAATTTCTATACCATTAATAATTTCCCTACTGTTAGTGTCGGATACCCATAGGTAATCACACCTTCCTCATCGACCATGGATGATGAGTAAAAGATATGATCATCTGTGGATATCTGGCAATGTAAACAGTATTAATGCAAAAATGGGGTTGTTTTTTTTTTTTACATATATTAATTGTTTGCAATAGTTTGCAACAATTACAGTACCTGAATTTATTGATTACTTCATCAGGTCCTGAAACATCTCTTCTGTTTATGAGATTGCGAAGTTGGTATAATGTCCCAACATCTGATGAGCTTTTTTCTTTGTAGAAGAGTTGGTAAATGCTCTGTAGAAATAAAAGTTAATGGCAAATTATTGTAAAGTTTACCTTATTCCTCTTCATCTAGAATTACAAACATTAAAATTTATTGTAAACATAAAAAAAAACAGCAAAAAAGTAACCCTCTCAATTTCATGGGCATCTGTTAAATACCCGGTAGGTTTAAAATCAACCCCTCCACCCAATAATAAATTCATTGAAGTCTGTCTACATATTATCAAAAAAGCAATACCACAAAATTGAGAGATGATGTTAAACCAAAATAAAATTATCATGCATTTGAAAAGTAAAGTAATATCTAATATGGCAATGTCTTTAAAACAAACTGCATTTTTTCAAAAATAACATTTTAAATCAATTTGAATTACTACATGTGTTATAAAGGCTTGGTTTATGTTATAACAATTTATCAATAAATTTTCTTATTTTTACACATAAAAACTGTCCTCAATGGACCAGTGATTTCTCTAGAAATAATTCCATTTTTCTGGGGGGGGGGGGGGGGGGGGGGGTTGTCCTAGAGGGAGGTATAGACACGATTGCCAGTCTAGATCAACACACAACAATAATAGTCAGTTAGTAAAACACAAACACAAATGAAAACAAAAGAAAAACTTACATGTGAACAAGGTGAAAAATAAACTTCAAACTTTTTGAACTGTCAACTTTTGAAACATCCACGCTCAGTATACCAAAAGAAAGTTCATTTCCCTGTGCAATCCCTCTGGCCTGTGAATTAATCCACTAAGGCTCTCAAATTCAGATGGGACATTCTGCATGGCCTCCTGCGCAGAAAAAGCTCTCTCATTCGTCAGAACGTCTCCACCGAACACAATTCTTTCTGGCGTTTCATTGTCTACATGTGGAACTGCTAGGTGATGGATTCTTTGAAGTATAGTAATCATGCCTAAATAATAAAAGATAATGAAAAATATTTTCTTAGAGAGTGTGAAGATCTAATTTTAAGAAATGTTCTCTCACTGTCATATTAAAACATGTATATGCACATAGAAAAAATTCCAGTACATTTAATTTTTTCTCATTTTTAATTATACCTTGAGAAGAATTCTCACTGGCTTCAATTAGGTCACAATTGAGAAAAATAGACTTCTCCTTTGTCTTCTCCATGTATGGATGTGCAATATAAGTTGGAAAGCTTACACTTGCAGGTTTCAAAAATTCAATATACTTCAGCAGGATGTGAGATACATGGAAAACAATGTTTTTACAAAGGCTGTCAGTCTGTACCATCGATGGTATCCAACTATTTGTTGGTACACGTAAAACATCATTTCTTTCTCTCAACATATCTGACGGTAAATTCAAGTCCTCTGCTGTAATTCGTTTTTGCTTGGCCATGACTAGGAACCAGTGTAAGCTCTTACGCTGTTTCTCCATGGTCATCTTTGCTGGACTGATCGTGACGTCCAAATTATCCCCAAGAATTTCTATTGGCTTTGGTTTTGAAATAATGTTCTGAACTAAATGATCTCCTGTATCAGATTTATCATTAATTTCACATGCAGCAGAAAAAAGCAAATTGTTTTCTGCACTACTTTCAGTTCTACCAGTATGGTACTGTGTTTTGTCTGCTTCACTTTCAACAACAGCAGCATGGCACGGTAAGCCTTGTGTCTCACTGTCTCCACAAGCAGCAAGCGAAGTTACTTCTGTATCACTTTCAAGCCCTGCAGTAGGAGACAGTCCTGAAGCATTCCTTGTGAACTCTTGTTTGTGATTTACATATGTTGAAACTGTTTCCATAATCTGTTTTTCTTGCTGTTTCACAAGTTGTTTTTTCTTTTTCATTATGCTTGTAGGCGACACAACTACACCAAGATCATGAAGTATTTTCAAACCCTGAAAAGATAAACAATTTAATCAATCCATGAGTGTTGAACTTGAAATTTTAACTTTTTAATTACAGTACTGTGCATGTACTATTTTGTTTTGTATCTGTTTCAGCAAAATAATGTATATTGTTTGGAAGTTTAACTCAATTTGTAATAATTCAAATGACTTGTATTTTAAGTATTGAGTTTCAGTCCCATTTTTACATTCATGAGTATAATGTCAAACTTTAAAAATCTATCACCTCTTTGGTCATTCCACATTTGTCTGCGATAAGTCCTAAGATATACTGCAGCTGATTAAGTCCTTGGGATCTTGTGTAAAGTAATATAGCTGCAGAGGTTATCACACCAGGCAACTTTTTCTTGGTTCTCAAATCCAGGGTAGCCGCACCACATAGAATATTATGCAAGTAAGGAGCTTTGGCTTGAAATTCATGAGAAACAGCTGTCCAATTAAATTTAAGAAGGTTTTCTGAACTTTGATTTTGGAAGACATTTCCATTTCTTCTAACAAGAACATTAATTTCTTTCTGAATCTCTTTTTTCACAACATTCACAATAGCATCCTTGTATTTATCATTTTTCCTGTAATGTTTCATAATTGCTTCAGGTTTCTTGCTGTTCATCATAGCTTTCAAGGCTGATTTTTCAGGTTCAGTGTTAACATACTTAGAGCGTTCACCATGTGGGTACTTGACTGTGATCTATCAAAAAATAAATAAATGAATTGTTGATCTTTACAAGACGTACTGTACATATGCCGGTATATGTTCATATCTAAGTGAACTTTGCCAAGGATCAAGAGGTCATAATATGAGGCCACAATGATCATTGCACATTTTATAATTGCTTATTTTATTTTTGATATTCTATTATGTATGTACCAGGTATATAAAACATGATATTGAACATGTTGAATACAGTCAATTTATTTGTCAATTTTAATAATCTGATTTTCTCAAGATAACAATGATAAAAAGTTGACCAATTTGAATTTGTTTGATAGTCATAGATATCAAATCTCCTGCTTTTTATGCTATAATTTAAAGTCTATGAAATAAAACATTGAACATGTGTACTGGTGTGCGACCAGTTCTCACCAAGTACCGCTTCTGGCTAGTACATTTTCTAAAATCTAAAATCTAATCTTCTCGCCAGTACATATTTAAAATCTATGAAATAAAATGTTGTATCTGTGTACTGGTGTGCGACCAGTTCTCACCAAGTACCATTTCTCGCCAGTACTTTGTGACGTCATTTTTTGTTTATAATTTTATGTGACAGTGTGTTGATTAAATGATGTCACAATGTACTGGCAAGAAATGGTACATAGCGAGAACTGGTCGCACGTCAGTAGTTTTACGGAATGATTATGGTACAAAATGACTCCTAGTAAAATCATGGAGACGAAGAATAATTGTTTCATAGTTCCTACCATTTTTGTACTCAATATTGTATAATATTTAAAATATTTGATTTTTGCAATAGCATTATAATATATATATATATATATGCAAAATGTAAACCAAGTGCGCTATATTTACCTTAACATCAAAATCTTCTCGTGGTTGTTTTGTCTGCGTTGACCTTGTGACTTGAGTTACAACCCTTTTCTCTGGTGTGACTTTAGGTGCAGGACTACATTTACGGGTTGGTGTGGAAAATAAACTTTTCTTGAGCCTTGACCTTGGTGTCGGCGTTTGTTTAACTAACGGTCTTTTTTCCCCTCTTCTAGGCGTACTTACACACTGTTGAACAATGCCTGGCATTGCTTTGAGTGTCGCTAAAAGTTTGTCGCGTTCTTCTGTTAACGACACAACTTTCGTCTCAATGTCCCCATTTAATTTCCTTATTCTGTTCAGTTTATTCACACACTGATTGCAAAGAACGCCAGTCATAGCTATTCCCAGTATTTTGAAAATATTTCCATAGTGATCTTGGCTAATATTTGATGCTAAGGACCTGTAAGACTTATCCCGGATATTTTTCTTACAAAATCCACACGTCTTCATGGGCGCCGCCATTGTTGCATGTTTAGTTAACAACAAAACGTATTTTCAAAACTGAAGAGTTCCAAATTTACTATCAGATTTTCTGATTGGTTGTTCAATATGAACGAATTTGCATATTTTACAGCAATATTTCGGCTGGTTTGCCCACGGGTGATAAGTAAAAGACGCGATCACCCGTGGGTATCCGACGATGATACCACTACAGTGCATGTTCATATTGTAGTATCTTTCTTCCTTAGATTATGTTACTTTCTCCCTGAGGGGCTTCCGTACATAAATATTTTTGCGCGTTTCAAAAACATTTCGGTGTTGCTGCAATGTGCATGATAACTGTATTGCAGTATTGTTTAAATATGATTTAAATTTGTAACTCTAAATTTTCCTTAAACACTTAAATATTGCATAAATATCTGTGTGTAATTTTTTTTCAATCGTATAGATCTCTAGCTCTCATTGTAACTGATGTATCAAATATCTATATCAGTGTATATTACTCACCGTCGACTGCGGATAATAAAAGCACCTACACCCACGCACAGCAGGGCTCCAACCCCGGCTAGACCCACCCAGGTCCATGTGTCCAGCCCTATCACCGTTCTGATGTCCAAGAGGTCGTATAAGATTGTGTATTGATGTATTTAACAAGCTGTGTTTATTTCATCAGACTCGGCTTGTTCGTGATGTTTCGGGTCAAGAGTTTTGGAATTCGATGATGTGTATAAGTTACCGAGTTTTCTTGGGGTCGTTTTTAAGATTCCGAAATCGATTTTAGGAGGGGATGATATGTATAAAGTAGTTGATAAATTCGTTATTCTCCAAAGATAGATGCATTTAAATAAAATTAATTCTTCGCTTTAAAATTCTGATTGAAAAAAAATTAACGGTGATGATTTCAGCCAAATGAAATTTAAAGTAAGCATAATACATACATTGTACTAGCAGGAGAATAATGGCGGATCGGGATGTAATTAAAGGTGTGTGGTTTTTGCGGGTTTTTTTTTGGGGGGGGGGGGCATTCAGCGAAGTAAACGATTATACAGACGCGTGGGATTGTAAACTACATGTAATCGATTAATTGAATTCAACAGATGTACAATAGTACATGTTAAAATAAAAAAGAGGAAACAGAATATGCATAATATATAATCCGATTTACATAGATTTATTTTATGAACATCGAACATTGAACGTTACAAATCCCGTAATTTTCTTCTATATAGTCAAATTAAGTAGTTTACATCATATAACTTTAAAATTCAAAGAAAAGATACTCATCAATCTTGTCATTAATGCTCCTCCAGGCACCGGGGGGGGGGGGGGGGGGCTGGCTGGCTTTTATGGGACCATGTAAAAAATTGAATTGAAAATAAGGAAATAAACAGTGAAATTGAAGTTAAATGTATACTTCTACTTCTCCCCCCCCCCCCCCCGAATTAGGATTTTCAGGATTTTGGAAAGTAACTCCCCTCCTTTTTTTTTTTGCTTGTCAAGATTTTTTGGACGAGTGTCCCGGGCCCTTTCAAAATCGATGCAACGTGCCTGTCCTCTTAATAATACTTGAACTGACTAATTTTCAAAAAAAAATAGAACGGGCGGTTTTTAAATTTTAAAACAAATTTAAGCTTCCTTTTTTTTTTATTTCTACCACACATAAAGAAGTATTATACATCAAATTTTCAAAACAATTTCATGTCAAAGGCTATATATGATTCTAGTTCAAATACATTTTTGATTAAAAATATCCGTTTTATATTACATGCATTTTGTTTAACCCAGCATTTTTCTTTATAGTTTGTGAAAAATAAGTTCCCTTGGTAAATTGTACATCGTTTTTACATAATTAAATATAATTTTTTTAGTGCCATATACTGATACCAAGGATTTTTTTTTTTGGATAGGACATCAGGTGAAAAATGAGATCTAGTCTATCCACCTGTATCCACATGCAGAAGAATAAAACAGAGAGACACACACTCAATATCATGTGGAGTATTCATTATTAGCATGTTGACATGAAATTTACAAATAATGAGGAAAAAAACTACAGATTAAAACTTAAAAGTCTAAATGAAATTATCACAGTTCGTAAAGTCTACAGAAGAAAGTCAGGATTTGATACTGAGGCTGCCAGGCTGTTAGAACACAGGGTTGAATGGCTCTCCCTGTTTTACACCAATATATGTAATTTCATATCTGTTTCCAGTGTGTTTCCTCTGATTTCCGAGCATACATTATGAGGTACTCTCTCTCCTAGATCTAACCAGACACCTGTGTTCCTAGAAAATCAAGACAATACCGGTAGATAAGATTTTGAGATTTTCTAAGTAAGAGATTCAACATACAGTACACATGTAGACAGTGGGTACCTGATCAGCTCCTGCTTGGCACATGAATTTGATATTGCATCATATGATTTATTATTACAGAATATCAAGTTTATTTTCCTCTTTTTGGGTTTAAACTTTACAACTAATTTATGATACTGTGAAATCATTAGAATTCATGGTGGCTCAATTTTCGTGGTCATCATGGGTAGCCGTCTCCCATGAATTTACATCCTCAATGAAAACAAATTTTAAAAGAGTGAGTTTTCTTTCTGAAATTGAAAACTGATGTATCCATAAAAGCATCCCCACAAATAAGCCAAAAAAAAAAAACAACCCACAATCCATGAAAATTGGCCCCCACGAATTCAAATGATTTCACAGTTATCTGATTTGCAGTTACAGTATCACTAAAAAAATTCACCTGCTTAGTAAACAACTGTACGAGTAACATGGGATCACATGTATATGGTTACAGAATCTCTGCATATTTGTTTGCTCTTTTATGGAATATAACTGTACATTATTTCATATTGGGTCATCTAGTTTGGGATTACCTGTGTCTTCATACTGGGGGAAGAGGAAGAGTTCTTTCTCCGGCTTTGTCAGGATGGTCAGTCGAGCCACTCTCACTCGCCGATGAACTCGCTTGTTGTAGGGATTGGCATCCACACTGTCCTCACCCTCGTACTCACAAGACTCAAACAACCTATCCATCTGAAATCACAACATCACCTGAGTGACGAGTCTACAGTCTTGTACAGATATCAGTCAAACTCTTAGTGGCTTACCTCTTTTGTCATTTCCAGAAAGGATCGGTTGGCAGCATGCTTCAGCAACACATAGACTAATGCATTACTGAAATACGCTCCTGTCTTACCTCGAATTTTGACCAGGAAACTAATACCTATAAGACACCAAAATTGATACTATAGTAAATTCTAATTAACAAAATCCAATAATAATAGAGCTTAAATTTATTTTAAGCTCTTAGAATATCTGAATGCCCAAGCTTATTCCTGACCTTGTCCAGAAAATCAATAATCACCTGGTTCTAGTCGCACAGACACAACAAACAGGTCCCCACCATTCAGTGAACTGGTGTCCTTCGCTTCCAAAGTCAGGTACTGCATGGAGTCACTTAACCTTTGATCCCTGTCTTCAGCCAATGGGAAGCTGTGATCACATTTCACTGCAGAACACAGAATGACACCCATGAAATAAAATACTTAGAAAGGTACACAAAGGTACTGTAACATCAGTTTGCGAATATCATTTTTACTAACAATGATGATTATAGAAGGTAGGTAAATAATAAAGGTCTTTTGATAAGTTAGACTGTTAATTCATTCATCCAAAAGACTGTTGTTAATTTATTCACCTTATTCTATACAAATATAACTTACAGCTTGACTCTGGCACAGTATGAACCATTAACATCTTTGGCTTGTTACTAAATGCTTCACATTCTGACATCATATCCTGTATTTCCTGGATTGGCAAGCAATCCTTCTCACCATCTTTGCCATATATGTATTGTGGATTAGGGCCAGTGGTCACACATATCACAAGAAAGGAGGAGTACTGTACATGGTCCGGCTTGTTCATCTCCTGAAGTATCTTCTCTTTTATTGTCTGAAGTAATAATTGTTTTAGTCTTATTTACCCAGTTCTGTTTACCAATGGTTATGTACAAAATAGTTACATGTATACACAGTTCAAGTATAAACATTCAAATCAAGGCCACCTTTTTTGTTAATAATCAAAAGGGTTCAACAGTTTCTTGGTACCTTTTTGTTATTTACCAGAGTAATAAAATCCACTGACTCTGTACGAGTGTCTCTTTTTGGCCTTAAAGGTTCCACAATTTCTTTAAAGTGGCACCTTTATGTTACTGACTGAAGTGGTTCCACAGTTTCTTTACAGTGGCACCTTTATGTTATTGACTGAAGTGGTTCCACAGTGTCTTTACAGTGGCACCTTTAGCAACTGACCTGAGAGGTTCCACTATTCCGGGTGTAGTAGATACACTTGAAGCCACATTGTTTGAGGGTTTGGTGTATCAGAGTTTTACTGGAGTCAACAATGGTGTGACATTCTCCCTGCTGACAGAAGTCATTGGGGATACTGTCTATCATCAAACACTTCCCACGCTTACTCTTATCTCCTGTCATATTGTACATCTACAAAAAAAGAAAAAATAGGATTTAGTGCATATGAAATATGTGGTGTTCTACTGCCAAATGTCTGAACTGAATATCTCATATGGGAGTGTTTGCTAGGTGAAACAAAACTAACATGTTCATCGTGAAGTTTTTTCATCTCCATCACAAACTTGGGATCAGTACGAATAAAGTTGTCTTCAAGTTTAGTCAGTTCTACATCATCCATCCATTCAACTACAAGAGAATGTATTGGATATAGTCATTAGCTGATACTATTAATTTTCTATTTATTTGATACTCTCTCTCTCTCTCTCTCTCTCTCTCTCTCTCTCTCTCTCTCTCTCTCTCTCTCTCTCTCCTGCTGCAGAGTGTCATATTAACACTTAAAAAAAACAATGTATATTGAATCAAATGTCTGTTGATGCATTTAGTTATGTGATGAAAAATAAATACTGAAATATAGAACTTGGATTCATTCACAAGCTCTCCATTGTAATGTTATTTTTAAACATGTATACTGGACACTTTTTACACAAATCTCTTTGATACCATATGAACTGTTGTCCTCTGATGGTGGTACCCCTTGGTGGTGTGTGGGGAGTTTATTGGGAGGGTCTGGCTTTGTGTCTGTTTCTGTAAAAAGAGGACAATTAAGATAGGATTTAGCTTTTGAAGTTTAAAATGGCCTAGCTATTTTCATATTTTTTGTTTTATCTACAACATTATTGAATTGATGATGATAACTTGAATCTACAATTGACAAAGAAATCATTTACATAATGGGTTAGAAGGAAAGGCATAAGGCGTAGCTCAGATTCTGATACTGTACATGTATATGGATTATAGACTGAAACCTCATATTTAGCTAGTTACTGGTTTTGTTTGGATCAGTGGTGGATCCAGCATTTCCCTCCAATTGATTAGCTGCCGCTGGATTTTCAGTTTCGCGTAGAGCCTCCACCAGACAAGGGAAGGCCCGCGGTCCTCTCTTCACCACTATGTCAAGCATCTCATATGCTCTTCTGTCAACTGGCTGGGACTGAAAAATTTACATTTATTCTAGATAAATTCAGTTAAACTTGGAAAATGTTTTTCTTTTTAATCTGGTAATCAAAGTCTTGAAAGTAACATGGCCAACGAGACAATGGATATGTTTTAGCCACAACTGTACAAGTATCATAACGTTGATTATCTGGAGGTACTAATCAGAATTGGGGAATTTAAATATTTCGGCCAAAAGTAGGAGACGTCAGAGACACAAAAAATCTCGGTTATTAAAAAACAACACAGGCCTCTGAATTTTTATCAATAAGCCATTTCATGTATGGGAAGAGAGAGAGAGAGAGATAGAGAGCCTATCTAAATATAAATGTAGCATTCCGGTATGTGTTTTAAAAATATCTTTGTATCAATTTGCACGTGCATACTCTTATTATTTATCCTATATAATCCTTTTTATGTTATTCTATAAATCTGACTTACTGACCAAACCGGTTTATGTTCTGAGATACAATTAAAGATAACTATTTCTTCTAAATCCATTCAAGATGAGTTATATATAAGGTGATAGCTATTCTAACAATTAATCATGTTATATATGCATAAAATTTCAACTTTTATACTTACATTTAGATGATATGTCCTGGTTGAGGGCAATTTTCAAATGGCGCTGTATTAGTTAGCGACCAGAAGTTTTAGAACAAAGAAAATCTTATATGGCAAAAAAAATTCCAAAAAATAATTGATATACACGGTATTTAACAAAGAAAAATATAAGTAATCAGAGTTTTATCCAATAAAACAACAAACTAAATTTGTTTAGCGTGAAAAATATCGAAATAATATTTATTTTAAAACATCAATTGACTAATGGACTATCTTTAAAAAACTAAAAAGAGCGACACATAGACTAATGGGTAAGTCACCCGATTCACACCCGTTAGGTCCGCTTAAAAGTGCGGTAGCAACCTACCGGTATTTTTTTTTCAGCAAGTACATTGAATTTAGAATTCCATTCTTTAATATAGTATTGAAATATACAGTCTCTAAGTGCCCTTTTGATTTTTGTATTGTTACTGACAGTAAATTTTTAATCCCATCAATGCTGTTAGTTAAAAATTAAATTGATCCATACCAGGAGGAAATATATTCTGTTCGAACAACTGTTTTGATTCACAATAAGCATTATAGAAAAGTGGAAAGGATTGACTTTGATTCTAAAGTCTGTACCAATTAATTTAAATAGATCTTATGATTTCAAAATGTATGGGAAATCTTCCCAGTTCAGATAGAACAGCAAAGTTTGTTGCAGATTTATGCACACCAAGTATTGATTTGCAAAACTTAAAATGCATGCAATTTGTCACAAAGTGTGTTGGAATAAATTTTGTCCATAGCACAACCAGAGATCTGAAAGGACTATGTGCGGTATGGTCAAATATCTGCCCCCGATTTCAACCAATTTTTGAATAGTATCGTATGAAAATGAAATCTTCACAAATCATTGTAAAGAGGATGCCTATAACTTTAATCTTGATTTTAGTCATCATTGCTCACTCGCTGTTTATCTATGACGTCACTTAAATGACCTAATTCCGGCAAAATTGCAAACAAATGAAGATATTCTCATTTTTGCTCTATATTTTGCATTCGGAAGTATAGAGCGCAGGTCTGCTCAAGTGCAATTTTAACATATGTTTTTCTTCAGATAGGTATACATATTATACTAAAAAATGGTACTTGAGCAAGCCTGCGCTCGATGATTCCCAGTCGAAAAACCATCGGAAAACACCCATATTTTGCTACAAAACATCAATTTATCAAAATAATGCAATATTCATGACGTCATTTCTACATTATGACGTCACTGTGGTGATAACCTTTTACACCTTTATTTTCAATATGATTTTAACTATCTTTCATCTTATTTTAAAGCTCTTTCTAAAACTTTGATTTTGGGGGGGCAAAAATTGCATAAAACTGCACTTAGTCCTTTTGTTTGCAAATGGATTAAAATACCCGCTTAAATACCCCCAAATTTCCGCTCCGTACAATAAAATAGGTTTAATAGTATGATCAAAAATGTGAATTGTGGTTTTGATGTCTGGATTCAGAGAAATAAAATCCTTTTTTGAGTTTGAAAAAAGATTTTAAGGTATTTTGATAAAGCTGCCTTTGAGCAAAGGAGAATGAGCCTGAGGAACAAAATGACACACCAAAGTATTTGTATTCAGAGACACATTCAAGTTCAACATCAGCAAAGTTAAATTAAAATTTAGAGAGTCTGCCTGCTTTATTGAAAACTATTATCTTGGTTTTGGATGTATTAATATTGAGACACCAATCATTGCAGTATTTTTTGCAAGATATTAAGCTTTTGTTGCAACCCATCTGCTGATGAAGATAATAAAATATATCGTCCGCATACATCAAGCAATTGATTAGGTTTGAGTTTAAAAACACAGGATCGGCAGACGAGTATAAATAGGGTATATAAAGTTCACAGAATGAATGACTTTAAGTTCTTAAAGATAGCTTAAAGGTAGCTTTAAGACAATCTTTAAGCCACCTTCAAGCTATAAGTGGTGCTTAAAGGTGGCTTAAGGAAAGCATAAAGGTGGCTTAAAGGTGCTTAAAGGCAGCTTAAAGACTATCTTTACGCCATCATTAAACCACATTTAAGGATAACTTATAGGTCCTTAATGTCCAAACTTCTTTAAGCCACCTTAAAGCCATTTAAAAAAAATCTTTTAATTCAATATTGTGCTTAATTTACCAACAAAATGTATTAACATTATGAAAATTTAACCAGCTGTGATCAATGGACTAATACATTCAACCTATATGCGAAATATTTTTTTTAAAAAAAAGCATGACCTTGCGTCTGAAATAAAAAACACACCTGTTGTGTATATCCTGTATATTCTGTGTTAGTTCCAGGGTTTTTCTGAGGTTTAACAAACAATAGATTTTAATTAGATATACACAAAGAAATAAAAGCACATCTAGACACACAACGCAGCCATTTTAACAAGAGAAATTGATTATACATGAACATGTACTGTAGATAAGTATAAATGATGTACCGGGTATATTCTGTCGCAAGTTTCAATGATTCAAAGACAGAAAAGGTATTAAAAAATGGTTTTTGCTCTAGTAAAAAAAAAATTAAAAAAAATTCAAAATGCCCAAGAGGAGAATTGAACACGGGACCATTCATCTACTAGCATCACCTCACTCCCTCTGCACCACGGCAACTAATGTCTTTTAAGTGGTTTTTATATTAGTGGCTATTGAATCAATGTAATGAGTGTGTATTTTTTACTTGAAAAGATTTTGACTTCCATTCAGTTTGTAACAATCAATTATATCTAATTTATAAATTACATGCATGCATGTATTTTGAATGAAATACAGTACTTGATCTTCAGTAAAAAAAATACATATTATACATGACTGAAAACTGTTAGGTTTACTAGCACTTAGTTAATAAATTTAAACTGGGTAGATATACGTTCACCTAATTTATAACTAAATGAAATGCAAGGAAGAAGGAGAATTTTTTTTTAAATGCATTGAAACTATAAGGGTATTAGTTCTACGCAATTTCCTGGTTTTCATGATCACGGTGCCGTTCAAGCATGTATAATTTTTATAATATTGATTATTATACATTTACAACAGATCAAGAATAACAAATTAAATGATATATATTTAAATATTTAATTGTATACATGATTTTTAAACTATCAATTCTAAAACAAATAATGTTACCGATTACCACTTATGTATTTACTGCATGTGGCAATTGCAAATGATGTATACAAGTCATATACATGTACATATAGTTTTTATGATGTACCCAGCTGGGTATGTGATATATTTACCCTTATAAATATATTTAAATAATTAACCCCCATTTGTGATCACCGGTACAGTAATTGATTAGCCTCTAGATTTTACTCTTGCATACATTTATTGACATGATGTGCATCTGGGCACAATTGACACCTGTTGTGTATATTTTGTATATTCTGTGTTAGTTCCAGGGGTTTTCTTAAGTTGGACAAACAATAGACTTTAACTAGATATACACAAATGAACAAAACTATGTCTAGACAAACAAAGCAGTAATATCCCGCCTGATATAACAAAGGCAGTTGAGAGTCTTTTCATCTTTAACATGTATCTAGCAGATCAAGAATTAGACCTAAAAATAATTAAAATTGGAAAAAATACATATCTTAAATTAAACCGATTAAATCATATATAATTCGTTCATTTTTTACAATTTTGTTTAATAACCGGATGAACGAGAGAGAGAGAGAGAGAGAGAGAGAGAGAGAGAGAGAGAGAGAGAGAGAGAGCTTTCACCGATTAATTTATAATAGAAAACAAACATACTTCAATTTCATGCACAGATTTAGATACAGAGACTTTGCTCGCCCCTACAATAATTTTGAAACCAAAAAAAAAAAAATTAAAGAATTTTATAATGGCAATCTGTGTCCATTGGAGCGGTGTTGATAATAGCTATCTGGAGCGACTATGTTTACACATGCAAAACTTAGGTGTAGAAACCTGTTTCTGCATGGTGTGTGCTGACATTTAAAACCACCTGGAACATTCGTCCCCCTTCCTTGGAAATTATATATCATCACTTGGATCACCCCCTCCCATCCCTGTAAAAGATCTATTGCATTTAGTTTATGTATTTACGATGAATCTGTTCAGGTTGATCAAACTTGACTTAAAGGGAACTTAATAAAGTTGGTGTAAAGACAACTTAAAGGTGACTTAAAGAAGTTGGGACATTAAGCTCAGCATAAAGGTGACTTAAAGGTGGCTTAAAGATTGCATGTCCTTTAAGCCACCTTCACGCCACTCTTGAGCCATCTTTAGGGACTTGCTTAAAGATTGTTTTTCGCCATGTGGTTATATCTCTCTTCCCATACATGATATATATGATAGAAATGCTGAGGCATTTGAAACATCTTACCGCGACACATTCTTTCTGGTTCAAAGTCAGAATCCCCTTTTCATAAAGTAAATCGGCAACTTCGTTGATATTAGAGACATTCTTATGAATAAAAACCCTGTTTCTTCGAATTATATCCCATTCGTGTTTGTTCATTTTAGGTGACAGTAGATAAATCGAAAGTAGACGTAGTTTTCGAACCAACCGAAGAAACAAGTTTCCGGAATTAAAAAAACCCCACAACTTTTAGCTAGTGTAGACGATATGTCTGTTGTATGGAAATCGAGGAAACACCCACCCCAACTCCTACAGATGACAAGATTTAAGAGAATAGACATGGTGTAAATTCAAGTTGTACCTCCCTTCAACTTATTGTAAACAAATAATTGGATGCAATCACAGGCGCCTGACGTTAAAAGTATTTTTTTTTTTTTAATAATTTATTGTTTTTGTTCCATACATACTAATACTAATGTTGACAATAATAAATTCAGTTTTTATAAATTTTATACACATGCATACTCACTCACACACAAGTATATTTACATACATTTTTCAATATTAGTGGTAAATGGTTACTTTGCTTCAAATAAAATAAATAAATAGGAAAAACCCAAAAATAAAAAACAAAAAAATAAATAACAAATAATAATACGAATAGTAATAATCATAATATCATAAACTAATCAAAAATGTTTTTCCACGTAAGCCACAATTTTTCAAAATTGCGCAGCTGTTGATTTTGGATAGCAGCATATTTTTCTACATGATATTTTAATCTTAAATGACTAAGTAATCCAAGAAAATTTGGCATTTTATTTTGCATTAAGGATATAAAAATATATTGTTTAACATATAGAATTATGAAGTTTATAACCCTGTTAGTGTTTGACAATGGTAGCTCACCAAGAATAACATTCGAAACATTAAAACCAACTCTTTCAGCGGTCTTTCTGTATATATGTAGACTTAAATCACTCCAGAGTGTTTGTACTTTATCACAAGCAATGAAAACATGTATTATTGTTTCAACATTTTCCATACAAAAACCACAACAGTCAGAAGTTTTAATGTTAATTTTCTTAAAGTATTTTCCAACAGGAACAATTCTATGCAAGATACGAAATTGTAACCACTGGGCAGAAGAATCACTGGTGGTTTTATAACAAATTTTAAAAACATCTTGCACTGATATTGTGTCTACTCCATATGGCCTAAGCTCTGCCTCCCACTTGCTGATTGAGGTTGGAATAGCCTCATTTATATTCAAAAAATTATAAAAGATTTTTGAACATTTTTCAGAAGATATGAGAGGTTCAAAAAATAAAAGTACATATGGATTAGGAAGTCTTTTGAAAGAAGACCTATCTATTAACAATGATTTCAAATATTTTGAAATAGCTGTAACAATACTATTGTATTGCATCACACATCTGTCAGATAGATTGTATGTGTTTTTAAGAACTCCAAAGTCTAAAAGATTACAATCATCATCAAAAAAATCTTGCACAACCTTTATTCCCTTTTCATACCAGGATTTAAAAAACACTGGTTTGTTGTTAACTTTTATATTAGAGTTATACCACACTGGAATATAATGAAATTTGTTTTTAAAATGCGGAGAGTAAGTAAAAGATTTCATATAACATGACCAAGCAATCAAAACATCTTTCCAAAAGGCGTTATTTTCTTTTAACAAACAATCAAACACAAAACTATCTCCAAAATCGTACAATTTCTGTAAAATATCATCTCCATTGAGAGCATAGAAAATATCCATCCATGGTTTATGTGAACAAGTTAACCTTTTAATCCATGTACATTTAAGTGATGTAATAAAACTTCTAACATCTACCATTTTCATACCACCTGACAAGTAGTCTTGTGTTATAAAAGTATTTCTTTTTTACTGTTAAATTATCCCAGTACTATCGTGGTGACGCTATTAGAAACACAAATATCTATAGAGAAACGTATTAAAACTACTCTGAAAACATTAATCTTCAGGTTTTGCGGTTAGGGGCACAGTAAAGGTGCAACAGTGTAGCCAATGACTGTACAGTTGGGCGGAATCTTCTGCTAACATACAAGACAAAATTAAGACATAACTAAGCTAACATCTAAACATCTTGATATTATAGAGTGGATTCACATGGTCTGTTGAAATCCTTACTCATGAGCCATACAGTTAATGAGTCCCAAGAAGGATACACACTTTTACAAAAAATTTAATGTTTATGTGAAAGGCTATTATAGTAAAGGCCCTGTCACACCAAGCTGCGTCCCCATTGCGTGTTCACCTGTTCACGGCGTTGTAAAATTTATGGAATCGCCGTAGGATCGCAAGTAAAATCAAGAAAAAATGTACCGTTTTATTTGAAAATTTTACAAGTGGAGTTGTCACGGCGTCCTGACGGCGACCGAGGCGTTCTTACGGAGCTCTCACGGCGTGTAACTGCGTTTCCACGGAGTTCTACTTAGCGATTACCTGCACTCTCGCCGAGTCTCCGCCGCGCGCTCATGACGTGCTAGGAGATTTTACCGCGCTTTCACGGCGTGCTCTGCGCGCTGACTGCGTGCACAAGACGTTCTTTAAACCCCTGTCACACCGGAGCTGCGTCCTCGCGGCGTTTTCCATTTGGCTGCGTTCACACAGCATTAAACACCATCACCAGTCCCGTAAATTCATATGGTGCACTTTGTTTACATGTAAAAATGGCGACTCTCGATCTCGATGAAAATTCAACGTACTTGATTTTCCGAGGTCGGTAGCGTGTTTCGGAGAAAGTCTGAGGCAAATAAAGAGGCGATATCAGTATTAAATTGCATGAAGAATTTAATGGTACAAATTGTTTTCACAGAATTTGCGTATAAATAAGGTAAATCAGTCCAAAACTAGCGCACGTTTTTCGGCGCAATAAATATACATTTTTTTCAATGGGTGGCCCTGTAGCTCTCCGGTCTGTCAATATTTTTTTCTCCGGAGAGCTACAGTTCTGCAGCTATTGATGACAACGCAGTAGAAACGCCAAGGGAGCGCGGTATAAACGCAGAAGAAACGTCACGAGAGCGCGATGAACGCAGCAACAGCTCTTTGGGGTCGCTGTGTGAACGCTTCCAAATGGAAAACAACTTGTTCAAACGCTATGGAAGTGCTGTGAGAGCGCGGTAGAGACGCAGTGAGATCCCAAAGGACTCCGTGAGGTCTCCGTGCAAGCGTAATTGACTTATCACTGCGTCTACACTGCGATAAGTTGCGTTCCTTGAGCGCGCCGACGGAGCTCTCGTGGCGCTGTTGGAGATCTTACGGCGCTGGCACGGCAACCTGACTACGCTTCTACGGCGTGTTTATCGGAACGCCGAGCCACGGCGCGTACATTCAAAGTGCGCGCCGTCGCATGGCGTTCTTCAATGTTCAAGGCGATCCCACCGCGACGGACGAAGATGTAGTTACGTTGTTACGGCGCTGCAGGAGACTCTACTGCGTTTACCCTGGCGTTTTACATTATTTAAGAACGCAGCGGGATCGCCGTGAGGACGCAGCTCCGGTGTGACAGGGGTTCAAACAATGTAATCTAAATTTTAAATCATATAATGAAATGACAAATAGAGGGTTTAAAAATCACCACAAGATGTATAAGATAAAATAGAGATCGCAAAGAACATTTACGTTCATCTCTCCTTACCCCCAAAAGCCCTATTTAAAAAGTTTGAATAATCATTTGTTATATTAACACCATATTTCCAAGGACCAGAGTGAGACTGAATTTGGTAATCACAATCAAGAATAAGGAAATTAGAAGAAGATTTATAAAAATGCCATTAGGTGAGCACTGTGGCCCATAAACCTTTCAAAGGTTACATACATTTCGAAATATGAATCAAGTGTACTTTGAATTCACTTGAAAATTTACATTTTGTATTTTCATCATCTCAGATTTACCATTATTTTTAACAGTATTGTCCTGTTCTGTTTGTTCAAGCTTGTACTTGTCGCACTTTTACCACACACCGTATTATGTAAATGTGATTGGTGCAAGGATATACAAGTATGTTTGTGCATACAGATGCACCAAATACATAAATTCGATACATTTGAACAACCCGCGACGTGAGCCGTTGACAATCTCTCAGGGACTCAAATTGGACTGTATTCATGAGTATGGAGACCAATAAAAAGTAGGTGTTAGATTTACCGGTATTCCAGTTACATAGCCCATTAAATTTATTGCGGCAGGGGGTCCAGGGCTTAGCCCTTGTGATAGGTTCAGGGGTGCGAAGCCCCCCTACGAAAAATAAATTTGGGAGTTTAAGAATGTGAAAAAAAACATTGTCCGGAACGAAGTTTTGTTATTTTTCATTTCAGACCAGCATCTATTCACAGTATTGTCGTATACAAATTTTTGATTTATAAGAAATTCAAAAATTGAGAACACGATTGTCGTATACTCAATTTTTGAATTCTTTATAATTCAAAAATGTGTAAACAACAGTATTTAATAAAATAAAACTTGTAACGTATTTTAGATGAATGAACATTTTTATTTTAATCGTTGTTTTACTTTAAAATTTCTATGGCCCGATTGGGCATTTTTTGGAGTTTGCAAATTTTATGAGAATATTGTCAACTGAGACCATTTGGTGCCTTTGAACAAAAAGTAAGGCAAGGCCAACCAGACGGTCCCCAATGTTTCAAGCGTCTCATTGTGGAGATCTCTCGCAAGGGAGCAAATCAACAAAGTGTTGGGCCTTAACTGCGAAAAATTATTTTGAATTTGAGTATTATAATTGAGTGATTTATATGTGTTTCTTCTGTAATTAAAATACCTGATGCCGATTCTAGACTGTCGTTCTTCCTTTTTCTTTATAAACGATGTAAGCTTTGTTTGGTTTTTTTTCTTCTGATCCATATTTTCCCACATAAACAACTCTAAGATTTTATTGGATCAAGAGTCCCATCTGTAAAATTTTGATCCCGATCACATTGAAATGGAAGTATAATATCAAAATTTTTATTTATTGGATTTGTTTATTTCTTAAATTTACAAAAGAGAGAAATTCTACTATGTGGGAGGGAAAATCCCGTTGATGATCAAAAAAATTCTAGTGAGGCAGTTGCCTCATTGCCACAATGGAAGCTACGCCCCTGCATAGAAATATATTGAAATTAGATAACATTTTAAAACTAAAACATACATACATGTATGTGGATTTTGTTTATAAAAAAGAAAATGAAAATATCGTACTTAAAATTACAAGTTGAATATGATGGGTGATATGTTGACAACCTTTCCTCTTTATGTATACAGTATATTTTAATAGTTTCAATGATTTTAACGGATTTCTGGCAGGTGACTTAGACAACTCCCTCCTAAAACTAGAACCATTTTAACAAGACCTTGGACTTTCAGTAGGATGTAACGATCTATTTCTTGCGTCAAAACAAGTTAAAATGACGCTGGTTTCAAGCGAAATATACACCGATTGCGTAGTCTTTCCTCAAAAGCCAGACAAATCCTGTTAATTTTAAAGAGCCATAGCTGAGTGGCCTCCAATGAAATAAACAAGCCTACGTCACATTGTCGTTTGATTCAACTACCCAAAGTCCAAGCTCTTGTTAAAATGGTTCTATTTATATTCTGTAGAAAACTACACATTCAAGAAGAGAAGATAAAGAATGAGCTTGAGACCCAGGGTTATTCCGTGGTCCCCGGGTGATTCCACTGGAGGAATGTGACAAGTACACTCAGGAATTCCGGACCTGGCTGGACAGGTTTGGGGAGGATTCCCCCGTACGTAAGAGGTCCGGCATCACGCATCAGTACAGGACGTCCCACTCTAACGCCGCCAGGCGGCTCAGACTTCACGCCAAACCTGTGTTCGAATCCATCTGGGGCACGGAGAAACTTTTAGCTAGTGTAGACGGTATGTCTATATCGGAGCCCCCGGAACAAGGCAAGAGTTTGCTACAAACATATTCTTGTGGTTTTCCGGTTTACAATAGCAAGGGATCATAGAAACATACACGTAAAACAACTACTGGTAATGTTTTATTAATCTTCAAAAATAATAATTACACACAATGTTAATAATGATAATCATGATTAAAATTATAATAAAAAAACCCACTGAAATCATTCTGTAAAACCATCTAATTTCTTGAAATTCTGTCAGAGAATTAATCCTGAAGGTATCGAGTTTTGTTTGAATGGGTTTTCATCAGCAGCACTTCTGGGTAAAGTCGTGATGAATGAAAACTAAGTCCACTTTTGGACTATTGTTTAACGAATTCAATAGATATTTAATAGATTGAGAGCTAAGATGTAGCTAGGTTTAATATACCGGGTTTTCGGGGCAGAATAGAACCATTTTAACACGGCCTTGGACTTTCAGTACGATGTAACCATCCATTTCTTGCGTCACAACAAGTTAAAATGACGCTGGTTTCAAGCGAAATACTAGTACACACCGATAGCGTAGTCTTAGCTCAAAGGCTAGACCAATCTTGTTGATTTGAAAGAGCCATAGCTGTAATGCTAGCAATGAAATAGACATGCCTACGTCACAATGCAGTTTGACACAACTATCCAAAGTCCCGTAAATCAATTCACCCTCTACTTATTTGTCAATTTTTAGGTCGAAGCAACTTCTCCAAACCTGAGAATTGTTGGTTTCACCTTGACCAAGGGAGCTGGCGAAAGGGACTGCATGCGTACCAGGGGGCGGTCTATTTGGAGGAAACGACCCCATCAGACTACTGCTTTAGAGTGCTCGAGGGCTCCCAAAAATACCACCAGGACTTGATGGACACTTTCTCAGATGTCAATGAAGCAATGGCAGGCAAAGATTTTTACATTTTAAAAAATCACCACTTAAAATTCTACCAGAATAAAGGGTGCGCGAAAAAGAAAGTCCCCGTCCCCAAGGGTGGACTGGTGCTATGGGATTCCAGATTGGTCCACGATACCCTAGCCCCCGTAGAAGGTCGGCCTCATGCCGACAGATGGCGCTTTGTTATTTACGTTTGCATGACCCCTGCGATCTGGGCTTCGAAGATAGATTTTAAGGTCAAGAAGAAGGCTTACGAGGAGATGCTGTGTTCTGCTCACTGGCCATCTCAAGGGGTCAAGCTCTTCCCGGGTACACACGAGGATGAACCGACAAAACACAAGCGGATCGAGATGGTAGAGTAGCAGCCCTCGATAGCCAGAACGAGGCTGGTACAGCTACTGGCGGGGTTGGAGGCTTACGACTTCACTGATGGACGTCCAAATGGACCCTACTGGGAGCCAAGATGGACCCCGAGATAGAGTAATATGAAGGCGGTCGTCCAAGATCCACGGCGAGTTATTTCTCTTAGCTCAGGGCAAACTTGATATCTTAAAAAACTTATTTGTTGAACACTCCGTTTTAAGAACCTATTATTTAGCAAATATCTACAAATCCATTTAAAGTACGAAAATTCTATGAACTGAAGTCATTTATTATACAACATATAAATGTAATTAACGTGAAGATTGCGACTATTGCACGTTTCTCGGTTATACATGTGCAAAAGAATTTGTATTTATTGTCTTCCTGATGTTATCTTTAAACAAAAAAATGCTTTCTTTGCTGATTTATGTAGAATATGAGGGTATCGACATTGCAGATTATATACATAACCCGCGGTAGCAGGTTGTGTAATTTTCTTCTGCAATGATCGCTACAATCATATTATCACCGTGCAAAATTCACTGTTTAATTATCACTTTATTTTGGACTTTTCTTTTAAAATTCAACATCTGTTTCGTAATATTTTCTCACAGTTTATTTCTTACAAAGTTACTTATTTATTTAGTGATTGACACTTTTCGGACTCTATATGTGATTTCAAAGAGACAGAGTGCCATGTCTCAAGGACTGTTAATCTCTTAAAACAACATTGTGCAATTATCAGTTTTTCATGTCTTGGACATCAAAGACTCATTGAGTTTATTTAATTGTTTTATATCTGTGAACCTTTCACTCAGCTTACTTATGTCATCACCTGTCAATTTATACTCATTGTTCAGATTCTTATAAATAATTATGTACAATGGTCAATCGGCAGTCTGGAATACGGCGGCCAGCCTCGGCCACGTCCGACTCACCCAGAGTCTTGAGTCCGGAGGCCACTACTGGCCATATCCGACTTGTTTGTAAAATGTCTGTCTGTTAAATTGTTATAATGTTGCCATCGTTGAGTCTCGACCAATAAAAACGGAATCCTGCACCAATTGCCTGTTTATTTCTCTGGAACTGTATACTGGTGGACCTTCGGGAATACGGCAAACCTACCCTTCGTTATTACCTTACGGCCTACAGCGCGCCTACACCTTATACCTTATACCCTTTACGCCAACATTCCCTCACCCGGTTCGTACTGCACACGACCGATGCAGATCCAGAGGAATTCCCTAGCACCGTAAAATCTACGCGGTCACAATATCCCGCATGAATCATCAAAGAAAGCATTTTATTGTTTATATTTATATCTTTCTTTTAACAAATTTATAAATTGATTTAAAAATGTACCTAAAATTCACAAAATTACTGCAATGTACATCAGTATGTTACAATGTAGCTAAAAGAAACAGCCAAATAGTCTCCTATGAGAAATTTTAGTCTGACATCATCATGATTATTTCGTGCAGTGCGTAATTTTTCTTAGGTCGCTGTAGGTTTCGACCAATCGTTAAAGGGGCGCGCAGATTTCAGTCCTGTCAGTTGTTTGACAGTTTCAGTCACTACATAGGTTTCGACCAATCGATAAACCTTACGGGACGTGTACATGGTGTAGATTTCAGTCTGGCTGTTTATTTAGAGCCATACATTAACTATATGTTTCCGTAAGAAATAGAGGAAATCATACTCGGCTAATGTTAACTCAACACCAATTATCTATAAAAGTACTAGTACTATTATGATATAGATTGAATCATATCATATTCTCTCCTTTATTTATTAATTCAATAGGTTTCACAACTATGGAGTTGTAATTTTTACACTCGTTTGTTAACTACTGATTCATTTACTAGTTCAATATTTATTTGGGACTGATTTGACCAGTAACACTTACCAAGGGCTTACATATTTATAACGCATTGTCTACGCTCCTGGAGCGTAAAATTTTCCGTCTAAGGTTGTAATGTCCGATTGAGAATTAAGGCGGTTAAAATGTGGATAAAAAAGAATTATAATCAAAATACTTTAACCGGTTTTGAAAACAATACTTGACAAAAGAAAAACCTCCTTTAAAGTTTTTGACATGTTATTCGAACTATTGATCTACAGATTCGTTCATTCTATCTTTATTTTCTCCCATAGGAGATTGCATGAAGTATAACATTTAACACAAATAAAAACAGCGCATGAGTGACAAAGTTAATAGAAATTATAGTAGAAAAGGAATATAATTAAATACGTCCATTGCAATTGCTGGGGAGAACATATTTCTCCGGATTTACTATTATGGTAAGTTTATAGAGTAAACTTCAAGTGTCTGTAACACCATGCAGCCGCATCCCTTAGAAAACGGAAATTAAAGGATGTGTAGGCTGCGCTCATTGTGATAAGATACGGTGACAGAGAGAAGTTTTGATCCTAGCAGGAATAGATAGAGGTCTTGTGGACAAAGACCGCAAAGTTGATGTAGGAAAAGAGTCGGTGAAGAAAAATCTTCTTGGTAAGAGTTGGGGGTCCAGATTGCATACGTGGGCGAAGAATTGAAGTTTCCTTTTGTCAATTTCAGATGTTATTAGAAGAAGCCTAAGAAGTGATTTGCATATGTCGGATCTGGTACTCTGTGGGAGGCCTATTGCATGTTTGCAGGTAAAATGCTGAAGAGTGTTCAGATCTTGCTAATCTTTTCTGCGTAAGTCGTACCATAGTTCACAGCCGTACACGATGGGGGGGGGGGGGGGGGGAGAACAACTCTGGTGTAAAGCCGGGATATGGTATCTGAGTTGAGATGTTCACGTAATATTTTTAAGGCAAAGTGGGCGTCTCGTCCCTTCCTACAGGCGTTAGGGATTTTCTTAGTATGGACAAGTTTTGAGTGAAGGTGAATGTGAATACCTAGGTGATTATATGTATTAGACAAGTAGACAGGCTCTGCACCTAGAAATGCTGTGGTGAGAATTTTTTGGATGGCTGCAGGAGATAAAGCTATGCAGGAGATATCGTCCGCAAGGGTAGGGTTAGAGCTAGTACTCCTATAAATACAGATATTTGAATTTCTTGAAGCAGGCCGTTAATGAAAACTAGGTACAGAAGTGTTGAAAGGATTCCACCTTGACGAATTCCTTGCGAAACAAGAAACCAAGATGATCTTGTTTGGTTTACTACCACAGAGCATGAGGTGATGACAGTCGTCAATAAGAGTCCATAGACGTCCTGAAACACCAAGGCGATGTAAATTGTACATTAGGCCATGCCTCCAGACTGTGGTGAATGCTATCTGTGTATCTATGAAATATACGGGACTACCAAGTTTTAAGTTGTGACAAATAGTTTCTTGTAAGTTAAAGAATGCCGTGAAGCAACCTAGCTTTGGCTGAAATCCATGCTGTTGAGGGTTTAAGAAATCACTAGTAGATAATATATAAGTTTTAGTTCTTGAAAGTTTCTCGAAAATCTGTAGAAAACACGGTAGTAAGGCTATAGGTCTGTAATTGTCAGGGGTTTCTTTGGTTTGTTGACTCCCTCTGTGTATAGGGACGATTATGTCTTTTTTCCAAGAACCATGAATTTGGCCAATTTTAATTATTGAGTTAAACAGATAAAGTGTGCACAGTTTGAGTTCTAATCCTACGTGTATTATATGCTCATTCTGGATAAGATCTATTCCCGGAGCTTCTCTGAGTTTTAAATCACGGATTATCAGTGAGATTTCGTCGATGGTGACTTCACCTCCTGGGATAAGATTTTCGCTTATTATGTTAGCAGTTTTCATGGATTTATAAGAGCTTTCAATGTTGTGGTAGAAGTCGGAATTGAATGATTCGTTGTCATTTGAATTGTAAACGTTTTCAAAGTGTTAAGCTAATGCGTTAGTCATGTTACAAAGTTTTATTTCTGGATACACACGGGAACTGCAGGGACGCTGTCGTTTGTTAGTTTCCAGAATAGTCGGACGGCGCATTCGGCAGCTTCGTCGATATCCTTAAAGAACATAGTGATGAAGTCGTTGTGTGCAGTTTGAAGCTCATTGTGGAACTCTCTTTTATCGCGTTTATATTTCTTATAAGACTTGTGACACATTCCGCGTGGTCGACCTTCGCTAATCCATATCCTACGTTTTTGTCGTTCCATGTCATGCAGCTGTTTTACTTCCGGTGTCCATTCCGTCCATTAGGTAAGGTTTGAATCTTGAGACTGGAATGGTTTTGGAAGCATCATCATGTAATAAGTGGGTGAGATCAGAAGAGAAGGTATCGATATGAATGGCACTATGGAGATTTCTATCGAACAAGCTGATAGCTTCTTCGGAAACATGCTTTTGGTACGAGTCGATTTTGCACGATTTTTATGCCATGCAGGCAAACAGTTCAGTGATTTGTTTGACATACAATTTTTCGGTCGGGATGAATGGCAATTAGAGGGTTTAAAAATCACCAAAAGAAGTTTTAGATAAAACAGTGATCTCAAAGGATATCTACGCCCCCCCCCTTCCCCCAACAAATCATATTCAAAACGTTTTGAATAATCGTGCATTTGTTAAATTAACACCCTATTTCTGAGGGCCAGAGTAAATCACAATTAAGAATAAAAAATGTAGAAGAAGATTTTTAAAATGCTATCAGATGAGCACTGTGGTCCACGAACTTTTCAAAGGTTACATATATATCAAAATGAATCAAGTGTACTTTGAATTCGCTTGAAAATTTACATTTTTGTTTGTATTTTCATCATCTCAAATTTACCATTATCGTTGACAGTATTCGCACTTTAACCACACACCGTATTATGTAAGTGTCATTGGTGCAAGGATATGTTTGTGCATACAGATGCACAATATGTACATTAATCGCCATACACTTGAACAAGCCACGACGAGAGCCGTTTACAATGTCTCGGGGACTGAGATTGAACTAAGTGTACATGAGCATGGAGACCGATAAAAAGTAGGTGTTAGATTTATTCCATAGTTACATATACCATTACCAGGGGTAATTACAATTACAGGGAATTTATTAAGACGCATTGATTTTTATTTTAAGAATATGATAGTTTCTTTGAGTCATATATTAGTAAGAATTTTAACAACTTCTACAGGGAAAAGATTCATAGAAAAATATTGAAATCAGATAACATTTTAAAACTAGAACATGTATGTGAATTTGTTTATACGAAAGAGAATGAAAATATCGTACTTAAAATTACACGTTGAATATGACGGGTGACATGTTGACAACCTTTCCTCCATATGTATACAGTATATTTAAATAGTTTGAATGATTTAAACGCACTTTTACCACACACCGTATTAATTAAGTGTGATTGATGCAAAGATATGTTTGTGCATACAGATGCACCATATGTACATAAATCGCGACACACTTGAACAAGCCACGACGCGAGCCGTTTACAATGTCTCAGGGATTGAGACTGGACTATGTGTTCTTTACAATTACAGAGAATTTATTAAGACGTATTAATTTTTTTTTTTTGAAGAATATGGTAGCTTCTTTGAGTCATACTTAGTAAAAAAATTTAATAGCCTCCGCAGGGAAAAGAATCAGAGAAAAATATTGAACTGAGATATGATTTTAAAACTAGAACATGTATGTTGACTAGTTTATCCTAAAAAAAATGAAAAAGTCGTACTATAAATTACAAGTTGAATATGACAGGCGATTTCTTGACAACCATTTCTCCTTATGTATACAGTATATTTTAATAGTTTCAATGATTTAAACGCATTTCTGGCAGGTGACTTAGACAACTCCTTACGAAAGCAATTTATATTCTGCAGAAAACTACACATTCAGGAAGAGACGATAAAGAATGAGCTAGAGACCCAGGGTTATTCTGTGGTCCCCGGGGTGATTCCACTCGAAGAATGTGACAAGTACACCCAGGAATTCCGGGCCTGGCTGGACAGGTTTGGAGAGGATGCCCCCGTACGTAGCAGGTCCATCCTGCATCAGTACAGGACGTCCCACTCTAACGCCGCCTGGCGGCTCAGACTTCACGCCAAACCCGTGTTCGAATCCATCTGGGGCACGGGGAAACTTTTAACTAGCGTGGACGGTATGTCTATATCGGAGCCCCCGGAGCAAGGCAAGAGTTTTTTGCTAACATATTCTTGTGGTTTTTAAGTTTATAATAGCAAGGGATCATAGAAGCATAGACGTAAAAAAACAAATATTTTATTAATCTTCAAAAATCACCGATACACACTATGTTAAAAATTATAATCATGATAAAAATTATAATAAAAAGCACTGAAAACTTTCTGAAAAAACCTTCTAATTCATTGATATTCTGTCAGAGAATAAATCCTGAAGGTACCGAGTTTTGTTTGAATGGATTTTCATCAGAAGCACTTTTGGGTAGAGTCGTGATGAATGAAAATCTTAGTCCTCTTTTTGACTATTGTTAAACGAATTCAATAGATATTTAATAGATTGAGAGCCAAGATATAGCTAGGTATGTTAATCGCTTAATATGCTGGGTTTTTCAGCCTTAACTCATTTATCAATTTTTAGGTCGAAGCAACTTCTCCAAACCTGAGGACTGTTGGTTTCACCTTGACCAAGGGAGCTGGCGAAAGGGACTGCATGCGTACCAGGGGGCGGTCTATTTGGAGGAAACGACCCCATCAGACTACTGCTTCAGAGTGCTCGAGGGCTCCCAAAAATACCACCAGGATTTGATGGACACTTTCTCAGATGTCAATGAAGCAATGACAGGCAAAGAGTTTTACATTTTAAAAAATCACCACTTTGAATTCTACCGGAATAAAGGGTGCGCGAAAAAGAAAGTCCCCGTCCCCAAAGGTGGACTGGTACTATGGGACTCCAGAACGGTCCACGATACTCTAGCACCCGTAGAGGGTCGGCCTTATACCGACAGATGGCGCTTTGTTATTTACATTTGCATGACCCCAGCGATTTTGAGGTCAAGAAGAAGGCTTACGAGGAGATGCTGTGTTCTGCTCACTGGCCATCTCAAGGGGTCAAGCTCTTTCCGGGTACAGACGCGAATGAACAGACAAAACACAAGCGGATCGAGATGGTAGAGGAGCAGCCCCCGATAGCCAGAACGAGGCTGGTTCGTCTCCTGGCGGGGATTGAGGCTTACGACTTCACTGATGGACGTCCAAATGGACCCGACTGGCAGCCAAGGTGGTCCGAAATACAGTATAAGTAGGGCGGTCGTCCAAGATCCACTGCGAGTTATTCCTCCTAGTTCAGAGCAAATATGATACCTTCAAAACATAACCAAATACATTGTACTATGTTGAACACACATGTACCAATAGTCAGATATTTCTCAAATATCTTCAAATGCATTAAAACGACAAACATTTTATCAATTTCAAAAAATTCAATTTATATACATATAAATAATGTACATGTACGTGAAGATTTAGACTGCTGCATGTTCTTGGTTTTACATTTATTATGTATTTTTGTTATACTTTCATGTTAAATACTGAAATCTGATTGGTTAAGACGCAGTTAATAATATTTACTATTACCCTCAGTGTTAGCAACGCACTTGGCAACGGGTAACATTAAAAAATGTTACATGCTCGAAAATTGTGCGCGTACGGTTCGCTGTAGAATTCACGTTATTCCTATATAAAAGCAGTAAAATTTTCTAAAAATTTTTACAAAAAGACATTCAGTATAACAAAATTAATAGTGCCTGTTTGGGAGGATAACAGTTGAAATTGACACCCCTCGAAAACCATTGTCAACCTCCGCTTCGCGTCGGTTGACAATGGTTTTCTCGGGGTGTCAATTTCAACTGTTACCCTCCCAAACAGGCACTATTTATATAGTATTTATCGTCTTTGTGATTCTATCATAAAACCATTCATTTAAGAGTAATTTAGACTAAATCATACCAGATTCTCTCTCTCTCTCTTTAAATTCATTCACTAAGTTTTAGAACTTTGGAGATGTAATGTTTACACTCATTTGTTTACTACTGACTTATTTACTAGTTTACTATTCACTTGGGACTTATTTGACTACTGTAACTCTACGTTTATGGGCCGTAGAGCTCCTTTCGTCTATAAGGTTGTAAACAAATGTCCGATTGAGAATTAGAATTTGAAGCAGGATATAAATCTGTGGTTAAACGTGATAAAGCCAACCCCCACCATTCCAAAAAAGAAGCTAGATAGCACTTATAATGAATTGATCATGAAATAATTAATGCAAATGTACTTATAATTCACACATTAATGTACGTGCAGGTAGTGTTACTAGTGTATGAGACCATATAGGAGGAGGCTTGGTCAATTCCCATCCCTAGAAAATGTCTTCTTATAATTATTTGTATTTATCAAATAAAAAAATAACGAATACAATTTAAAGTTTTATGAGGAAATAAGATGTACTTTAGGTATGTTATAAATAATTTAGTGTCTCAATTTTCATTAGGTGACTAAAGTGGAAGACATTCATAGGGTGGACCCATGGACCTCCGAGAATAAATTTCGTCAAGTACTAGAAATTTTATTAATTGTTTATGCATAAAAAAGGATAGCACGAGACCAGTAAAAGAGGCACACATCAATTATAAATCTTTTAACGGTGTTGCGATAGGCAAGAAGCTAAGTGGACAGCCCTTGGACATAAGTACATTTCAAGTGTTAACCCAATGAATGGTTATTGGATACACACCACTGAAGAGATAGTCATCTTCAACATAAGAGTACAAAGTTTTTAGACGAGTCTTATCCTACAGTAATGGCCTGTTACTGGGGAATATGTGATAAAAGAGCCTAATATCCAGAGAGAGAGAGAGAGAGAGAGAGAGAGAGAGAGAGAGAGAGAGAGAGAGAGAGAGAGAGAGAGAGAGATACATGTATGTCGTTATTATGTTAATTAGTATGTTACTGATACTGGTATGTAAACTGTCTTACGAAAATAAAGAACTTGAACTTAGAAGACTATATAAGTCTCAATGAAAAAACCCAGTACCGAGGAACCGAGGTAAGAATCATTAAGGAATAAGGAATCATTCTTTGAGTATAATGAGTTGATAATTTTGGTCGGGGCGGGGTCATATCCAATAAAGCCTGAATGGCTTTATGATTGTATTGTATTGTTTATTACCAAGAACCATACGATTCATAGGTTTAACATATATACATAAGTGAAAAAACATATGAAAACATTTTTAAAAACAAAAACAAAAAAGAAAGACCATCACAATCTTGTATTAGACTGCGTGTGCACATAGCAGTCTGCAAAATATACATGACAGAAGTAAACAGGATAATGAAGAGTATATTATCAAAACAAAAACTAATTATAATTTTATCGTAATTTTGAGCATTTACATAGGTATTTTCCCAAATTGCACAACTCTTTGATATTCTTTGTTGAAAGTAATTGAATAAGTTTAAAAACAGAAGGCTTTTCATAATAATATTTTTTTTACATACAACTTTCTTATTTCCTTATAAAATGGACAGATTAAAATAAAATGAAACTCATCTTCAATCTGTGATAGTGAACATAGTTTACAAACTCTCTCATTTCTATGGATATTATAAAATCTGCCACGCTCAATCTCGAGTTGATGAGAGGATAAACGGTATTTACTTATAAATTGAACATATACAGTTGGTATTGGTTTTGTTAAATATTCTTGTACTTCAAAATTATTACATAAGTGCTTATACATCATACATTTGGGAGAATTTTCAAAGTAGCCATGTCCTTCTTGTATAAAAAAAAGAAGATAGATTTGACTCTTGCTCTGACGGAAATTATCATCTCATAATATTCGAAGAATGATTCCTCATTTCTTATATTTATATTATTTCCATTTTCTACACTTAAAAACAACATTTTAAAACCACTATTTTTCATGTAGCACATGTTACAAGTAAGTAGTACGACCATGCGATGCAGCCAATACCGTTTTTCGGTTCTGCTATAAGACACGCCTATTTTGTGTCGCTCCTCTTTTATGAAACTATTGGGTTATATGCTTCAAAATTGATTCGTAATGTTATCACAGACAAAGACAATTGAAAATGTAGATATTTAAACTTAAAACCATATATAGGTTCTATGACAATCTCAAAACATACGAGTTTAAAGAAATGATTTTGAGTTTAATTTTCAACATGTATTGGTATTTGTTTTCATGCGTGCAATATTTCAAACAAACTTGAAATAAATCAAGATACTAAAACTTCGATATGGAACAATACGGGGCCAGTAACACCCACTCAAGCCAGGTACCGAGGCATAACAGTAAACATCTAAATGAAAACACCTTTATCTGGAGGAGCTAATCAGCTAATGGAGAGTTCGGGGTCACTGACCATGCGTTTTGTCCACCTCACTGACCATGCGTGCTGAGTCCAATTATAAATGTCCCCGCTGTTTGTGCTATGCTACTGTGAGACCCAGGGTCCATGCCAAAACCATCACTACTTTTATACCTATTACTGTTTAAACTGATAACATGTCGATGTCGAGATAATTTTACTTACAGGTGAAGGTTAAAGGTTATATGCACCTACAAGTATACCCAACGTCCAAAGGCTTTAATATGAAATATTAGGTTTTGGAGAGGGTGTTTGCGAATTGTTCATTTTGGAAAGCAAAGAACTTAGTTTGATATACATATTCTAAACATGTCTTACTTGAAGTGTCACATTTGACCTCTTATGCAAAAGTTTCTATGGCATGAATTAATTCACTATAAACAGCACTGTTTGTCAGTTTGTCAGTTCACGAGGATACTGGGTTGATTCGTCGATATAGAATACAGAAGAAATCCTATATATATATATATATATATATATATATATATATATATATATATATATATATATATATATATATATATATATATATATATATATATATATATATATATATATATATTGTAAACACGTGTACATTTTACACGACCGAGTGAATAACAAGATAAGTTTCCGTATTCTCTTTTATAGGGAGGATCCGCGTTCTTCTTACTTCTTAATCACGAGATTCTTTGATTGTTACGATAGATGGCGCAAGATTCATTTAATGACAACCACCTCCCCTGAACAATCCACAATACATATATGTTTGATGGATAGCGACATCTTATTTTCCATTTAGTGACCAACAAAATGAATAAAATCAAATAGACGTCGTCAGCTTTCCAACTTTTAACATTGTAGGAAATTTTTGCATTGACCTTTTTTTCGTTTTAAAATCTACCCGAAACTTTTTTTCACAAACTGAACGTAATTTTTAGATCTATACTGGCTATCTACATTGAAATATACTTGTGCAGACAGGTCTTTTTATTTTTTTTGGTGAAAATACTTTAAACTACAAGCCATTCAAAGGCGACGAAAAACCAAATTAAAAGGATTGCAAAATCATGGTAGGCAGACCAAACAGTTACCCAACTAACCCCTACCCCTTGGCCATACCTTATGTTTAATTTCCATCAACATTTACATAAACAAGGCCATTGTGACCATGTTATGTTATTTTTTCCATCCATCCAGTAATTCAAAATCAACAAGATAATGGGGGTATACGTAGACGGTGGAAAGTGGTCACGATTTTCTGACTGGGTTCGACTGACTGTGACAGAGAGAGGTATATAATGCCCGGTGGACGGCAGCCCCGGACCAGTGTTCTACAAGCGAAGCATCATGAGGGTAAACCTGCTGTTAGTGGTTTTGTTGGGCCTCTTGGCATTGTCCTACGGATTCAAGGTAACAATAATTTCACTCTTTTGTTTTCAGACTAATGTATACTAAGTAATTACCCTTACTTGTACATAATAACTGAAAAAAGAAACGTTTTTTTATCAAAATAATCAGAATTTGAACACAGTTTTCTTTGTGAAATTATTTTCAGTAATTAAAAACAATAATCATTTATGAAACAAGATATGTAAAAGATAAAAAAAAAATCTTCGAATTCCTCATGATAAGATATGTATGAGGGTGTTGGACTTTTCATTCAAACCAGTTGTATATCAGTATACAATGGTATATTATGCTAGTATACGTTATGGGTAGACTTTCCAAACATTATTGTCTGAAAAAAATCTAGTTTAAAATCATTCAATCTTCATGATTAATTTTTTAAATAAAAGTTCTTTATATAAGTCAAAGAATGAAAATATGGTAGATGTGATAATATAATCTGTTGGAACACTAAGAAAACGGTTAAAGTAATATCAACAATGGTTCCTTAAGGATCCCGGACCGACAAATGTAGCGTAACCGTTAAACAAGACATGTAGATGTATAAAGACTTTATTGTCGATGGAATTCACCCTTCACTGACCACCATAGCCAGTCCAGTCTTTAGCTCCGGGTAGTTTGTTTAATCTCCCAGAAATATCTACCTTCGTCACAAAACGTCAGACATTCTGCCATACAGTGATCATTACCCAAAACAAAATAGGCCCCCGTCAGCAATCTATGGAAAGTTTTTAGATCTGTGAAAACGTAAACAAAAAATATATAATAAATACAATATTTTTTTCGTCTACGTATATTTTGTATGATTTTCTTAGAACAAACGGTATTTTAGGGATGAGAATTAGTTTATGTTAAGCATGAATTTCTCCAAACGTATTCACATGCATATTACCCTTAGATTGAGCGAAGAGGAAACAGAGGAAAAGGAAAAGGTGATGGTGAAGGACGGGGTCCACCAGAGGACGGCGGGCGAGGCCCACCTGACGGAGATGATGACTTTGATAATGGTGACTTTGATGATGATAATGATGATGATGATGACTTTGATGATGCGGACAAAGATAAGAGACGTGACCTACCCAGGCTGATTGTGGGGGTTATTGCCAAGAGAATCCAAATGCAGTTGGAAAACTGTGATTTGTCAGGTAACACCTTTAACCTACTAATTCAACCCTAGTAGTTATCGATACTATTCGCTTATCAGATACATCATACATGTACTAATCATCAGTCAACGAGCCTCTTACTCATTGTTTTCAAGTTAATGGATAAAATAACTTGATGCGTTAACCTCACTAGTAAAATAAAGCATCGTTATAAAAATCATTGAACAGCAACAATAAAAACAATGCCAGCAATACATAGATGGACACCCGCGAGCCTACACCGAGTTAGGAATGAACGCCACATGTACATCTCGGCGCATGACGACAGGTTGCTTTTACATTTAAAACCTAATTATTTTAACCGCACTAAGCCCCTCTTTGGAAAGGTATCAAAACACACATGCGCATAGTAACTGGGCTCACAAGTTTTGCTTCAAGAAACTCAATTTATTTTGAAACAGGTTGGGAACCTTTGGAACACAGAAGAAATAGAGCTAAATTAATAACTATGTACAAAATACACAATAACTTACATACAAAACATTGTACCATATACAAGAGGCAGTGTTTCAAGGTACACAACTAGAAACTCTCTTGATTATTCTGTTCCAAAATTTAGATTAGAACTATTTAATAAATCATTTATTCCTGATACTGTCAGAAGATGGAATGCCCTAAGTCTTAATACAAGGGAGGCAACCTCTATTAAAATATTTAAAAAATGTTTATTATACAATGATACGGTAAAGCCTCAGAAACATCTTTCATTTGGAAAAAGATTTTTAAAAATAACTCATACACGTTTGAGAAATAGCCAGTCCAAACTGTTCGTGTGGCTTATTAGAAGATGCATATCATTTGTTTTTCGTCTGTAAAAAGTATACAAGAGCTCGGAATTCTCTAATGAATAAGCTATTGACATTACGTTATGGGGGATGATTCTTTGACAAATACACAAAACACTGAAATTTTCAAGACGGTACAATTTTTTTTGAGTGAATGTGGTCGCTTTTTAAAAATGTCTGAATTTATAAGGTGATATTATAAATGTAGTAGATTGTTTATTCATGTATATTTATGTGCATTCATATCTAACGTTATTACTAGCAATATTTATAAAATTTCATTATTAGGAGAAGGCTATCTAAGTTATATTTAGAACTTGGGTCTTATCCATTTGATTTGTTCAATTCAATTCAATTCTATTCACACATGCGCAGTAAGATCGGCAAATGAATTTAGAGTAGTATTTTCGAAAACAATGCGAACATCCTTATCCTAGAGTTAGCTGGCGTGACTTTGCATGACCTTAAAATGTGTCATGTGATATTTCTTTCGGGAAACGTGTTCGACGAGTCTGTTCCATTTTCCTTCAATGCCTTTATATACTAATGATTGGCCATAGAATGGTCGATCTGAAATTATTTTTTGTAAGTAAACACGTGTTTTGTTTAAAGTAGAAATAGTATTTGTAAAGTGCGTACATAGGTATAAAATTAATCATCTTTTCTGTTTTCTGTTTATTTTAGAATTTGACAGTCAACCAACAACAATTAAAGGTATGTTAGATAATCTCGATATTGAGTACATACTGCATTTGCATCTACATGACTGTATAACAAAGCAGATTGTAACGTAAATTTCTCATTGCATGTATCATCTTTTTCATGCCCAGAGTCTTTTTCAAGTATCAATATTTTACACCCTAGATTTAAATTTCCATCAACATGGAATTTTATGTGATACATATTAAAATACCATTCTGCTCTAATCAGAGTATGATCTAATATAACTCTCATTTTGTAAATGAATTTGCCAGGTGGCAGTAACTTTTAAATTTACAACATGACATTTTAACACATTATTATTCTAAATCAACAAATCTTTGAAATTCGGGGTTTCCTTGCAAAACGTCAATATACCGAGTAAAGTTAAATTATTGGTGTTGTATACTTGTATTGATATCTCGAACGAAAGATTTGAGCTGTGTCTTCTTCAGATAATTCAAAAATAATTCAGCGATAACTTTTGAAAGAATAGGATGTTACAAAGCTTAAGCTGTATAAAAAGTGTCATGCTATGTGCATGTACTAACTGAAGGTTCTCTTCCAATCTTGTGAACGCAATATTTATCAATAACAAACGAACACGGCCACCAACCACAGTTAGCAGTGTTATGATATCCCAACAATAAAATGTAATTGTATAGTTAGCAGTGGTATGATATCCCAACAATGAAATATAATTGTATAGTTAGCAGTGTTATGATATCCCAACAATAAAATGTTAATTGATATTGTCACAGAGACATTTTTATCAATTAATTTGGTTTTGATTTTCTGTTTTAGGTGCTATCCAGGCTATGGCGGAACTTTTGCTCATGGACTGCGGAGCAGGTAAAAATGATCAGCTTTTTTTTCTATTTTGATTTGTAACAGGACGCTAGATATTCTAAGTAAACACCGAATCTACAAACTACATACATGTATACATATATATATATATATATATATATATATATATATATATATATATATATATATATATATATATATATATATATATATTCTAAGTAAACACCGAATCTACAAACTACATACATGTATACATAACCTACAAACTACATACATGTATACATAACCTACAAACTACATACAGTAAACACCGAATCGACCTACAAACTACATACATGTAAACACCGAATCGACCTACAAACTACATACAGTAAACACCGAATCGACCTACAAACTACATACATGTAAACACCGAATCGACCTACAAACTACATACAGTAAACACCGAATCGACCTACAAACTACATACATGTAAACACCGAATCGACCTACAAACTACATACAGTAAACACCGAATCGACCTACAAACTACATACATGTAAACACCGAATCGACCTATAAACTACATACAGTAAACACCGAATCGACCTACAAACTACATACAGTAAACACCGAATCGACCTACAAACTACATACATGTAAACACCGAATCGACCTACAAACTACATACAGTAAACACCGAATCGACCTACAAACTACATACATGTATACACAACCAAACATACCTCACAAGGTAGAAAGTAATACATTTAACTTCTCCACAGACGCCACACTTCTGATTCCTACCACAATCACGTTGTTCATCACTTACTTCACATACATGTACAACGCAAGTTTTCTACATGTAGAAACATTAACAAACTCGTCCCAAGATTAGCTAAATCACGAACACAATTGAATAAGTAATAACAGTCAAAAGTCCAAATTTACAACAACAGACTCAAAATATTAGACCAATGCAAGCCCAATACTGAACCACTATCTAGATGAACACCCTGAACATCCACAAATTAACACACACATGTGTATATAATTATATATCGTAACTAGGAATATTAAAATGATATGTGTTATAATTTTAGTGTAAAGATATCTCATTAACTCTATTGAGTCTTTTTGCACCACCAAGAAACAAAAATATGATAGCGTATGCATTTTTTTGTTGGAACAGGACCCACCGGATCCCCTCCCACCGGATCTCCTCCCACCGATTCCCCTGTCACCGGGCCCACTGGTAACCCCCCTGCGTCCACAGATGGCACCCTTCCTGCGCGTGAGCTGGAGGACAAAGTAGTCCGTGAACTGCTGAACTTCATTGAGAAGAACCGACATTAAGTGGCGCCCTCTCACCGCCGTGCTACCACACTCCCCCCTCTCAGTCTAAAATGATCTTAAAATTAATGTATCGTTATTGAAATAAAACTTGATTCCTTTTTGATAATTTGTTTTTTATTTATCTGGTTTTTGTTAGATTCATGTTTGATTAAAGGTCATAAAAAACGCGCCATTTGATTTTTTCTTCATAAATCTGAGACTTGTTAATTAAAACAAGCTGTTACCGTGACGGTACCAACTGACAGTGTCACGTGGCATGTATGTAAACATACTAGTATTTTGGTAAAGTATTTGTAAGTGTTAACGTATAATAAAGTATAACCGGTTTCAAGATAAGTATGCTGCACATAAGACGAATTTTAATATAGACACACAAAACTGTAAAACAAGTGAAATTGAAATCGATGAAAGGGAAAGTATTCAAGTTATCATCATTGACACATTATAATATTTCAGTTAGAAAAAATTCACAGGATCGAAAACATATTTCTTACGAAGAATTTATAATGGAAAATGTTGACATCTTTTTTCCATTTGAAAGTCATTCGGAATGCCAAAGTTTTTCAACATTATCATCTGGGTATGTTACAACGCACTTTGAAAAATTACGCACTTTAAAAATTGTTTAAAGTGCGTTAATTTTGGGACCAAGTCAACGCACTTCGTCGATATCAACGCACTTTGAAAAAAATTGTTCTGAGTTCAGTCGCAATAATTGATACTTTTGATATACAATAAATGATTGTTTTGTTTGGCTCAATGGGATATATTTAAAAAGAACCCAATGCATTCTCAGGTACATGTAACTTGATAGACCGTTTATCGATTAGATTTTTTTCTTTTTTCATAAGCATATCTAATGTACTTTGACAGTTTACACATAAAGAACAATTCGGGAGATTTTAATTAGCCAAATATGACAAACTGCACCGCATAGAAACTGCATTTTCCCTCTATGACTGCTTATCTGGGTACATTGGGCTATGTCAGAAACAAAAATGATTCTTATATATTGAAAATGGAGATCAATATTTAACATATTTCATCTGGCCCCACTTGCATGTGCTCACTTGTAAAAAAAACATGATGTGAAAAAAAGAATACGTTAGTAATGTTTATAAAAAAAACCCCCCAAAATAATCTTTTAGAAGATCAGTGCGAGAAAAAAATTCACATCCAAATGCTTATTTATTCTTAGATCTATGATAATATATATATTTTTTTATGATGAAGTGATTAATTTGATTAGAATTTGAGAAGCAGGATTATGTTGAAACACTTATAGATTCTTTAACAAACCATTGGATAAATCATTATTTAGCAAGCTCGTTTTTTCCAATATCACTGAACTTAATTTACAACAAATCATATTTCTTTTTCCAGTTTAAAACGTTTACCCCAAGTTGGTGAATGCCATATGTTTTGGAAGGAAAAACGAGGGCTAGAGGACCTTCTTCCTGTAATCTTGTAATTGACCTGTATCTTTGGTTAACCCCCACCCCTGTCCCTATCCCCGTTCTCAAAGACGGTAAATTAGATTCACTGGTGATAAAAAATCATCATACTTTCAGTAAGCTAGAAATCCAATTCCAGAATTTGTCTGTTCATATTTTTTCAAATTGTGCTAAGTGTTTCGACACCAAGAAATGTTGATATTCCTTCATAACGCACTTTAGAAAAAAATTTCCAAAGTGAGTTAACTTGATTTTCAAATTTCTTTAAGTGTATCGACACTAAGAAATGTTGATATTCCTTCATAAGGCACTTTGAAAAAAATTCAAAGTGGTTTAATTTGGTCTAAACGCACATTTAATTTTTTTTCAATGAGCGTTGATTTGGTCCTAAATCTAACGCACTTTGAAAATAGTTTTCAAATTAAAGTGCGTATTTTTTTCAAAGTGCTCGTTGCCACACGTGTATGATGCAATATAAAATTCCCTTAGATATCATATTTTTAGCCGTGTATTGAAACCTTTTAAGATAGATGGGGCGTTTCAAAGAAGAAATCTTGAAATTTTTCATATTTTGAATAAAAATCGTTTAACTCTGACGTATTTATAAAATTCGAGAAATTCAGCAGCAAATAGGTGAATCGAGGAAATCTTGCATGGGACAGAGCACAGTATACCAAGTGACCAAGTCATTGGTTTTTCACTTATGCCTTTATGAATCCATATTTGGCAACAAAACATTTGTATTGTATAAACCATATCATTGTAAACACGTGACAGGTACTAAATGCCATAGAAGAGACAAGAGAAGTCATCTGTGAAGACCAGGATTGCGTTCAAGATCGTAGAGCGAGCTTACGTAGGGTTACATACATGTAGTTGAACGGAAAGTTAGCCTAGTCGCTAGGTAGATATTCGTACCCAGAATATTTTATGCTAAGCATCGAATTCAAGATGGCCACCTTAGTTACCACTTTGAAACAAACACGAAATATATTTATATAGTGATATTTTATTCATCATTTATGTTATAATGAATCTTAACATGTATATTCCACTTGAAATTAACAAATGATGTCAATATAATATGTCTTAAGTTGAATATTTCCAACTTCAAATTTGAGACCTAGCGGCTAACCTAGCTGTCCGTTCAATAGACCTAGATATCTACGACCTAGCGGCCAGGCTAGCAGCTACGATCTTGAACGCAGCTCAGATATGATTTCGCGAAGATTTTCCTAGGGCGGCATTTTTAGAATTATTTCCTCGCTACCGGTATTGACAGCGACATTCTGATGCTATTAATTTATGTACAATCTAAATAGATTTCTGTTGATATCGCTAACAGTATTTTGAATTTGTAACATGCATGTAATGACAGTTACAAGTAACCAAAGATGTCCGCTTGTCGTAAAAAAGTAAAAATCTAGATATTAAGTTTCAACATGAAGAAATTATGCAGCAATGAAGGAGATAAAAATATGTTTTTTTAAACCATAACATTAACGTTTGTATTGAATGTATTTTTTTAGTTTTTTTTTTATTAATTCAGGACACGCCAAAGTAATCGAAAGTTTTCAGTCGGTGAAAACACTGTAATGTGGCATTAAAAATATTCTATCCTAGGGAAGAATCGTTCTGGTGAAAGCTTGATGTGAATAACAATCTAGACGTATTATTCTAAAGTTGAGGCCTCTGCCACATAGCTACGTACTTTGTATTCGTTACAGATTAGAGAAAATGGAAAATACATTTGTACATGTACATTTCTTTGCAAAGAAAATATCAGTCTCAAAAAGTGAAAACAGAAATACTTTTAATGACAATAAATCATTTCTACATCTATTTACATGTACCTGATAGATTAAAAAGTTCTTTAGCTGGCTATTTAACATGCCCCCTGGAGTCTGGTGTGAATAAGATAGGGGTTAAATGCTGTGGTTGATAGAGCGATGCGAGATAAACCATATAACTGCAAAACAGCTTAGGGGATTATTGCTAGACAGGGGATTATTGCTAGACAGGACAAAACGTTCTGTCCACAAACAGAAACATTTTCCGCAATTAAGATATTAGACGGTCATTAAGAAATTTCATATATTATTTTAATTGAACAATCACAGCGCATAATCAATGGCTTAATGAGAAACTTAATTTAAGGTGTTCTTTTTGCTGAATAACTCAACCTTTATCTGACCCCAACCTGTCCTTTTTGTTTTTTGAGTGTCACAGCATCATTTATTTTTTTGCTAACAAGTATTTTTAGTGTTGTGTTAATGTTTTGCCGAGCGTAGAAATTAATACCAAGAAAGGATCAGACGTAGCTAAGACCAACCAAATAAACAGGTTACAATGAATAAATTGAATCATTATTCGACTTTTATGGGGAGATCATTACTGCGGGGCACGTGATAAAATTTGAAAGGGACTCGGTCGTCGGATAGTGTAATTCTTTTTTCTCTTTTCCAAATGCAAAATGATTAAATTAGGTAATCTTATATGTATACAGTACGTTTTTTATACAGTACGTATACAGTATTTTTTCTGCCATGCTAAAACGCACGTGTAACTCACCATCTTGGATTCATCTGTTCACGCTATGTTTCTTTTTTTAAATTTTATTATTCAAATTTTATGATACAAACAAATTGCCTCAACATTGCTTATATAATAAAAGTTTACTAGGAAAAAACTGCTATGTTTCTTAATACAAGTTTTTTCATGACGAGATCAAGAGTGGAAAAAAAGAAGAAATGTATTGTACCGGAACGTTCTTGATATTGATACTAATCAAAATTTGATTGGTAGTTTTATCACAAAGACATTAAAAATATAATATCATCTTTAAAAATGAGATCACATACAATCATATAGTATACTATATCATCGGTCAGTCGGATTTTGCAATATAAAATAATGCAGACAAACTACATGGTCAGTTACTACGAACAACTATTTGGCGAATTAATGTTAGCGAATTGAGGGAAGAAAACATTTATTGTACTTTAAAATTTTAAACTGTTAAGAATGAATTATTTTCGTAAATAGAAAACATGTAATAAATGTAAGGTGACAGACTTATGTTTCGTCGTCAAGGATACCGGTACGTCACGTTAGCGGCATTACATACCAGTTGTTGTTGTTGTTGTTGGTATTTATTTCTCTGCTCTAGGCACGGAAAATCTTATATAATTAAACAAACAGTACTACTCTGAGACCTCCAAAAGTATACAGACTTATAATTCACTAGTGAGAGTGCAAGGACGAGGAAAATGAATTGGCCTCCGGGTGTTGTACAGGTACACCAATCTACTCAAAGCATCACTTGCCGAATTCAAGGATTCCCAGCAGGACATAATGTCATAGTTCCAAAGAGCCAGTATACATGATGATGTCATCTAATATTGAAATAAACAATGATACATAAAACTAGAGCAAAGCTCGTTGCAAAGCAACGAGTGGGTCTTCCGGTGGTGTCGAGAGTAAAGATAGAAGCTCCTGTAAGAAGCAGAGTTCTAAAACCAACTACAAAGAAAATAAAAAAAAAATTTTAAAAATCGAATAATTCTTAGTACGACTTAACAATGTCTGAATGATTTCAAGAACGAATTAACAAAAACCTTTACAATTTCTAGAACGACTTAATAAAAAAAGTCCCGAATGTCTTCAAGTACGAATTAACAATTTCCGAATTATTTTAGGTATGGGTTAATTTAACTTTTAAAATAACACTATTTTCTTAACCAAGAACGTGGAAACAAAATTTCTGGAAAACTCAATTTTTAAATCCCAATATTTTTGTAATGCATCGTCCGATTTTAAAACGGATTTCAGTTTTAAATTAAGCTTAATAAAAGCTCCTTTGTTGCTTTATGACTTTTATCAAATTGTTGGTCAGAAAAGAGTTATTATAAAAAGACTTAATAGCCCTTCTGGTCCCTAATTTGAGGGGTCAGCCCTTTTTTTTTATATCAAATAAAAGGTCTTGCTAATATAAACATATTTTGTTCTACAAATGTTAACGAATGGTTAACCGTTATCGAGATATCGAAACAACTGTATTTTAGGGGCCGACCCTTTAGCTCTTTACCGGGGCCACTAATAACAACATTTATGGTATCATATTGTTCAGAACATTATTTTGTTCTACATTGCTTTTAAAAAATATTTCTACTTTTTCAGATATTTTAAAATGATCAAAGTTTTGAACTTCTGGCCCCTTGAAACCCCTAATTACGTAATATATGACTAAGGTATGATACTGTATAGATAAACAATTGTACAATGAACATTTTTGCTTCTATAATTAATTACAAATTATTGTTCAGTAAACAGTTCTTGTAAGAAGATTTAAGACCCCTCTTGACCCCTAATTGGAGGGGCCAGCCCCTTTTTCTTGATATCAAATGAAAGGTCTTGCAAATATAAACATATTTTGTTCAACAAGTGTTCACGAAATGTTAACCCTTCTTAGGATATCTTTACAAATGTGTTTTAGGGGCCGGCCCTTTATCTCCTAAATGGGGTCATGAACAAAAAAATTTAAGGTAGCATATTGTACAAAACATTATTTTAAGCAACTTTTGTTCTACAATGCTTTTCAAAATATTTCTCCTTTTTCAGATATTAATGATCGAAATTTTTAAATTCTGGCCCCTTTAAACCCCTTATTACGTAACATATGACTTAGGTATGGTACTGTATAGATAAAGAGCCGAACAATGAACATTTTTGCTTCTATAATTAATAACAAATTATTATTCAGTAAAGAGTTATTGTAAGAAGACTTTACAGCCCTCTTGGCCCCTAATTTGAGGGGCCAGTCCCTATTTTTTGATATCAAACGAAAGCCCGTGTAATTTGAAACAACTTTTGCATTACATCTTATAACAAAATATTTATACATCAAAAGATATCACAGAAAATGTGCAAAAATTTCGTGAAAAAATTTGGTGCCAATTTTCAGGTTCAGGCGAGCTTGGAGGCCTTTAGCAATTTTCATCATTGGAAGCATGGGGGTACATCTACATACATTCATCTACAATCCCTGAAAATTTCAAGCTTCTATCTTGATTAGTTTCGGAGGAGATGCGTGGACAAAATGACCCTAAAAAATTTACAAAATCGTCAATATCTGAAACCGGAAGTGACGTCATCATTTAAAAATTTTATTAAATGTAGCGCCGATCATGCTTTATTTTTCCCGAAAATTTTGTGCGAATCGGTTGGATAGTTTTTGAGAAATAGCGCTCCAAAAAAGTCAGAAAAAGAAAAAAAAGAATAACTAGAGCAAAGCTCGTTGCAAAGCAACGAGTGGGTCTTCCGTTAATGATGGAAGTAAAGCTGTAAGTTCCTGTAAGAAGCAGAGCTCTTATACCAATAGCAAGAAAAACTAAAATAAAAAGATGAAAAAAATCGAATTAGTCCTGGTACGACTTAACAAAATACAAATTATTTTAAATACGACTTAACAAAAACCTTTCCGATTTCAAGAACGACTTAACAAAAAATATTCGATTGTGTTTAAGTACGAATTATCAATTTCCGAATTATTTTAGGTACGAGTTAATTTATCTTTGAACACAACTTTATTTCCTTAACCAAGAACGTGGAATCAAAATTTCCGGAAAACTCAATTTTTAAATCCCAATATCTCTGTAAGGCATCGTCCGATTTTAAATCGGATTTCAGTTTAAATTAAGCTTAATAAAAGCTCCTTTGTTGCTTTATGATTTATATCAAATTATTGATCAGAAAAGAGTTATTATAAAAAGACTTAGTAGCCCTTCAGGCCCTTAATTTGAAGGGTCAGCCCCTTTTTCTTGATATCAAATAAAAGGTCTCGCTAATATAAACATATTTTGTTCTAAAAGTGTTCATGAATTTTCAACCGTTTTTGAGATATCTAAACAACTGTATTTTAGGGACCGACCCTTTAACCCCTTACCGGGGCCATTAACAACAAAATGTTTGGTATCATATTGTTAAAAACATTATTTTTAGCCACTTTTGTTCTACATTGCTTTTCAAAATATTTATCCTTTTTCAGATATTAACGATCAAAATATTGAATTATGGCCCCTTGAAACCCCTAATTACATAATTTATGACTTAGGTATGGTACTGTATAGATGAACAGATGTACAAACAACATTTTTGCTTCTATAATTAATAACAAATTATTGTTCAGTAAAGAGTTATTGTAAGAAGACATTAGAGCCCTCTTGGCCCCTTATTTAAGGGGCCAGCCCCTTTTTCTTGATATTAAATGAAAGGTCTTGCAAATACAAACATATTTTGTTCTACAAGTGTTCAAGAAATGTTAATCGTTCTTTAGAGATATGTACAAATATGTTTAAGGGGCCGACCCTTTAACTCCTAAATGGTGTCATAAACAAAAACATTTAAGGTAGCATACTGTACAAAACATTATTTTGAGCAACTTTTGTTCTACATTGCTTTTAAAAATATTTCTCCTTTTTCAGATATTAATGATCAAAGTTTTGAATTTCTGGCCCCTTGAAACCCCTTATTACGTAACATATGACTTAAGTATGGTACTGTAAAAATAAACAGCCCAACAATGAATATTTTTGCTTCTATAATTAATAACAAATTATTATTCAGTAAAGAGTTATTGTAAGAAGACTTTACAGCCCTCTTGGCCCCTAATTTGAGGGGCCAGCCCCTTTTTCTTGATATTAAACGAAAGCACGTGTAATTTGAAACAACTTTTGCATTACATGTTTTAACAAAATATTTATACATCAAAAGATATCATAGAAAATGTGCAAAAATTTCGTGAAAAAATTTGGTGCCAATTTTCAGGTTCAGGCGAGCTTTGAGGCCTTTAGCAATTTTCATCATTGGAAGCATGGGGGTACATCTACATACATTCATCTACAATCCCTGAAAATTTCAAGCTTCTATCTTGATTAGTTTCGGAGGAGATGCGTGGACAAAATGACCCTTAAAAATTTACGAAATCGTCAATATCTGAAACCGGAAGTGACGTCATCATTTAAAAATTTTATTAAATGTAGCGCCGATCATGCTTTATCCGTCCTGAAAATTTTGTGCGAATCGGTTGGATAGTTTTTGAGAAAAAGCGCTCCAAAAAAGTCAGAAAAAGAAAAAAAAGAATAACTAGACACGATCTCGTTGCGAGCAACGAGGAGGTCTTCCGTCCGATTTTTAGAAGAAAATATGACATCATCGTCTTTGATTTTCGACAACAAAACATGATATGGAAAAAGGAGTGAAGTACTAATGCTTTAATGTATCGCTTTTTATAAGTTCTATTACTTTGCTTTTTAAAATACTTGCGTTTATTCCAATTAAGATTGAAAAGATTAAACTTGTTTACATCTAAAAACCCTAATTGGGTAACGCAAGAGCAAATCATTATATTGTTAGGATATATAAACGTATTATACCTAATCTAGCTTTAATAACCTTTCACAAGATGGCTCCCATTACAAGGCTTTTGATAAATTCTTTAAGAGCCCTTTGATCCCCTAATTTAAGGGGCCAGCCCCTTTTTCTTGAAATCGAATGAAAGGACATTTAGTTCTGAAAACATTTTGTCAACAAGTGTTTAAAAATTCGTTACCGTTCTGGAGATATATGAGAAAGAAGGTTTTTGGGGCCGATCCCTTATCTCCTTATAGGGGCCGTTTAACGAAAATTTGAAGGTTGCATATTGTTAAGAACATCATTTTGAACAACTTTTTTTTGTATTGCATTTCAAAGTATTTTTTCTTTCTGAGATATGGGTAAAATTTTCGACTTTTGGCCCCTAAAAACCCTTAATTACGTAACACATAATAAAATCATTACATTGCTTGGATACATAACTGTGAGATAAACATATTTGCTTCTATAACCTTTCACTATATATCTCTCATTAAAGGGCTACAGATTAAAGAATTTAGAGCCCTTTGGTCCCCTTATTTGAGGGGCCAGCCCCTTTTTCTTGATATTAAATGAAAGGTCATTTAATTCTTAACAAATTTTGTTCAACGAGTGTTTAGAAAACAGATACCGTTCTGGAAATATATGAGAAATAAGGTTTTAGGGGCCGATCCCTTATCTCCTTGTAGGGGCCGTTTAACGAAATTTTGGAGGTTGCATATTATAAAGAACATTAATTTGAACAACTTTTCTTCTGTATTGCATTACAAAATAGTTTTCCTTTCCGAGATATAGGTGATCGAAATTTTGGACTTTTGGCCCCTAAAAACCCTTAATTACGTAACACATAAAAAATCTTTACATTGCTTGGATACATAACTTTGAGATAAACATATTTGCTTCTATAAGCTTTCACAAAATATCTCTCAGTAAAGGGCTTCAGATTAAAGACTTCAGAGCCCTTTGGTTCCCTTTTTTGAGGGGCCAGCCCCTTTTTCTTGATATTAAATGAAAGGTCATTTAATTCTTTACAAATTTTGTTCAACAAGTGTTTAGAAAATCGTTACCGTTCTAGAGATAAATGAGAAAGAAGGTTTTAGGGGCCGATCCCTTATCTCCTTATAGGGGCCGTTTAACGAAATTTTGATGGTTGCATATTTTTAAAAACATTAATTTGAACAACTTTTCTTCTGTATTGCATTACAAAATATTTTTCCTTTTTGAGATATGGGTGATCGAAATTTTGGACTTTTAGCCCCTAAAAACCCTTAATTACGTAACATATAATAAAATCATGACATTGCTTGGATACATAACTGTGAGATAAACATATTTGCTTCTATAACCATTCACAAAATATCTCTCAGTAAAGGGATACAGATTAAAGACTTTAGAGCCCTTCTGTCCCCTAATTTGAGGGGCCAGCCCCTTTTACATGATTTCAAATAAAAGGTCCTGTAAATATTAACTTTTTTTGCTATACATGTTTTAACAAAATATTTTTCATAAAAGAGATAAACACAGAAAACCTAGAAAAATTACGATGTTTTTTTAAACTCAGTTTTCAGGTCCAGGCGAGCTTCGACGCCTTTTTAATCAGACAAATTTGATTGACATCATACACATCTACAGTCTTTTGTCTACAATCCCTGAAAATTTAAATTCAATATCTTTTATAGTTTAGGAGTAGTTGCATGGACAAACTAAACATAAATGACGTCATCAATATAAAAAATTTCCAATAAGGTTCAGATCAATATCTATCAGATCTAAAAGTTTCACGAAAATCGGCCGAGCCATTGCCGAGAACTCGCGCGGACAAAATTTGTAAGAAAAAAAAAAGAAAAATAACTAGAGCAAAGCTCGTTGCAAAGCAACGAGTGGGTCTTCCTTTAATGTCGAAAGTAAAGCTAGAAGTTCCTGTAAGAAGCAGAGCTCTTAAACCAATAACAAGAGTAACTAAAATAAAAAGATGAAAAAATCGAATATTCCTGGTACGACTTAACAAAATCCGAATGATTTTAAGTACGACTTAACAAAAACATATCCGATTTCAAGAACGACTTAACCAAAAAAATCCGAATGTATTCAAGTACGACTTAGCAATTATTTTTGGTACGAGTTAATTTTACTTTGAACATTACGCTATTTTTTAAACCAAGGACGCGGAATCAAGATTTCCGGAAAAATCATTTTTTAAACCCCGATATCTCTGTGATGCATCGTCCGATTTTCAAACGGCTTTCGGTGTTAGATTCAGCTTAATAAGCTCTACAAAACACATATTCATTTTTGATTCGATCAGAAAATTTATTTTTTCGAAAAATTTGATTCATTTCCGGTTTCGACCGGAAGTGACAAAATACATTTTTTTGGTCAAATGCCATGAGTAAATCCACAGATTCACAATCACAGAAAATTTCAAGTCTTTAAAAACAACTGTTTACGAGAAAAGTCATGGACAAAATCACTTTTTGAAAATTTTTAAAATGACGTAACTAAAAAACGGAAGTGATTTAATAACTGAAACTTTAAAAGCTTCAAGGGACAAGAATTTAACATAATCCCTGAAAATTTCTTGCAAATCGGTTGAAGAGTTTTCGAGATATAAAGCAAAAAAAAGTCAGAAGGAAAAACAAGAAGAATAATAATAACTAGAGCAAAGCTCGTTGCAAAGCAACGAGTGGGTCTTCCGTTAATATCGGAAGTAAAGCTGGAAGTTCCTGTATGAAGCAGAGCCCTTAAACCAATAACAAGAGTAACTAAAATAGAAAGATGAAAAAAATCGAATTATTCCTGGTACGACTTAACAAAATACGAATGATTTTACGTACGACTTAACAAAAACCTTTCTGATTTCAAGAACGACTTAACAAAAAAATCCGAATGTGTTCAAGTACGACTTAGCCATTATTTTTGGTACGAGTTAATTTTACTTTGAACATTACGCTATTTTTTAAACCAAGGACGTGGAATCAAAATTTCCGGAAAAATCAATATTTAACCCCCGATATCTCTGTAATGCATCGTCCGATTTTCAAACGGATTTCAGATTCGTGTTCAGCATAACAAACTCTACAAACCTCGTAAACATTTTAAATTAAAACGAAAAATTCGAAAATTCGAAAATTTTAAAACACTTCCGGTTTAGACCGGAAGTGACGGAAACTAATTTCCAGTCTTATGTCCAAATAAAAACGATCATTGCTTCAACACAGAAAATTCCAAGTCTTTATCTTGAACCGTTTTTGAAAAACGCCCTGGACAAAATTACTTTTTTAAAATTTAAAAATTGACGTAACGTAAAAACGGAAGTGACGTTGTAGTTGAAAATTTTAAAACTTTGAGGCACAATAATGCTTCATAATCCCTGAAAGTTTCATGTAAATCTGTTGAAAACTTTTTGAGATATTAAGCTTTGAAAAAGTCAGAAAAATAAAGAAAAAGAAAAATAATAATAATGAACTAGAGCAAAGCTCGTTGCAAAGCAACGAGTGGGTCTTCCGTTAATATCGGAAGTAAAGCTGGAAGTTCCTGTATGAAGCAGAGCCCTTAAACCAATAACAAGAGTAACTAAAATAAAAAGATGAAAAAAATCGAATTATTCCTGGTACGACTTAACAAAATAGGAATGATTTTACGTACGACTTAACAAAAACCTTTCTGATTTCAAGAACGACTTAACAAAAAAATCCGTATGTGTTCAAGTACGACTTATCGATTATTTTTGGTACGAGTTAATTTTACTTTGAACATTACGCTATTTTTTAAACCAAGGACGCGGAATCAAAATTTCCGGAAAAATCAATTTTTAACCCCCGATATCTCTGTAATGCATCGTCCGATTTTCAAACGGATTTCAGATTCCTGTTCAACATAACAAACTCTACAAACCTCGTAAACATTTAAATTAAAACGAAAAAATTCGAAAATTCGAAAATTTTAAAACACTTCCGGTTTAGACCGGAAGTGATGGAAACTAATTTCCAGTCTAATGTCCAAATAAAAACGATCATTGCTTCAACACAGAAAATTCCAAGTCTTTATCTTGAACCGTTTTTGAAAAACGCCCTGGACAAAATTACTTTTTTAAAATTTAAAAATTGACGTAACGTAAAAACAAAAGTGACGTTGTAGTTGAAAATTTTAAAACTTTGAGGCACAATAATGCTTCATAATCCCTGAAAGTTTCATGTAAATCTGTTGAAAACTTTTTGAGATATTAAGCTTTGAAAAAGTCAGAAAAATAAAGAAAAAGAAAAATAATAATAATGAAAAAGAAACAATAGAATAACAAGAGGGTCTTCCGTTGAAAACGGAAGACCCTAATAACTAGACACGATCTCGTTGCGAGCAACGAGGAGGTCTTCCGTCTGATTTTAGAATTTGTTCTATCTTGATTTTGCTTTTTAACAGTTAAACATGATTTAGAGTAAAAAAAAAACAGGGTCTACATTCTAGGGGGCCAGATACTATTTTGTTACAGGTGTAAGAGCTTTGTTCAACAAGTGTTTAGAATTCGTCACTGTTCTTCAGATATCTTAGAAGAAAAAGTTTTAGGGGCCGGTCCCTTATCTCCTTATTGGAGCCGCTGAACCAAATTTTGAAGATTGCATGTTGTTAAGTACATCATTTTTAGCATCTTTTCTTCTAAACTGCATTTCAAAATATTTTTTCTTTTTGAGATATAGATGGTCATAGTTTTGGACTCTTGACCTCTAAAAAAACCCTCATTACATAACACATGACATTACATTGCTTGGATACATAATTGTAAGATAAACATATCTGCTTCTATAGCCTTTCACAAAATATCCCTCAGTAAAGAGCTACAGATGAAAGACTTTAGAGCCCTTTGGTCCCCTAATTTGAGGGGCCAGCCCCTTTTTCTTGATATCAAATAAAAGGTCATTTAAATTTCAACACATTTTGTTTAACAATTGTTAAGAGATTTGTTACCGTTCTTGAGATATATAGGAAAGAACGTTTCAGGGGGCGATCCCTTAACTGCATTTAACGAAAATTTGAAAATTGCATATTATTTAGTACATCATTTTGACTATCTTTACTTCTATACTTTATTTCAAAATATATTTCCTTTTTGAGATATTGGTGATCAAAATTTTGGACTTTTGGCCCCTTAAAACCCCTAATCACGTAACACACGATAAAATCATTACATTGCTTGGATAAATAGCTGTAAGATAAACATATTTGCTTCTATAACTGTTCACAAAATATCCCTCAGTAAAGGGCTACAAATAAAACACTTTGGAGCCCTTTGGTCCCCTAATTTGAGGGGCCAGCCCCTTTTTCTTGATATCAAATAAAAGGTCATTTAAATCTCAACACATTTTGTTCAACAAGTGTTTAGAAATTTGTTACCGTTCTTGAGATATATAGGAAAGAACGTTTTAGGGGCCGATCCCATAACTCCTTATAGGGGCCATTTAACGAAATTTTGAAAATTGCATATTATTTAGTACATCATTTTGAGCATCTTTACTTCTATACTTTATTTCAAAATATGTTTCCTTTCTGAGATATGGGTGATCAAAATTCTGGACTTTTGGCCCTTAAAAACCCCTAATTACGTAACACATGATAAAATCATTACATTCATTGGATACATAATTGTAAGATAAACATATTTGCTTCTATAACTGTTCACAAAATATCACTCAGTAAAGGGCTACAGATGAAAGACTTTAGAGCCCTTTGGTCCCTTAATTTGAGGGGCCAGCCCCTTTTTCTTGATATCAAATGAAAGGTCTTGTAAAAATTAATCTTTTTTGCATTACAAGTGTTAACAAAATATTTTTCAGAAAAGAGACAAACTAAGAAAACCAGTAAAAATCACGACGTTTTTTTAGTCTCAATTTTCGGGACCAGGCGAGCTTAAACGCCTGTTGAGCATGACAAATATGAACGCCAAATAGCACATCTACAATCTCTTGTCTACAATCCCTGAAAGTTTGAACTCAATATCTTTTACCGTTTAGGAGGAGATCCCTGGACAAGCCGACCCTCTGAAAATCGTTAAAACGTCATTTTCTCAAGAACGGAAATGACGTCATCAAAATAAAAAAATGTATATTAAGTTCGGACTAATATCTATTAGATCTGAAAGTTTCACGAAAATCGGCTGAGCCATTTTCGAGAAATCGCCTGCACAAATTTTGTAAGAAAAAAAATAATAATAATAGGGAAAAAGAAACCGAACGAAAACAATAAGGTCTTCCGTTGGAAAACGGAAGACCTTAATAAAAAAAAAACAATAGAATAACAAGAGGGTCTTCCGTTGAAAACGGAAGACCCTAATAATAGGGAAAAAGAAACAAAGCAAAAACAATAAGGTCTTCCGTTGGAAACGGAAGACCTTAATAAAGAAAAAGAAACCGTAGAATAACAAGAGGGTCTTCCGTTGGAAACGGAAGACCCTAATAAAGAAAAAGAAACCGTAGAATAACAAGAGGGTCTTCCGTTGGAAACGGAAGACCCTAATAAAATGAAATCGGGGTCATGTTTAGCTGCTATGAATATTCTCTGTTTCAGGAAACTATGTTGGGCTTGGAGACAAGAACGATGAGAACAGATACAATTAATGGCGTTACGCTGTGCATATACCCTTCAATCTTGAAAATTAGCTCGATTTGATAATAAACCGGTTTTGAAAATAAGACACCTATTTCTTGCATTGAAAATTACTCAATAATGTACACGTTTTAAAAAGAAGCAACTCTGGATAATGGCAAGATTTAAAACTAAAAAGTGTAGGCCTAGTTTTTTTTCTATGTGCAGGATATTGAACATAGTATTCTTTTTACGATTTAAAGACATTTAATTGCATATATAATTTTTGCCATAAAAATTGGGCGTTATGAAATTTTTTATCGAATTATACATTATTGGCAAAAAATTGCTTTAAATAAGCAAATATTGCTTTGAAAACGGTGCTTTTTAAGTCTTTAAAGTGATATCCAATGCTTTGAATATAGTTTCCTGTATGTACAAACCCATCGTAAGTCGATGTTGAAACAAATGTTAAAAAGATCATGTGTGTGTGTGTGTGTTTGGGGGGGGGGGGTTATTACCGTTAACATTTCTCTGCCTCTCCCATAACATAAACATTTTATTCTTTATTTGGTTTTCATTCAAATACTCAAAGGGAGAAAACAATGTATACATCTTTCAGTTACATGGATATAACCCGAGTTATCCTCCCCCTGTCAACGAATTATCTACAACACGCTCTATTTACAGTGTAAAACACTCTTTTTGTTAAGATTATGTCGTTTTATTTAATAAAAAGATGATTACTAACATCCTCTTGTATCGGTCAATACTGATTATACAGGCACGTAGCATCCTTTTTGAAAGTGTGTGTGTGTGTGTGGGGGGGGGGGGGGGAGACATCCAAAAAATCTTGACACACAGAAAGAAGGGTTACTTTACAAAATCCTGAAACTCTTTATCCGTGAAGAGGGGGGGGGGGGGTGTATACCTTTAACTTCAATTTCACTGTTTATTTCCTTATTTTCGATTCAATTTTTTTTACATGGTCCCAGATAAGGGGGGGGGGTGGCAATTCCATGTTAATTGTTAATACTTTTTTTAGTTGTTCATTTTTGGTTGTAAATTTATTAAAAATCTTTGTTGCGCAAAGAAGTAGGGGGGGGGGCAGGTCCCTTTGTCTCCTTGATGCTACGTGCATGGATTATAAACGGAGTGAGACTATTTCAAGATTCAGCCAGAAAAGGTCCACGACTTTCACATGTGTGAGAAGTCTGAGACACGTGCACTCTTCTTTCTTTAAATTCGTATGCATGTTAATCGACTCAAATAAAATTCCGAAAATTTAAAAAAATAGAGTACAGACTTCGAACGTGTATCGTAACGTCAAAATATTGAAGGACTGTATGATATATACATATGTACATAGCTGTAGCTACGGTTCTGAAGACTCTCACAAACAAAATCGTTTGGCGTGCTTCAGAAATCAACCATTTCACGTTATATTAGAATTTTTATCTTCAAACCAAAAAAAGTTCCTTCTACCAAAAAAGCTTTCATTCCAAAGTATATTAAAGGTTTATTGTAATTTTTTTTTTTACAAATTGATATTCAATATTACATGTATTGACGAAATGATTGCAAGGAAATCTGCTCAGAAGCTTACTTTCACTAATAACACATTGATTAAATAGCCTAATAATTCATCGATTAACACGAAACAACAGATCTGGCCACTTTAATTATGGACCATATACTGAAGAAATCACACAGAGTTGAAAAGTTTCACATTATGCAGACTGTGAACATTAATTACCTTTCCAAAAAAAAAAACCCCAAAGAAAATGCAAGATGGATGTTAAAGTTCAATTTGTTATAGTAATTGATTTAAAGTAGCTGACTTCAAGAATAAAACTGTAATAAGATTATTTCAAAACTAAAAACAAATAATTAAAATAGAAAAAGGAATTCATTTAAAACAACTCAAAAAGAAAATAAACATCTTAATTAAACCATACAGTAATCGCAGTGGCTCACTATTACGCCCGACATATCCATGACAAGGTGATAGTTAGGTCACATTAACTTACCTTAATTTGTGGCACATTTGTTTCTCTGCTCTAATTTTATTCATTTAATGAACAAAAGGTGAAAGCCAGGCGAAAATGTTCATAAATTTCTTCCTTTTGCATACCAATGTTAAAACAAAGGTAAAATGTCGTTAATTTCAGGTTTACCTCAGGAAATGTTTAAACAATATACCAAATTAACAACCTAATTAACACACCGTGTACCAAACATTCTACTTCCATCTCGTGTAATAACGGAATAACTAGTAGTCAAAGTACAAAATGAACACAAGCTTGTGATTATGATCTCAGCAACAACCCCAATATTGATAGAAATCTTAATTTCTACTTATTTGATAATGTTCTGAATCAAAAAAACGTGTTTGACATTTTGATTTATATTGTGATAAATTCTGATTAATTAACAGGAAGATAATTTACATTTAGATACCACGCGACCTAGGTACGTTATTATATCTATAAAGACAAAGATATAAAACGAGTAAAGATGAATGGCGAGGGGCATGTATTTACTGGTATTCTGACCGTGGATTTTTTGTATTTAATTTCATTGATAAATTCATATCCCTTCTTCACATTTAGAACAAAAAAGCGTTTTTAGAGTATTTTAAGTTTATTAGATTCTAATGCATTAACACTCGGGTACCGACAAAAGTCTACTGGAAAATTATCTCTAGAATTCATCTCCAATGTTTCGTTGTGTTGTAGAAAATAATTCATCCCGTTTCCAACTTACTTGTAACGAAATATTTTCGTACATGTTGAACCCTATAAAAGTCTCAGCTGATATCGAAGCCATAGATGTCAATAGATAAAAAAAGTATATGCTGAGATTGAAAATTATCTTTACAGCATAGGTGACTAAGGTTATCACAAGTTAGGAGTGTTAACTATTTCACAAAGGATAATACGGACCGTTTAGGTTTGACATATCTCCTCAATCTCAATTTGCTGAAAGTTTCTATTAAAAATCTGTAAATCTGTAATCGGTTTCAGACATGTATGCATGCAAACAAAATAAGAATTGCACGAAAATAAATTAACATGGTCTGTCTGTTATAATCTAAGAATCCGGACGTAATTTAGACACTGTTATTTATCAAACGAAAGTGTGCAGCGCTGCAAAAAAGCCTTTTCCTTTTAATTTGTTTTGTTTTTTTAGCAATTTTCTGCCATGATTTCACAGAAGTTTATTGACATGAACAGCCTTCGAAATCTTGTGCTAGTAAATTCTCAATCTTGAAATCGTTGGTATTATATTTAATGGTAATAAGCACTTGTCATGGCCTTTCAATATTAAATTGTGATATATATGTGTAACACATACAACCATGAATATTAAGGGAAACTATGTACAGATAAACGCTGTTCTGCCAATCTGTTATGTAACGATGACACAAACAATCAGTGTTAGAAATAAATAACAACAAAATAGCATCGTTTACTGTAGTAGCTGGTTCATTTAGGACTTTTTCAGTGTAGCAAGACACTGTCGAGGAATAGTTTTACATTCAATTCAATTTGTTTGTTTTTGGTTAGTATTTCAATTTTTTTTAAATGTCTGATATCTTTGCTCTTTGTCCACATCCGATATTTCAAACTGGTTGAATTGGCATTGAAGCACGACCACTGGAGGTATGTCACAGCAAGAGTTGAGTTTAAAAAGAGCCCAAGGTTAAGTTACATGTATTTAGGAAGTTAATTTACCTAGAGAGCACACCTTTTTACTAAGAAGAAGGCTTTCCATCACATGAAATATCTCAATGAACAACTGGGGAAAACCAAACAAAAATGAAAGGTAGAAAGCTCTAATTTTTTCCCCTTATATGTTTTATATTGCTTCCCTAATCTTACATGAAACATCTTTTTGCACCAATATTTGTGGAGTTATAATCTAAGCATTATTTTTGGGTTAAATTTTTTTGTAAAATACCATGAACAAACCATTGTCATACTTACAATGTTTCTATTTAATTCCACATACGTTTTATTTTTTTTTAATTTTAAATTATTTTGTATTACTTTTCTAGACTTTAAATTTTGTGTTTCAAGCTTTCAATGTTAATGTGTAAGACTGTTTTCATAGTATATTATGCCGTAACGTATTTTTATGCAAAACATATTTTAAAGGACCATAGTAGTATTTTCATGATATTTTTAAAACTATAACTATTCCATTTTTTATTTACATTGCTTAACAATTTTTTCAATGCTAAACTAATGAATGGATTCTTCGTATACTCTCATCGTAAAGATTACAGGCACAAAATAAAAGCATAGAGATAATATGTAAACCATATTCCTTGAAATTCGATTGATATTTGAGTAAAATTACGACATTTGTAAGATTTAAAAAGTTTTCCATTTAAAGACCCCCACTCCCCACACCTGTTTTTGCCTTACAATTTTGATTATCTACTGGCATAAGAAATGGATTCTCGTTATTCAGTTGCAGTCTTTTGAAAACAAGATCGGGAATTCCTTCTTGATGACACTATAAGTTATTTATTTGAAATGCTCTCATTTTAACATTTTTTAAATATCATTTTTAAACACTCTAAAGATTGAAGATAAAAGAAACGTTAAAAAGTAATTAAACACACCAACCTTCCACATATCATAAAATGCTGATAAAAACAACGGAGGATTCTGTTATATTTATGAACCAAGCATGTCTATAAATCACACTTAGATCCAGATAGGAAACACAGCAGCTAGTAGTAGTGTGCTTACATTCATCTGAAGCCGGATTCATACCAAGATTGGGTATGCAGTTGGGGGGTTGGGTTGGTGCTGATGGGGCCCTAGCGCACAGTTTCTAGCCATAATGACAGTCGATGACCATATGTTAATTATGTAATGATTGTAACAGGTCTTCTCGATTGTTAACTAATGTAAATATATTCAATTTCAAGTATGAGTGTAATTTGATGTATGTGGAGTTTAATTAAGAGTACGTTGTCTTATTTTTTTGTCAAGCAAAATGTGCATTGAAATTCATGTTCATATTTTTTATTATTGAGATATACATATCTCATTGTACGTTTTACATCTATTCTAACAGTCGGGTGCTTACAGCTTCAAATTACCATTTTTCCTCATTCAAACATTAACATGGCTTTGAGACTCTCGTTTTGATAGACCAGGACGATACATAAGAAGCTGCAGACCTTTTTTTATCATTTAAGTCAAGGACAAGGACAAATCTTCCAGAATTGAAGAAAGCCACGAAGCAACGGAATGTTTTTTAACACGTCAGGTTGAAATTGATTTAGGGATGACGAATAAAGCACTCACGATTTTAGTAACTAAGTGTTTTCATTAATAATCAACATTAAAATAACATCTAAAAGTGCATTTCTGACATACAAAATAGGAATATTGCTGAGTTATGCAACAATAATGGATTAACAAACAAATTAACGCGATAACAACTACTCTTTAAACATCCGTCTTAATTTGCTGATGTAGTCTTTGAAGGTTTCAAATGCCCTGTATGCTGTCAGGCAATATTGCGCCACTATTCCTATGCACAATAAAAGTCCATTTGCGTTCATTGCCTGATAAGAGTAAGAACATCCACGGAGTGTCCAGGACACAAAACTGTCACAGTTATTATGAAACACCGAATATTGTCTCTCCCCAAGACGTTTTCCCGCCCTACTAACGGCTTCGGACTTTTCCCTCGGTGTCTTTGGATAATTCTCGGCCATCACTAGATACACCCCGCCATTAAAATCCAAAACCTCGTCAATGTCTGCAAAGTCTACAGATTCTTGAATAATCTCGGCGACTCCTTTTAACATAATGATCCGCGATATCGCTTTAAGCGCGTAATGGATGATGGTGAGTTTGTTTTCAGCGGCTTCGGTCACTAGAATGTGATGGTCATAGCTGTAATTAAACGTCCACCACAGAATTCTGAGAGCACGGGGTCTGTGGGCACGAATGTGAGACGCAGTGCCTATCTTCCCGCTCCGAATCGACTGTATTAAATGCTGCAAATCATTGACACGTTCTTCAGAGTAATTTTCCACCGTATGAATTCCTTTTGCTAATTTTTCACAATCGCAAGACATTATTTGTGACTATTTACATAGTTGTTGGTATATTTCTTCACAAAATATAATAGCTCAATCCTAAAAACAGAGCGTTTATATACCCACTGTAAGTCCCGCCCCATTTAGGAAGAGGAAAACAATTTCCGTGCTAAGATTGACGCTGTTTACGTAAAATCCAAGAGCGCAATAAATTTAAGTGCATATACACTGTCTGGTTCCAAAGTTTCAATAAAATTTTAAATTGTAATAGCCACCGACTTCTTTTTTAATTCAATAAACAATGGGAAAATGACAATAATATATATTATACATCAGGAACAACTTCTTCACACTGTATCATAGTCACTAGTATTGACGACAGCTTTGTTTGTATACTAGGGCAATCTGTGTTAAACTTTAAAACATCATAAGGAGATGAGCAAATCTTCAACGTTTCTTTTGTGTGAAATTGTGTGTTTTGTGTTAATCAATAGCACAAGTTTTAAACTATAAAACATTTTTTTAATCAAAGGGTAAACACTTTTGGGTAGAGGGTAAGCAGCTGCGCGTTCTTTGGAATTTGTTGCTTTTTTGGTGTAAAGTTGCTGAAGTTTTATCTATATCATGATAAAAATTCAATGTATGCGCTCGTTAACTCTTTGTAAATATCAATGGTGTAGTTTGCAATCGTTTATTGGAGTACAATGTATTTGTGTTGGAACCATGTGCATCGTTGCTTTGGTTTTATCATTCTATATGTAAGATATTCTGATAAAAAATTCAAATTGTTGTCAATTTAAGCATGATTTATTTTATTCTTGCCTGTATAATTTCAGTTGAGCACAAAGCATTGCATAATGCGTTGAAGAAGGCGTATTTTTTCTAGATGTTCGCGGCTGGTAAAGGACTATAGATCATTATCTTGAAAAAAAGTAACTATAATTGTACCCGTGTCATGTTTATGTTGCAGTTTGTTTTTACGGGCGCCGATCATACGCATCAATATCACTTCAGAGTGCGTTTTATCCTCGAGGAAATGCGTCTTTGTTTTGTGCAGATGTTTGAATGATTCTAGGCTTAATGGTTAATGCTTAATAAGAATATTGTACAAACTCTTCAAATAGCGTCATCTGGACCACTCTAGCTAACTCTGGACACCTTACAATGTAAAACCAGATTAAACAAGACATGTTTTTGTCTATCTGTAAATCCATTCGCAATATTCATTTTTTCTCTCGAACGTTTGTATCAGGCAATTTGCGTAAATCTACAAGATGAGCAAATTAACATATACTCCTAGTCTCTCTTTTAGCACGTTTTTAATCTTATAGATGTATCATGTATTTATCTTATAGGTCAGAGGCAAGGTACATTATTATTTATATGATAAAACCTCGATAAATGAATCTTTCAAAGTCAATCAAGAATTTCATTTAATAAATAAGAAAACAATAAATAAACATAAAATGCCATATTAAATTGTGAATGTGTTTAAAGCTTTGTAAATTGTTTAATAATTGGAAATAAAGAAAGTGACAGGAAAAGAGAGAAGGAGCAAAATAACGTGATCAGGAATATCGTAAGGATCACCTATTTAACACCTATTTAACACTTTATCCTATATTTTACATTTCAAATACCTAAATATTTCATTATTTTAACTCTAACGATATACCACAAACCACAAAATGCATTATCAGCTTCACCTATGTATAGTTTTTGTGCATTATTAAATTGACTCTAGCAGATTGTCTTTAATCAAATAAGAGAGATGGGTCTTACTCGTAACATAAAATGCATGCCTAGCTAATTACGCAAATAGCTTGGAAACTGGAAGCTTTTACATTGTGTAATATTGGTTAAAGGGACTTTTACACGATTTAAGCTCAAAGTTTCCAAATTATATTTTTCCATTTTTTGTATCAAGAAAGATAAATATGGATACATGTGTTTTTAATGATTTGTCAAAATTTGAAAGTCAAATATCGGGTTACAAGCAGGATTCAAAGTTTGAAATTCGTTGTTCTGTAAAAACAGCTTGAGTCCTGTTATTGTTTACATACGTGTGGTATTGGTACGAATTTCAATCAAGTGCTGCATTTTTTGTTGATGATATATTATTTATGAACACATTTAATCAGAATATCTTGTTTGACACACGTCATTGTTTCAAAGAAATCATGGTTATTTCTTTACTTTTTGTTGTTTGTAAACAAATATAAGTCTCAAGCTTTGTTTACAAAACAACCATTTATTACTTCTGTATCTTGCTCGTAACTTGACATCTAACATTTAAGGTTTTGTTAATAACTCAAAATGTACAAGTTAACCATTTTAAACATAAAAAAAATAAAAACAAAAAATTGATCTCAATTCTTGTCTCTGTATTAAACATACATTTGATGTCGCTATCAATTACCTAAGCAAATTGTTTCAAATATTAATAATGATCAAAGTACTCTGAATTTCCTCATGGATCTTTAATTACAAACTTCACCGCTGTATTTGGTACGCTGTTGAGTATGGAAGTGTGTTCTTGCAACATTTTTATCCTTTTCTTTTGTACAATTTAATGTGTAAAATTTACACTTTAAAATGTAAAAATTCACTTTAATATGTAAAAAATTCATTTTTTTATACGATCTTGCTAATTTTTACCTGACACAAAGTGGAGGCAACTCATAATTTTGTTCTGCAATTTTGTAATGGAAAAGCAATGATCTCAACACTAAACAAATGATCAACATATTACAAAATAAAATGTCTTTCTAAAATGGTATTTGGTAATTGACGTAAAGGAGATATCTCTCAAACCTAACGAATGTGTCATCCTTGTGAATGATTTGGACGGTAAAGTGATACCTATGTATTAACACACCTGTAAATGTGTACACGGACACAGTTTATTGAATGTTTACTTCGTGATGGCGGTTTTTAGATCGAATGATTTTTCAAATTTTGATAATGACAGAAATGCGTAATTGTATCTGTCGATACAAGCGTTCTATTTTTTTTAAATTGTGCTAAAAAGACTAAAAACACGATTTTGGCTCAAGATTTAACTTTCATTTTTAATATCTAGAATGGTCAATATGGATGTTTTTTCCAATGCTTTGTCATTTGGAAGTCAAATATTAAGTTAAAAGCGATTTACAGATGTTACAATTCTTTGTTTCGTAAAGGACGCTCGAGTCCTGTTGTTGTTTACATACGATGTGTTGTTATGTACTACATGTAGTATCAGTTTAATTTGTTTGCCACAAGTGATTTTGTCAACGAAAGTTTAATTCCCTTTCTTTACATTATTGGTTATCAAATTTATCTCGAGCTTTGTTTACATGGCAATTTCTTTCCTCTGTATTTGTAAACCCGACTTCTATCACTCAAACACACACGATACCATTTTATGCATAAAAATCTAACATAAAAATTTTCATTTAAAATCTTGTATAGATCCCTTTTAGGTAATGTACGTAAACAATTTTATAATCATTTGCACGCAGCTTAATTTCAGTATTACTCAAGTGGAATGTTAAATCCATGTTATATCGATTTAGATCGATTTGGATCTAGAATATCTGTAACCACCTGTAGTTTAGTACATTTATAATCAAGAGTAACAGTAATTCTGGTTGCAGCGCCGTTCTCCGAAAGCATTATTTTTACTATTAAATTTTATTATGATCTATTCATTGTACTATGTAAACGAAAAAGATTGGGAAAATCATTCTTATCAACCAATTGCCTCACAATAGAAACTGGCAGAGGTTGATTTTTTATGGAATCAAGAATTGTAAACAATGTTTCTTAAATATATTGGCATTTAGTGCTTTACCAATAATTTCACATAATACCTTTATATAACAGTTTTACGTTAACTGGTTCATTTAAAGACAGTTTATCCCTAAGCATATTTTTCTTTTTAAAGTCTTCCTGTTAGACAGTTATTCAAACTCATGAATTGTTAACCTTTTTCAACATATTGTATCGAACAATTTTATAATGAAATGTGCGTCCAAAAAATTATAATAAGCTAAACAACTATTTGTCAAATAAAGGATTTAGAAGAGGTATTGCTGGTTTCCTTAAAGTGATTATGAAACTTGATTTAATCATTTGGATACTTTAAGAAGTAATGTTACATATATACCTTTATGTAAACGATATGGCACATTTGATATTTTAATAAATCATTTCATTTACAAATTACGAGAAGACAATTCGCAGTTTTTGTCAAATGTGTTTTAAAAAAAATTCATTTGAAAATGGTTTAACACATTAAACTAATTTGCAGGTATTTAGGCTTTAAACACAATAAATCTTTTGACAGCATAAGGATGCAACAAATGCAACAAGTGATTCAGTATAGAGCATTCCTGTAGCATGTATATCGGCAATATCGTGTACAGTCTCTGTACTCGTATACATACGAGCATAAAGACTGTTTATCATTCAATTTTAGATCTTAACACATTGTTTAATCATGCAAAAAGTAGCCTATATTCGCGACATCCTGTTGACGAGAAGACGACGTCAACTTGTTGGTGTATGTCACCACTATAGCCAGACGGAAACATTTCTATTCCGTACAAAACAACAAAGCAGATGTCTTCATAGTGTTAAGGTCAAATTCAATGAAAAGGGACTACAGATTTATGAATTTCAAAATATAAATTCTATCAATGATGCTTCTTAACAATAGTTAGTTTGATAGTGTATATCTGGGCTAAAGTGTTTGGTGAAAACAATGAAAACTTGAGAGAGAGAGAGAGAGAGAGAGAGAGAGAGAGAGAGAGAGTAATTACAAGATAGCATAAACTAGCATAATGAACCATGATGCATAATAAGGATGAAATAAAATCATGTTTAACAACAGATGCTATTTGCTTTGTTATTTCGTAAGGAATATAGAAATGTGTCTGTATGGCCATTTTGGTCAAATACACCAACCTGTTGACGTCGCCTTTCGTCAACAGGTTGTAAGCTACATTTTTGCATGATTATGCAATGAAATGATCTTAAATTGAACAATTTCTTTAATTTCTTTCTCGCTTTGTCTCTTTCTCTGTCTCTTTTTCTCCCTGTCTCTCTGTGTGCCTCTCTCCCCTAATAATAAAATAGGGTTTAACTAGCTGATGATATCTGCTTTGTTATTTCATAAGAAATCACGATGTGTTATTCCTGCAATTTTGGTGAGCAATGTACAAAAGCTAACTTATTCTGAAAACAAATTGTTTACAGACGTAAATATGCGTCATAAGAATAAACTAAATTTAAATTTAGGATAATCCCCAATGTGCAGAAAACCATACAGCACATGCTTCGTTGCCACATACCGTCACCATGTTGCACCAGAAGCTGTTTTTTTTTTGCTACGCGGCCCCGATACGGCCTCTATTAGGGATGATAAAGACTCCCATTACGTCAAATGGTTAACATTACATTATGGTGTGAAAATGTCGATTACCAGCCATTGCTGTTAGAAAAACAGTCACCAAATAAAAACGTAAAAACAAATATCAAAGAGAAAAACTGGGTGAATTGACGTGTGCATTAAAATGAAATGACTGTCATGAAGCGATTGGAAATGTCGCAGATTGTAACATCCAAAATGATATGATAAATGATGCACGTAAAAAAATAATAATGTGATGGTAATCAATTGTATACATGCTTGTGTTCTCATCATTACATTTAATTATATATCTTTTTTGCATTTTCAATAGATAACAAATAGTAGATAAACTAGAGCCGAGCTCGTTGCAAGCAACATGGAGGTCTTCTGTAACAGCTTCAAATCAAGAAAGGATTGCCAATCAGTCTTAATAAAACCATCCCCTTTCTCCTTACACTTGTCAGGGTGTTACAGATATTGATAGGAGGTCTTTTCACACTATCTTAACTTCTGACCAATCAGGGCTTTAGAAAATCAATTTGAACTCTTGAAAATTAGTTCATGCGTATTTTCTATGTATTAATGTAACCCCCAGACTGCAGAGTATTGAAGAGTTAGATCTCTCTTGCGCACAGAGAGCTATTCCCTATAAGCAAAATGAAAGCGGGTATGCATGTCCTCATGTTTAGCTTTTAAGCTCATATTATGCAATATCCAAACAATACTATATTACAATTAGATTGATAAGATAATGAAGATCAACTTTTCCCGCTGCATCATTATCGTAGCGTGATCGTTTTTTAGTTATACAGCAAATACTTTCCGGACGCCTAGATACCTTTAATTTATAAACAACTTTTGTTCTATATGCATTAAGAAAATATTTCAAACTAAAAAGTTACGAAGCAAAAACATGAGTAAGAATTAGCAATGTTTAATAAAACATAGATTTCGATTACATAGTTTATGTGGTACAATTGAAAAAGAAATAAAAGACAAAAATTAGCGGACAACATTCAAAGTTTCAAAATTTTAAAGATTACTAACTTTGGGTTATTTGCTACGGACTGTTTCGGAGCCTTTGTCCAGAAAGGAATGCCCTAAAATTTTTCAAAAAGGGGGAATAATTCTAACCCGGAAGTTACAATTTGTCATTTTTTGTGACTTGAAAACTACATCTAATTTACAATACACCCTGAAAATTTGAATGAAATCAGATGACAAACCAAAAAGTTATTTAGGTTTTAAAAAAACGTCTAGAAGAAGAATAACAATAATGAAGAATTACCATCAGAATACAACGGAAGACCTTGTACTGATTCTGATGGTAATTCTTCTTTATTCAACTTTAAGTTAATTTTACGAATGGAGACTCATTCTATTGTTTTTATGGAAATATTTTAAAATGATGGTAAAGCGAACAGTTATTGAAATAAAAAATATTCTTGTAATTAAATGTGGTCTCCGCTGATTGAAATAATGAATACCGGTACTCTTATAACGGATGGGTTTTCATTTTATTTGAAATAATAGATATTCTTGTAATGGAATGTGGTATTTTAACATCATTTCACAATGTAAAGAAATACTGTGACATTGCTAATGGCAATGATTTGTTAGTGTCCGACAGGTGTCTCCACATCAAACAGGATGGCTGTGTGCATTTGTCAAGCGTAGTCAAATTCTGTTTTCTTACGTGGTTGCTTGATGATAAACGTAATAAAACTGCAAAAGTAAACCAACTGTAAATATTCTCTCCGTCAATGCCTACACACATACCAGTTCATCACAAAGTTTACTAAACAAACAATCACCCGGTGACTGAAAAAAAATCCATTGATTTTGATCGCTGCTGACTCGAAACTAAAAATTAATGAATATTCAGATTACAATTTACCCTGCTAATACTTCTGTACGTATTTGGAAACAAAGCTCTGATTCCGTTACGTTGTGTAGGCGGTAAACACATGTTGTTGCTGAGTACAGATTGTATGACCATATGCAAAAGTTTTCAACCACAGACAAATTTACATATATTGAAATAAAAATTTAGGGAGAGGACAAAAATAGGCCATGCCTGCTGTCCGACCATATTTTATTTTGAAGTAAAATACTCTTTAAACTAAAACAAACTGTATCTGGTAATGCATATGCAATAACGTGAAAGTAGCGCTTCCATGGCTTGCTCTGTTGGCGGAACATGTATCAGTTTTTTCAAATTTAATCATTTTAAAACCAGTAGACACCATTGTCTTAAGGCACTAACGTCAATTTGTTTCAACTTTCATATATGTTTTTTCTTTTATTTGCTTAAAAACTCAAACCAAAAGTTTTCAGAAATGTGCATTCGTGCCTTAATCTCTAAGAGATGCGTATTTATGGGTATATGTTTATCAACAAGTTGCACGGATTTATATTTATTTACATTACCTGAAGTCAACTATTTTCACTCACAATTTGTTAACTTTTCTGAGAATGAAAACATTCATCGTCCCCAGTCTATGACATCACTATAGCCTGATTACGACTGTACGGTTAAATAATTTGGAAAATTCCTAAAAGCTAAGAATTACAGGACAAAAGACTGAATTGAACGGTCAAAGTTTTAAATCAAACACGTGTTTTAACGTCTCCAGTGTGCGTTGTCACTGGTCTCGTGCATGGTGTTTTTATCAAGAGCTTGTTAAAATAAACATCTTCCAGCCTATGTTCTAAAACAATATGTTAAAGAGTAATTTCCATACAAAGCTCATTATTTCTTATTTTTTTTTATCTAAAGACTCATATTTCTAAATATGGACCTGGTCTAATGACATTTTTGCAAAAAATTTATGAAGTATCACACAATATATAATTGCTTATATTTTTCACTTTTTTTTGTTAGAGTCTTTATCGTGGTGAGCTTAATCGTTTCAACTCAATTTTATCTGAATATTCTAAGCTAATATAAGCTATATCTAAGACATTTGGCGATATGATACACAGGAAAAAGAAGGAGGGGATCTGTTTTATTTGATCAATCATAGTGCATAAACATTTAAAAATTAAAATAAATTTTAAAAAAATATTTAAAAAATGAATAATTTCCTTCTTTTTATTAATTTATTTTCGTTTATTTTTTTAAACTTATAATTAATTAAAATATCTTAATTCATCCTGCAGACAAAATAAACTGTTTTGAACACTGAAGTAACACTAGGAATAAAAGTTGAATTATTTTAGAATCATTAACAAAAGGTGAAAAAATTCCGACGTGCAAACATCTCGTATTTATTTTTCTTGGAAATTGGGGGGGGGGGTTATTATGGATATGTGACACTGAATCAACCACCTACGATGAAATGTTGTTTTTCAAATCGTGCACAAGCCCAAATGCACTGCAAATATCTTCGATAATAATTATTCTGAGGATGAAGATATCAACTAGGGAACCAAAACCACAGGTTTGATTTGTTCCTTGTATTTGTGGTGGGTTTCTGAGGACAAGAATAAGGAGGCAGTGTTCCTTACAACTAACCATATGATCACTCTATTTTTAGAAGATTAAAAAATGAACCAGCATCTCAATTTAAATTTAAACAGAAAAACCTTTGTCGACTTGCCAGAATAACGATCCAACATGATAAGATGAAATACAGTTCTCACACTTGATCAGCAGTTTGCAAAGCACCGAGCCACATATTGCAACTCCATACAAACCAATAAATGCCAATTAAAATTAGATACATTGCTCACACTGTAAAATATCAACTTACACTATACATAATCATTCTTGACTTGATTTGTTTTGCATTCTGTATTCTAAAGTCAAAACCTTATTGTGATTCTAAATGAACATTATTAGCCTTAAAGGCAAAGTGAATAAGAATAACAGAATTATTCACTAAATTAAATGTGAAATAAATTCTAGAAAGCGTAAATTAGACTCATTTTTGTCTTAATAAACTCTTAAACGCTTCACGAAGGTGGCAATTTTGCAACCATCTATGCTGCTTGTATCGAAAAATGTAATAATGTCATATGATAGACCATTGCTTAAAGAGTTTCTAACCACCTACATCACTACTTATCTGTCAATTGAGATATTTACCTTCTTATATAAAATTTAATATGATAATAATTTTTCATGAGAAACAAATGTCCAAAAGAAGATTTGAAATTCCTACCGGAATAAAAAAAATTCCTATAGGAATTTCAATTCCGATAGGATTTGAACAAAACTTCCATACGGTTTCAAATTCCGATAGAAAACCTTAATTTTCCATAAGAAAAATACCTGTCTGAAAAATGGCTTAAGGAAACACTTTTTATCTACAGGAAATATAATTACAAAGAGAATTTATGAAAATCCTATGAAATATTATAAATAAATCTTATTTTCTATTGGATTTTATTTTTAGAATAAAGAAATATCTTATCTGTAAGGCGATGTATACTTAAAACAAAAGAGATAATAAATTCTCAATATAATGGTCTCTTGCTTGGTATTTTTTTTTTTACGAAACAGCATCTTCAAAGCAGATGCAAACATGACATCTCTGCATAATTTTTCGGTGTTGTATATGAAAATCCACATAAACATCGTGTATCTTGAAAATATGTTAACTATAACAGGTACATAATAAAGTGTACTGTCATACGTTTATTTTGGCAAATAACAATTCATGAAATAACAACGAACAAAGAAATATTCACCTGCTATGAAACCCTGTAGAGTCGATCACATTTAAATAAATTAAATAAATAATAAAACCGAAAATCATCCTCTAAACACCCGTCTTATGTTACTTATGAAATTTTTAAACGTTTGCAATTTCCTGTACGTTTTCAGGCAATATCTAGTCACTATTCCAATATATAACAGAAGTCCTTCTGCATTCATTGCCTGACGAGAGTAAGAAAACCCATTGAGTGTCCAGGACACAAAGCAATCACAGTTATTGTAGAACACAGAATACTGTCTCTCCCCTAAACGCCTTCTAGCTCTATCTATGGCCTCAAACTTTTCCTGTGGTGTTTGTGGATAGTTCTCGGCCGTCACAAGATACACCCCGGCATCAAAATCAAGAACCTCTTCAGCGTTTGAGAAGTCTACGGAATTTTGGATAATTTCTGCGACTCCTTTTAACAGAATTATCCGCGAGAGGCGCTTGAGCGCGTAATGGATAATGGTTAGTTTGTTCTCAGTGGCTTCGGTCACCAGGAAGTGATGGTCATAACTGTAATCAAACGTCCACCACAACATTCTGAGGGTCCGGGGTCTGTGGACTCGAATGTGAGAGGCGCTGCCTATCCTCCCGCTCCGAATCAACTGAATTAAATGCTGCAAATCATTGACAAGTTCTTCGTCGTATTGTTTCTCTTTATGAATTCCTTTAGACAGTTCTTTACAATTACATGAAAACGTGGAAATCGCGGCTGGCATTGTTGTATTGTATATGCTGAATGTCTACAAAAAATATGGACTGAACATAAACAAACTTCTTTTATACAGGTATTTTACCTATCCTTAAGCTCCGCCTCTATGCGAAGGTTAATGTAGTTGCTAATGACTAAATATAAATGTCTCAATCTCCAAATTTATTTTTTGCTTGAAGTAAGTATATTACTAAGTGTTTCATGACATAAATAGATAATTTATGTAGATAACTAGGGTGAATTAAACTTAATTTGACTGATCTAAACTACATAAAAAAAACTATGAGGCTGACATAAAGGTAAAAATAATAGTAGTTCGTAAAACACTGTGAAAGTTTTAAAAATGTTTTGGCAAATCAAACATATCAGAGTACACTAGTTACACAATTTAGGATTTGTAAAGTTAAAACCACGTGCAAACCATTAAGTGAAAAGTGAACGTGAAAAGAGCGAATTTTACAAATTGTACATACTGATATTATAAAAAAAGCTTATTCTCTTATTAAAACCACTAAGTTTATGTATTTGATTTATCAAATTTTTCATGTTAATAATATATTACCCCTTATTACTTACATTTTTTTTATACAATTATAAAGTAGGGTTAATCATCTAGGTTGTATTGTGTGGGGAGAAGGTATTATGGGAAATTCTTGATAAATTTTCTAAAGCCTCTTCGAGTTAAGCTGCTCAGAAAAATTTAATTATTTGAAGTAATGTCAAGGGAGACCCTAAAATAAGATAGAAGCAATAAATTAGGTAGAATTTGTACACATGAGTAGTCAAATTCTTTGTTTCTTTTCACAAAACAGAGAACGATATCGGCTTTAAATCATTTTATATGATTTTTGATGTATTTTTGTTAGTGACGTAATAATTGTTTTGACTGCTAAAAGAGTATTTTGGAGCTTATAATTTGGTCTCAGTTGATGAGTAATGTTATTATCAATAAATTGATTATTATAAAAATGCAAACGGAGGTCCTATGTCATAATTTATTAAGATAAACAATAACCTTTAAAGGTAAATATTTTTAACAGATTTGTGCAGTGAATAAGTGAAAGGTGGCGAGAACGAACAATATTCAAAATCAAAAGTCCAAAGGAAAAATACAAAACAGGAGCAGAGCAAGCACAAACTTCTGAAAATAAAGAGGTAGGATCAAATGCCATGGAGGAGTGGCCATCCCCTGCTGATTGGTCACACCCGCCGTGTGCTCTCTGTCGTAATCGGAAAAAGGGAAAAATCCGTAGAAATTGAGTAAATAAATAGTTAAATAAATAATACATGTAAGTATGAAAAACGTCAGTCAGCACTGAAACTAGTGACGGATTGAAATTGCCAACAAAGTGGTTGTATCGAGAGTAGAACGATGTTTTAAGATGCTGCATACATTATAGTATAAATTATTCCAATTGTAACGCAAAATACAAGATTAATATCAAAGGAAACATGTAAACTTACAATACGTGTACTTCAAACTCATTTTCAAAGTAATCACAAGCAATAATTTCCATTAGATAAGACTGCACTTAAATTTTTTTTTAAGTTTTTTTAAAAAAAATCACTAATAGCACCTTTAAACGGTTAGTCTTGATTTATGGAATTGTTTGCTGTGTTTCTACCTTTCTTAGAGACATTATTTCAATTGTGGGAACTGTGCAATCGTGTACAAATAATAAAATAAGCACGATTGATTGTACGTTCATCAACTTGGTAAACAGTTTTAATCTTACAAACATCAGAGAGATACACTGTTGTGGCAAGAGCGCAAAAGTCTTCTCGGAATTTTAAAATACCTTTTGAGTGATTTTTTTTTTCAATTTTTAGGTATAACTTATTTTATATTAATTTTATGTTATACGCTGTAGAACATAATAATAAATGAATAAAATAAACGAAGAAAAAAAACTTCCCACATTTGATAAATGAAACGTAACCCAATTGTTACACAAAATGTGCTAGATTTTATAACCTTTTCTTTCAAGAATTGGCCTGTGCTTTTCTTCCGTGTTGAAATAAGATTTGTTGCACGGCATGAACCACAGTAAAAAGCCTTTGTACAAGTAACATTGTGGTAGAAAAATCTAAATTGCTGACAGTTTTCTCATCAAACAAGTCAATGTAACTATTTAAACGTGTATTTAATCCTTAAACTTCAATTTGATCTATCAAATGTGATGGATTTTCACCCTGCACCTGCTACCCTAGGCATTTGTTATGTTAAGAAGAGTGAGCAGGGGCATTTACAGTTCAAGTGATTAACCTGGGTTTTTTTCATGAAATGAAAAGTGAGCATAGAAAGATCGCCTTTCATATGTAGTTTTCCACTAATTCAGCTCATTGTTTCTATAGTGTTTTGAACTCATTGTACATATGTGTTGTTTAATGCAATTGTGAATTTAACACAAAAACCCCCCTGTAAAATTGAACACAAAATGCATTATGCTATACATGTTAAGTTTTTACCCTGATATTTTTTATGTGTGTATTTTAAAGTCAATGCTTAATATAATGTTGTAGTTCAGCCAGATTAAAATAGATTTGCATTCAATTTCTTTTTTGATTTATAACTTTGTGTTTAAAACATATGAGTAGTTTATCTAAGCATGCATATTTAATATACTATTTAGCATAAAAAATTATTTTGAACTCCTAAGTATCTATTATTTTTGAGCTGAAAGCTCAAGTGAGCTATTCTGATCACATTTTGTCTGTCGTCCGTCTGTCTGTCTGTTTGTCCGTCCGTCTGTCTGTAAACTTTTCACATTTTCAACATCTTCTCAAGAACCGCTGGGCCAATTTCAACCAAACTTGGCACAAAGCATCCTTAGTCTAAGGGGATTCAAAGTTGTAAAAATAAAGGACCACGCCCCTTTGCAAAGGGAGATATTCTTCTCATGAACCATAAGACAAGGTAAGCTGAAACTTGTGTGAAAGCATCCTCAGGTAGTGTAGATACAAATTTGTTTTATATCATGAACCCCGGGGGTAGGGTGGGGCCACAATGGGGGGTCGAAGTTTTACATAGGAATATATAGAGTAAATCTTTTAAGAAAACTTCTTCTCAGAAACTAATCAGCCAGGAAAGCTGACACTTGTGAGAAAGCATCATCATATTTATAGCTGATTCTGAAAACTGATTTCGGTTTATTTTCTGCAACACAGCGGAAAAGATTTTATTTGCGTACTGTGCAAAACGGAGACAACGGGTTGTTTTTTTGTTTTTTGTTTTTTTTTTTTACAAAACAGTAAATACAGCTGAATTTTGTATAAGAAAAACATTCTACTGTACAACACTCCTCCAAATACTCTACTTAATTGAAATATGAAATAGTTTGGGCCAAGTAAGGACATTTCTGATCAGAAGAACAATTTTACATTTAGATCTAATTCGATCTTAACCTTCAACCTAGAAACTTATCTCAATTTACCTTCAACCTTGGATATTTTTTCGTGGTCCAAGATCAAAGCATACTATTTACAAAAGGGCACAATGTGGGTGAAATATGAGCCTTAAGAAGTTAACGAAGGATAATATACCCCTTGACAATTTCAGTCGTTCGGACAGACGGACGGACAAACGTACGTTCTAACCACTAAAGGGCGTCAGACTGGGGTACTTATAAACAAAGTCACATTAGACCGTTGACAACAACGATACTCTAGTGTGGAAATCGGTTTAAATTTATCGAATCCAAAAATTCCTCATATAAGATTATATGTCGGTTAAACAACCACCAACATAAACGTCTATGTGTAAAATGCTGTTTCTGAAGCCTATCAACCACGGAGATCCTAGCGTTTAAATGAACGTTTACATGGAGAACGAAAAATAGAATTATTTACGAGGTTAAAATAGGTTTTATTCGTCTGAGATGCAGTGCGATTCTGAGAAAATAAACAGGTAGATATTGTTCATGGTTAAAAAAAACAGATTTGGGATCACTATAATTCTTACAGGGTTGTAGAGTGCTACAATAATATGATGTTCACCAATATTCGTCTCAATTTACATTTCACAAAACAAGCAAAGCTTTATTGAGTCTAACGCACTGAACCATTATATAGTAGAATGATTTGGGTTGTTTGTTTTTATTTGTTTTTGTTGACTTTTTCACGATAAGCAATGAACGGCTATTTTGTTTTATCATTTCAACAAACTGTATGATTTATGATTTTGCTTAACAAGAGTAGAATGAAAATAAATGGTGTTATTCTGTCTAAGAATAATTATCTAATTTGTCTGGCTGTTTTGATACATGCCTCTGTTTTGGAGTGAACAACGTGCAAAGATGATTGTTAACATGACATTTAAAGTATTTATCAATCTTTATGACATTCTTTATAGTGAAATTATAATTTTGAAATTTTGTTATCCCCCTCTAAATTATATTCAAACGTAAAGAATGTGGTCAATGTTTTCTTATATCCATGAATGATGTAATTGAAATGTGGCGATAACGAACAGAGTTCGAAATCAAGGAAATTGATACAGATAATAATACAAAATAGGGACAGAGCAAACACGGACCTCTTAAAATCAGAGGTAGGATCAAATGCCTGGAGCAGTGACCGATCACACCCGCCGTTTGCTTTTTTTCTTAATCGAAAACAAAACGAGGAAAATCTGTAGACAATTCGTTAACTCATACATTGAATTCTGTCTTGTAAACAACTGTGAAACCTTCAAGAACATATGTAACATTTCAAATTATATTGTTTTATAAAGATTATCTAAAATTCGGTTACTTTTGAAAATTATGTTTCAAGAGCAGGTTAGAGAGGCCATCACTAACTCCTTTAGTCATTAAAATGAAAAATATTTTTAGAAGAGTGAATCCGGACCTCGATTTGTGCAAAACAGTTGAAAGTGACACCCTGAGAAAACTATTGTCAACCGACGCGAAGCGGAAGTTGACAATGGTTTTCAAGGGGTGTCAATTTCAACTGTTACCTTCTCAATTTAGTTGATTATATTGAATGTCTTAATTTTAGAGAAAATTTTACTGCTTTTACATAAAAATGACGTGATTTCTACGGCAAACCGTACGCATATGTCACGCGAATGTAACAATGTGTTGTGTTACCCGTTGCTTTGTGTGTTGCTAACGCTGAGGGTAATAGAACGGATTATTAACTTAGTCTTAACCAATCATATTTCAGTATTAAAGATGAAAGTATAATAAAATATATTATATACAATCTATCTACATAAAAAAAACCGGTTTTGGAAATAAGTTAGATATTTATTGCTTTAAAAATTACTTGAAGATAAGACAGTCATGAAAATGTCATTTAGGACACAATTAAACTTAAAAAAATTATTTGTTATACATGCAAGGTAATAAGCTAGTATTATCTCAATTTTTTTATGTTTTAATAAAAATTTCATGACGTTTATGATTTGATTTAAGATAAAAGAAATTTGAACACTTTTTATTTATGAAATATTATAGATAATATTAATTATAGATGTTTACCTAGATATCATATTTTTATAGCGAACAAAATCATGTATAACACAATCGATCGATGTTAATTTGTGGTTTTGGTAATGAGCCATGTTTATGCTTTCGTTGCTTATAATTCATATTGTTTAAATAATAAGCCGCGATTTGAAAAAAGACTGTTTTGAAAAACAAACCTATTTTCTCACCAAAACTTAAAATAAGCCGCAGCTTTTGAAAAAAATGTTTCAATTGCAAAGTACAGGCCAGAGAAGCCATCGCTAGGCGTCCAAAGTGATTGTTTTAGGTTAGTGGAATAACAAAAAACAAGGATGATGAGTTTTACTTTCAGCTAGACTAAATGAGTCCAGCTGTACTTGGGAACGTATGCACTCGTACATTTTAGCCGGATTTAGGGTCAGCGTCTGAAATACGAAACGATTTATCTACAGAATCGATGGCATGATTAACAAAACGTGTCACCGTACTACCTACGTGATTTGACTCAGAATGGAGACTCGACTGCATGGGTATAACAGATTGCTATCAAGTTGAAGACGCATTGAATATAGTATTGTTATTCTTAATGATAATTACCAAAAGAAAATAATTTTTGTTTTGGCTTTTACATATACCATAAATATTTATTTAAATTCATTAAATCAGTAGACATATTTATTTGTTTTATTCAGATATGCTAGCAACTCTACCTATGACCGTTAGCTTTGATTTGACATAACCGTAGTATTTAATTAGGAGCTTGGCCTCTGTATCTTTATGAATGAACAAAAGGTTTAACATATTGTACAATATTCTTAATATTAAGAACATGAGGCATGAGACAATTTTACAATAACATAACGTCAATAATGATCAATCAGAAGTGATATAATATATAAATAGTACCTGTTTAGGAGGGTAAGAGTTGGCACCCCGAGAAAAGTATTGTCAACCGACGCGAAGCACTATTTATTTTATTGTACTGAATGTTTTAATTTTAAAGAAAACTTAACTACTTTTATATATAAATGAAGTGAATTGTTTGGCGAACCGTACGCGCATAGTTTACGCGCATGTAACAATTTGTTGTGTTACCCGTTGCTAAGTGTGTTGCTAACACGGAGGGTAATAGGACGGATTATCAACTGCGTCTAAACAAATCAGATTTCAGTATTTAACATTAAACTATAATAATAATCAATAAAAATCAGATTGTGAAGCTTCCATAAACATGTTCAACGTTAAATTAAAATCATCATAACGATTATCTAAATTCCAGCCAATATTGAAAAATTTGTTTCAATTGCAGGCCACAGAGGCCATCTGTTAAGTCGAAAATGATGAAGAAAAACCAGACGGTGAAATGATGTGACAAGAGAGCTTTGAGTATTATATTTTGATATTCACACATCTTAAGCGATGCAAAGGAAAACAATTAATGCATGGTAATATCCTGAATCATAATAAAGTCATACAACTATTGCCCCCTTCCCCCTTAAACACCTCAAACTTTTACAGTTTGGGTGAATGAGTCCAGCTGTAACTTAGAACGCGTGCACTCGTACATCATAACCGGATTTAAGTCCAAAGCTCTTTGATATAATTATCCCAGACAGTTTTCATAGGAAAATGACAGTTACAGCATAACAGAAATGATGTTTACGACTGTAGCTGAAATTCTTCATGTTTACCCCATTATAAGGGTTACAATGTTTAACATATGATGGGTCACCTAAACTTGTAGGGAGGTGACAAGTTTTTTAATACATCGGTTAAACATTTATTATGATTTAATAAATCGTACTTTAACATTTTTAAGTACATCAAATTATTTAAAATGCTAATTTCTATTCGCATCTCATTTTATTTAGCATGAAATTGTCTATCCAGCAACGTTAAAAAAAAACCCTGAATATGAAAACATTATGCGTGCTTTCAAGTTTTGATTGCCAGTCAAATAAACCCCGAAAGTTTATATAAGCAATTTTATCATTAAATATGAGAAATATATGAAAAAATTATGACACAATTTTATTCAAATTGAGACCATATCCTCTTTTCTACGAAATCCAATATGGTAACACCGCTACCATAAAGTGTGTACATAATTATATATAAAACTTTAATTTGGTTGCTTTTTATGTACAGTATGTTGTTTTTTAAGCACATAATATAGCTTTAATAATTCTGATTCTTTACAGAACGTTGGCTTCTTACTATGTCCTTTAACTGCAAGCAAAGAGATGCAGAAAACACGAAAACATTAGCTGTTTAATTAAAATGACAAGCAAACATTGTTTAAAAACAGTAAACAAAACGTACGGTAGTTTGTAGTTTGACAAAAAGAGAAATTCTCTCTAAGCGAACAAATGTGTCAGCTATGACGTATATGTCAGATGTGATCATCTGTAACAGATTCTAAGTAACTATTACGTTTTACCTGTACAAGACTACAATTAATTGATATATCATGTGTTATCAAGAAACCTTATGATATTGTGTCTTTCCCATTTAAGTATGGAAATGTTGGTACGTGAATCTTTGATTCATTCGATATTTAGAAGCAGATAAGAAAATCGTGGGATATTAAGTTACCAAAGGATTGTAAAATATTTTCATCTTGTAATCGCCTGTAAAAAATCGCTGTGAAACATGGAATAATATAAAGTCTACATTTAATTTAATTATGATTGTAGCACCTTTGTTTGGCTGAGGAAATTCATATCTATTGTATAACATAACTTACATGTTTCACGTAGATTTCATCGTAAGTTATATTTTTAAAAAATCTCGATCTATTTTTATTTTAAAGGAAGTTGTGTTTGTAGTTGTTTTAATCTTTACATTCGACGAAGAAAGGATTATAGAGAGAGACGACTTATACCTAGTCATTAAAGAATGTTTGATATATTGACACTATTTAGATGTCATATTTATACATCTCTGTTTTAAAATCATAAGAATCTGTGAAATTATGGCACTGATGGGAATAATGCTTTTTCAATGTTTATGTCATCATATAACCACAAATTGTTTTTGTGTTAAAAGATCGATGCTACCAAAAGCGTGAAAGCCTTAAAAAATTGAAACACCCTCAGGGTGGGAAAATATTTAATGTTAAATAAATTTGATGTAATGCGCTGTAGAATACGATGAAATCAAGAAAACGATTGATTTTTAACAAGTTTATTTCTCATTATTCAATTGAACTGTGCTACGTTTCAAATCTTTTTTTTAAAATTAGCCTGTGTTTTTCTTCCACTTAATTGGAAGTTTTTTTGTCGCACGGACGCTGTTAAAAACTAAACAGGAAAAAATCTTAATAGCTTGCATTGTTTTTTTTTATTTCACACGTCAATGTAACTTTCAATGTAACTCTCAATACGAATAATACATCCTCAACCGTCATTTGATTGTATCCAATGTGATCAGTATCACACTGCACCTGCAACAGAGGCATGTTTTATGTTAAGAAGTGTTTAAATGCACACTTCCTGCAATTTGTAAGCACTGTGATGTTATTATATTTCAATAGCTTTTCGTTTGTACTTTTTTTTACCTAAAATGCAGGGAGAATCGAAAGTTCGTAGTTCTCCACTAATCACGCGTGTTTTAAACTCTCTGTACATTATGGGTAATTAAATGCAAGTTTGAAATTTCGCAATTAAACACTGTAAAATTGCACCCAAGACTGAGTTTGTTAGTATTTTTTACTTTGTAATTTTTAAGCATGCATTATGGTTACTACATAGTATTGAGTTTTAGTTCTGTCATATAAAAAAGTGTGCTATCAATTTCATTTCTGATATTTATTTGTTCAGAGGACACAGTAGTGGCTTAAAAAGACCGTTTTCTTGGTACTTAAATTGGGGTATAAAAAGAATCAAATTTAATTTGAAAGTAAAAAAAAACTCATATCTTGAGGCGATTCTGACAGTGTTATTTGAAAGTAAAATGGACTAGAAATAAGGAACTTTTTAGACATTTTGATTCACTTTTTGCAACAAAATGGAATATATATCTCAGACATAGACGATGCCTACCTTTTTTAACATTACAATACAGTATATATAGCTTAATCACGTTTGAGTACAAATCAGTATTATTTGAAATACAATACAGTAATAAGCTGAATTTAGTATATATAACATGTAAAAAAAGGAAAATGATAGATAAAAATTGTAATCAAAACACACAATTCAGACATATTGCTAAAAAGTGATTCAAGGTCACTGAACACCCTGCATCCAGTTGCTCTTTTTGAGTAAAGTAAGATACAGTTTTGACCAAGGGAGGACATTTTATGATCCGGACAAGAAGTCTACCTCTAGGCCTGCTTCAACCTTAACATTAAACCTAGGTTTTAGGTCCAAGCAGAATCTTTCTACCAAGGCACTCTTTGTGAGAAGTATGAGCGTCAGCAGACTTGGGGCACTAATAATACAAAAAGGCACATTGAACCATTAAGAACAATGATATATGAGAAAATCGCTTTTTTTATCGAACAAAAAAATTATTTATAAGATAATATGTCGGTTAAACGACCACGAATATAGACATTTATGTGTAGACTATGGTGTTTCATATCCAACCTAACCACAGAAATCCTTGCGTGTATATAATCTATAGGATCGTACAGATGAAGGAAAAAGAACTCATTTACAGGGTTGATTCGTGCATATTTCTGCAAAATTCTGAGAAAATAAACAGGAAGATATTGTTCCTTGTAAAATACCACAATTTGGGATTATTATATTTAGCGGGTTGAAGAGTGCTAAGATAGTTAAGATATTTAACATGAATATTTACACAGCAAGCAAAAGATGACTACACTTTTGGACATGCGATATTTGCCAGAAAATAAACTTTTAAAAGAAAAATTTTCCTTCAAATGCAGAAATATTCAACATCCAAACTGAAACTTTACGTAATTGTTATTACGAATTTATTTCATAGGCGGGGGTCATCACGATACCTTGAAACTCCATTCGATGATGAGAAAGCCCACTTTTATACTGACTTCATACATAGTCAACGAATGTTGGTCTATCGTTCTTTGTTTTACAGTAGTTGTATATTCGCATTATGTAAGTTGTGTTAAAGGGAGATTAAAAGACGAAGATGCGATCATGGTTGAAATGAGAAAAAAATGCTTCTTCTTACTTTCGCGTTTTCTGTTGTAACCAAGGGTTGATACATGTTGAATAATGTAATTCACCACGTCTTTTCATACCTCAGGTAGCTTTGTGAAAAAAAATTCTATCACGTGACGTTTAATGTAGCATGTTATGTGCTAACAATTTGTCAAGCATTGATTTAAAGTCTTCATTACTTGAATGGTTGTGGTCTGACTGTTGAAAGCATTGTAAATAGTATACTTGTACTATATAAAATAGAAAGGCTATAGTGAAAAAGTGATCACATATTTTTTAATACATGACATGGTTATTCATTCTAGTCTAACGTTAACACAATGTCCGCTTCACTTCTCATGCATATCAATATCAATGTTCAATCAAGGGCAAATCAGCAAAAACATTCCATTTTTCGAGATTTGAAAGGATAAAAACATAGAATGAGTTTATTATATCACACTTTAAAATCTTACTCTATGTTGAAAATTGACACAGGGCTCTTTAATAAAATAAACAAAAGTGATAATAGGTTAAGATATAAACGCAACAGAAGCGACCAAAAAGACCAAGAACCGATCAGACCCAACCTAACAGAATGTAAACCCCAACTAAACCCTGGGTTTACTTTCTGGGTTTACTCTGGGTTAACTAGAGTGCACCCAGGGTAAACTCAAAGTAAACCTAGAGTGGACACAGAGAGTAAACCAAGTCAGAAGTATACCCCTGAAAACATACGCTAACTGTTATTTGGAATTTACAAGGGGCAATTTAGTTGGGGGTTTACTATGGTGTTAGGTTGGGTCTGATCGGTAATATATATATATATATATATATATATATATATATATATATATATATATATATATATATATATATATTAGCATTGTTCAATAGGCAAAGTATTATTCAACATTGAACAAAGCCATCAATTTGGTCAATATATCTATCTGCATAACTTCTATCATACAATATGAAGGAAAATATTTTAAATTGTAACTGTTTTAAACATTAATGACTGGAAACGACATACCGATGTACTAAATAAAAAAGAGACAGTCCCTTATGTGACCCGAATTTTTTTTTCTCAAAGATTAAAAACGATGATGCAACGTTGTGTTATGCAGCTATTGTGACCTTGCGCAATACAATTTAGTACGTCATTCCTGAGATAAATCTAACTGTTTTAATGTAAAGTTTCACTGAAATAAACCTCAAAATAAGTTTTTAGCTCATAATAATTTTTCTTAGAGCTTATTCACTTGATTAAATGGAAATTCCGATTAGAAGACTTAAATAATCAAGTTTGTTGACATACACAAAGTTGCGAATGCTCGTTAGTTTGAATTGACTCGAACGAGGAACAGTTGTTGATGTTTAATAAAACAAACACTAGGCTAGCCTTATGATTCGAAATTGAAAATAGTGAATAAGGATGCCTACTGGTGGTGGAATAAAAGTCTTATGAAACATTATTTCGATAAGAAACACAACCAGAGCGCTCTGTTTTCATCGCGTCGTCAGGATGAACTCCTTGATATAGTCTGTCCCAAGTTATTGCTTCCATCGCTTTTTGATGATTTTTAATAAAATTACACATACCTGTAAAAGAAATACAGTGGAAATCATTAAAAGGGAATATTTCCAAGATATTTTCATTGAACAATTATCCCTTTCCTCTCAGAAAAATTCACAGGAACGAAAACATATTCCTTACGAATATTTATAATGGGGAATGTTTACATCTTTTCTCCATTCGGAATACACTCCGAATACATCTCGCAATTTTTTAACGTTATCATCCGGGCTTATTAATGGCTGTTGCAATGCAAAATCTCCGTAGACTTTCAATTTCGGGATGTGTATTGAAACCTGAAGCGGTAGAGGGGGCGTTTCAAAACAGATCATCTGGGCATTTTTTATATTAGTGGATGAACGTAGTTTGAGCACAAAGGTATTTAGTATTATTGAAATATCAAGCAAAAAGTGGTGGAACCAAAAACTCAGGACAGAGTATAGTCAACGTAATTTGCAGTTTTATAAACTTCACAAAGCAAATTGAAAGTTGGAAGTGGGCTAGACTTATCAAAAATCTTGTCAAACAAGAAAAAGGGTCTTGTGGTTACAGTAATGAATAACTTTGCAAAAACGGGGGGGGGGGGGGGGGGGGGGCTAACACCCCCCCCCCCCCCCCACTCACAATAGACTCCCGGTTCCGACGCCTGTGCTACGCAGTTATGTGTTTTCCTTCATATTTGTAATTTAAATCTTTGACAAAATCAATTTTATATCAAATTTTGTAGTAGATATAGTTATGTTGAAAGTACTAGCAAATCTTCGAAAATAGAATAGGTCACTGAAGCGTTGAAGCGAGGGGTTGTGTCAAAAATAGTTCGGACCGGAAGTATTTGATAAAGCATCACCCGTTTGATATAGCAAAGGTTTATCACACGGGTAATATACACTTCATGTATGAGATATAAACATATCCAAAAGAGAAAAATGTGGTCAATGCTTCGCTTATACAAAGAAAGGATAAAAGTTTTATAAATCTTGTTTTGAATGAATTTTTTTTTATAATTATACACTGACTTGGGTAGTTCATTTAAAAGTACTATTTCCTTTTCTTTTACCATTTTCAAGTTGAGTATGTGTTAATACATTGAATATTTTTTGGATACACCAGGAAGTTGAAAAAGTCGAGATTGTCGTGCAATATAACACTTTTGGGTTATTGTTATCTCCACGGAGATAAAATTTGTAAAGCCTCCGATTGTAAAGCCTTCATGAACATATGTAACATTTCAAAAAATCCTGTTTTATGTATACAAATATCTGGTACTCAGCTACTTTCACGTAACGTCTAAAGTGATTAATTGTTTTATAAGAGTAAAATGAAACATCATCTTATGCAAAGGCTGACACAAAGCTATGATAAATTTCTATATTGCTGTATCTTGCGCAATGGTCAGAAATACTTCAAATGCGTTTCAAGCTCTTACCCAATGATGTTACATGAATATATCATTCGAACTAATTTCATCTGAATTATACGCCATTAAATAGGATAAGATTAAAGAGCTGCCCCTTTCCCACAATTTGCAGACAATATATGTGGTTAAACTCCTTCGTCACAACTATTAGAGTAATGAGTCAAGTCGTAAAGTTCTGGTAAGGATACACTTGTACATATTATTCGGTCAGCGTCTGAAATACGAAACGACTTATTAACATGCAGAATCGTTGGCATGGATTAGGATATGTATAACAAAACGTGTTACTGTACTATATAAATGATGCGATTCATAATGGATGTCAACTGCCCGGCAATAACAGATTACCTAAATATCCAGCAATTTCATTTCATTAATGAATAATTAAAAGAGTGTTCAAGCAAACTTATTACTAGAGCTTTACCTAGAAACATTCTAAAGCTATAACAAGGGAGCTTTGTAACTGGTACGTAAATTCGTAAAAACTTATTTTTTGTCTGAATCGTTTTATTTAGATGTGCTTGCTAAAACTGATGATCCTCAGCCATTATGTGACATACTATTATGATATTGTTAAACTAGGAGCGGGGCGTTTGCTTTATATGAATGGCGAAAAAATCATAATCAAATATTAAGAACATGAGCCACGGCAATATAAGAATGGTAAAAAGAGGACAATTCTTAATAATACAGGAAATTCAATAACAATTAATTAGAAATAATATATAAAAAATATAATTTTGTAAAATACTGTCTTTGTGTATTGATTTATATGTATTTTTGAAATTTGAAATAACTGTTTACCATACTAGATTATATAATTATACGAAAATTGCATACTTTTTTATTTTTTAAAAACTAAATGTTATCCCAATCACAAAAAAGAAAAAAAAGTGTTTCTCAATTTTAATGACTATTACGCAATACAAAACATCTGTTTAATAAAACCAATTGCTTGGAAACAGGAAATTGTTGGCTAATTTATAAGCATACGTTTGAAGTCGATGTCATCTAATCATGCATGGTTTATCTAAATTGTTTGTTCCTGACTCTACATGCATTTGTTATGTAACGGTCGTATACGTAGATATGGTGATTTATTTTATGTTCCACGTATGTTGAATGACAAACGTTTGCGCTTTCATCTACAAGGCTCTTTTTTATAACAATAAAATACAGTCGTAGATGTAAAAGTCCCTGCCTTATTGTTGTGTATCTTGCAAGTATGAAAAGAGCAGGCAACAATGTTTGCCAAAGTCTAGGAGAAAGTCGTAATTTGGAACCATTAGCTTAATTGTATTTTCGAAATCAATGTACAACAACAAAACATGGCACAAGTTGCATTACGTACAAAGTCAAATCGTCGTCAAATCAGAAAACATTGTAATACTTTATAATCAATGGTAACGGAAAAAACAGTTTACATGTATATTTTCGAAAAGAAATGCAATACTAAGGTCAAGATCTTGTAAATGAATGATGATTAAGCGTTTATGAAATTTAAGATGTAAGTTCTTTTAATTGTGCTTTATAACAATGGTTTTGTACATGTATGATAGGTTGTATCGGGGCTTGAAATATAGGTAAACACAATGAAAAACAATGTTTAAAACTGTCATATCCTATGGAAATATTCTAAATAACTAACAATTCTAATAAATTTGTCCTTTTTTTTACTAAGGAAATATATCTGGAATGTACGAAGGCCCATTGAGCTCATTTTCGTAGGTAAAAAAAATATTTTTTTCGCGATATAACGCGTTAGTTTCGCGAATAAACGCGAAACTTTCGCGATATAACGCGTTAGTTTCGCGAATTAACGCAAAACTTTCGCGAATAAACGCGAAACTTTCGCGATATAACGCGTTAGTTTCACGAACAAAAGCGTAACTTTCGCGAATAAACGCGTAACTTTCGCGAATTAACGCGTAACTTTCGCGAATAAACGCGTAACTTTCGCGAATTAACGCGAAACCATTATATAAATATTGTCATTTCATACAGAACCCTTATGAAGAAAAACGATTGAAAACAAACACATTTTAAGTTTCATATCATAAAATACTTATTATTCATTATTATTATAATATCCGTGTTACGTTGATTTATGAAGCCAAAAGTATCTTTTTTGCATATAGATATTAATAAATCTGTATGAAATGACAATATTTTTATAATGGTTTCGCGTTAATTCGGGAAAGTTACGCGTTTATTCGCGAAACTAACGCGTTATATCGCGAAAGTTACGCGTTATATCGCGAAAGTTTCGCGTTTATTCGCAAAAGTTACGCGTTTATTCGCGAAACTAACGCGTTATATCGCGAATGTTTCGCGTTATATTCGCGAAAAAAATATTTTTTTTACCTACGAAAATGAGCTCGATGGGCTTTCGTAGGAATGCCCCCAGTCTCTCCAAGAATGGCATTTAACAAGCTCTTGACCTCATCTTAAAAATGGTGTCAAATCAATTATAGGTATGAGGATTACTTTTCCCACGATTTCGTATTCATGTAACATTGGTTCATTTTCTACATACATGTATTTCCTTTAAAACCGTTAAGTACGGGGAAAAGATGTAACAAAGCAATGGCGTCATAATGGTTTTAGCAACAAAAACACACTTTAGAATGTTTTACTTGATCTTGACCTTTATGAGGCCGTATTATTGATCTATAGGGCCAACGTTGTAAAATTGTAAAAAAAAAAAAACCCAAAAAACCCAGTTGATATTCCATAAAGTCTAAAATTTAAAAAAAAAAAAGAATCACATATCTTAAAAGTGCATGGTCTTTAATTCTTTTTTTATTTTTACACCTTTATACTGGTTACAATTTTTAATGCATAACATAAATTATTTGTAAATGCCTTATTTCTGTTTACAACGAAAGTATTATGGTAAAATAATTGTACATAGATATTTTTTCTATTTGTAAATATTATAAACACATTAAGAACGCAGTTTCTAGTGTTGGTCACATCGTGTTTTATTTTTAAACAATATTTTATTATGTAAAAAATATTACATAATAGGATTGGGCAGCAGGCAGTCTGCCTATTTGATCCCTTTCCTTAACAGTCAATTTGACAAACATTGATGGTACAATGTAACATTGTACCATAGCTTGGCGAGTTTTCTATTGTTAAAAGTGTGGGTAATATGTATATACCCTACACTTTTTTTTTTAACTCCGCCCACTATCTCGAGTAAAAACAACATCAACAAAGTTGTTTTTAGCGCATCCACAGTAAGAGGATCCTCCAGATCAAATTGCCAAAAACTCAACACGGATAAATGACTCAACTAACTTAGTTCGTCGAATAAATCTCAATTTTAGCTCGAGACAAAACAATATCGGCAATGGCTTTGTCAGAAAGACTCTTTTTTAATATTCCTCTCCATCACCCCTGCGAATGTAATTGTCATCTAAATTTTAAATCACGTGGTTTTATTTGACCCTTTCAGTTTCGCAGTAACAATTGTGCCTCATGTTTATAGTCTATTTTAGAGAATCTAGGTACTTGTAGTCAAACATAAATTCTAGAGGTTTATTGATTTTAAACTTTATCTTCATTAATTGGTGGGTAAAATGTGTCCTAGAAATAAATGTGACAATACAAAAATAGTTTTTTCTGCTGTTGCGACAATTTACATGCGTAGTAGACATCCCCCCTAAGAATTAATTTTCGATCCGCGCCTGACCTCGTAATAACACTAATAGTGAAACAGACTGTACTATTTTATGCAGAATGTTCCTTGAAAATAGCTCGATATACTAAGTTTTTATGCAAAACATTCAACCATTATTTTTTTTTTAAAACATGGTACTACACACCACAAGCATCAAACATGACTATGAATTTATTAAGCAACCCAATGTCTATATTATCAACCACTCTACACGCTACGCTCCCTTGTGTCATTAAGACCACGCCCATCGGGTATCTGCACATAACCAACAATATTATATTGGGTAACTACTACATAGAATAAAGGTGAGAAAAACAGAGGAAAAAAAGCCCCATCGTATTTGGTCTATCCAGCAACTTCAATGAAATTAAAAAAAACATGGCAAGAGGTAAGAACGTGAATAAAGAACACTGTATCTGAAAACGGACAATAAAGTTTTAATTGACAATTTTAAAAAAGATTAAGGTAATGAAAGCAACTTAATAATTAAATATGAGAAAAATTAAATATAACAAGCATTCTGAGAGTATTGCATAAGCAATACACGTCCCCTACCGGTTTGTAGAAATTTGTGAAAACAATGCACTGTTATGCAGAATATCACTCTTACCGTTTTCTGTACCCCCAACAAACCAACCCGATAATAATACACAAAAAACCTGTCGATTAAATTTACAACACAATGCTTGACACTATTTTACAGAACTTATTTGTTTGTTACAAACAATAAAAGGAATGGTCCAAGTAATGCACAAAAATTATTACTGACTACATACTTTCCTCGTTTATTCAATATACACCGAACCCGATAACGAACACGATAATTAAAAAAAGGAATATAAAAAATTAGTTTTCTCGAAAATATGTCAACCAGACGCTAAAAAAGTGTTAACTTGATCAGTAGTTTGACATTTTGAAGCGTTAAGGTCAGACGACACGTTCCTCAAAAATCTTTTTTGTATCTCCTCGTAAAAAAGAGTTCCAAAAAAAATATTAATTTTATAATTACTTTAAAAATGATCAAAATTTACTTGACTTTGATTATATGTCTAGATGGTCGAGTGGTTAGAATCTTGGCCAATAGCGTATAGGCTCTCGAGGTCGTGAGTTCAAAGCCCCGACCCGGCGGAGATTTTGTTCTATTATAGTGAATTTTGCTGTGTTGTAGATGTATTTATCTTTATATCAACATTCCAAGTGTATTTTCAAGAAGATCAATAGGATATTGCATACTCTAGTATTTTGCAGAAATGCCTGGAAAGGTACCCTAATTTTTTGCAAGAAAGCTTATCAAAGTAACAGTAAACCATTAACAAATTCCTGGAAAAAGTTATCTAAAATTGAGGAACGTGTCGTCTGACCTTAAGCTAATTTCATATTATTCCTCAAACGCATAAAGAAAAAAGTTTAGAATACTGAAGTGGGATAGACGGACGGACAGACAGACAGACAAACGGACGGACGGACGGACTGACGGACGCAGAGGAAAGCTATAGTCCCCTCCGGTGAAAATAATTTTACTCAAAACAATTTTACTCAAATTAAAACTATGCACCAATAAAGTCCAACGGAAAACCACCCCTCACATCAAGTGGCTACATAATAATATATGTAAACGTAAAGTTTTATGTACATTAAAAAGCTTTTTATTTACTCACTATACTATGTAGGTTTAATAGTTCTGTTGGTTTAAAGAACGTTTAAAGAGCAATTTGCTCCAGGTGAACAGTGCGTCAGCTATATGACGTAAATCAGACGTATCCCCTGTAATGGGTATGACGATAAACGGATATCTGGATATTCAATCACGCCTTTACCTGTACAATTCTGCGGCCTATTGGTATATTACGTGTTAATAAAAGCTGTATTTTGAAACCTAATAACATATTTAAGTATAAGAGTTTGGTAGGTGAATCTTTGATTCGATATTTCGAAGCAGATAAAAAATATACGGGATATTTGATTACCAAAGGATTGTAAAAGATTTTAAACCTTGACTCATTTAACATATGTAACCTTAAAATTTGGAATAACAAAGCCATCAGAAGTCTAGAAACGTTTTAACATGTAAAAGGAAAGACAGTAGAAATTGACCATCTTTTCGATACATCTGATTTACTTATAAAACCAAACATTACGTACTACAAATTTCATTTCCATTAAAAATATATTTCGAATGCAAAAATAATGGGGTACCCCTCATTGCAATAAAATATTTTTATGCCCCCCTTCGAAGAAGGGAGGGCATATTGCTTTGCTTTGCTGCTATCTGTCGGTTGGTCGGTCGGTCGGTCCACCAACAGTTTCCGTTCATTTTCTTTGCAGAGGATGAGCATATTGAAATGAAATTTGGTTTACAGGTTTATCATGATAATATCTAGGTCAAGTTCGATAATGGGTACGATCGAGCAATTTTCGACAGTGTTATGGCCCTTGGACGTAGAAAAATTCCAGTTATTTGCAGCTTCCGCTCATTTTCTTCGCAGAGGATGAACATATTTGAATGAAATTTGGTATACAGGTTTATCATTATGATATCTAGATCAAATTTAATTTTGGGTATGATAAAGCTATTTTTCGCGGAGTTTTGCCCCTCGGACTTAAAACAATTCCAAATATGTGCAGTTTACCTTCATTTCTTTGTAGATGTTCCAAGGGAGGGGGGGCATAAGTGTCTTGTTTTACATATTTACTGTACAATTTCAATTAAATAAAAAATATATAATATTTAAGGAACATCTAGATCTACGTGTAAATCAGACAATTCGATAATATTATTGGAACATCTATATCAAGCAATAATAATGTCAGTAAATCATTAAATAAAAAAAATTAAGTAACTGAAATTATTATGAAATAGTTTGTTTAGTACAAGATCTGCAGTTTACCGTTTTATTTGCATTGTGTGTTTTAAGAAAATATAGAAACAAACTTAGATAACAGAGGAGGTGATTCCTTAACTGGATATGTTCTTTAGTGTGGAAGGACGTCCTGTTGATTCATTTACTTGGTATGTTAACTTTTAGATTGGAAGGACGTCATGTTGATCCCTTTACTTGGTTTGTTAATTTTTAGATTGGAAGGACTTCCTGTTGATTTCTTTACTTGGTTTGTTAATTTTTAGATTGGAAGGACGTCCTGTTGATTTCTTTACTTGGTTTGTTAATTTTTAGATTGGAAGGACGTCCTGTTGATTTCTTTACTTGGTATGTTAATTTTTAGATTGGAAGGACGTCCTGTTGATTTCTTTACTTGGTTTGTTAATTTTTAGATTGGAAGGACGTCCTGTTGATTTCTTTACTTGGTATGTTAATTTTTAGATTGGAAGGACGTCCTGTTGATTCTTTTACTTGGTATGTTAATTTTTAGATTGGAAGGACGTAGATTGCACGTAGATTGCTTTCCCGCTAAGAATCTTTCGCACTTCCAGTGACACCACGAGACGCTGGTGACTTCTTTCTCTACATGTTATCCTGTTATTTGGAATAAAAAGACCCTATGTCCCTTTAAATCCACTGATCTGTAAATATTTCGGAAAATTAAAACAAAATCTCAACTCCCAGGAAAAATTGAAACTATTAAGCTGGTATTGGTTAGTATTTATGTATGGTGACCTACGTAGAAGGGTATAATTGGTCATATTTCTACGATTGTTAATTAAATTTGGGTTTTTCCAAACATCTTTTCACTGTGACGAATTGATATTGTGCAAGACAAAATGTAGCTGCAAATCTCTATCTCATGGATCTAGGAAAAAAATGGACAGATCATCAGAGAGCTAAACTGCACAAACATTTCCTTGTTTTTCGATACATTTCTCCGTTTCTTTAAACTGCCATAAAAATGCGTGTGTTTCTAAGACATTTTACTACCTCCTAAGCAAAACAATCTTTAACACCATTGTTAATTGCCCTTTTGGTCCTGATAGCATAGACAATTTCACCTCTTTATACTGCTATTTTAAGTAGGAAGACAATTTGGTCTAGTATCCTTTGTGCAGGACTTGTACATGCATTTTGTTGTGAAAGTAGTACAAGATCATTTTAGAAGCACACGAAAAGTTAAATTCTAAAATATACAGAAAAATAGAAACAACGCTTATTTGCGCAATTAATTATATACAACCTTTTTCAATGGGTTGCACTGTAGCTGTCTGGTGATCCATCTAATTTTTATCAGACCTGTGAGCTACAGACCGGCAGCTTGGCAAATTGAAACATTTTGAGCAAATATTTGGTTGGGATAAATTAAAATGACAAGATTAAAATAGTTGATGTTATGTCATTTGAAGAAATTGTATCATTTGCTTTGCAACACAACCAAACTGGAATCTTAAAGGGTTAACACTTTTGTTATTTTTCTGTTGTCTGCCTGCAATAATTTCTATTCTATTTTGGGTAAAAAAAACCTGCAAGTTTTGTAAAAACTGTGTCTTATTGCTTTAAGGTCGCGTACATGAACCGCCTCGCGTCCCGCGTAACTGCCAAAAACAAATATGCTTAATGATGTCAACTCGTCCATATGGTTGGCCTAAGCGCTCGCCTTGTAGATGTATTATATGCTTTTCCCTAAAAACATATTCAGTATCCGAAGGTGAAAAATGTGGTCAATGTTTCACTTATACCAGGAATAATGTAAACAGTACTTCAATAATGTTCATAATTAAATGAAAAGAGTATACGCTCTGCAACTACGGAAGCGTATTAGTGCCACATATATGTGGCACTAATACATTTACTATTGGAAATTGTCATTTTCAGCAATTTGAAGCAGATTAAAAAAATACTACAATAAGCTTTTTTTCTCAAATTGTAATAGGTGATTAGAAACATCATTTTCTACCTTATATATAAAAAATACTGAATTTAACCGTCTGGTTTTCAGGGGGGGGGGGCATCTCAAATATTAAAGTAAACCATATATTACTGCATATTTGGAATGTCACAAATGTGATTTGTATAATGGGGTAATGAAAAAATGAAGAAAATACCCTTGAGGATAGCATTATTCTGTATACAGATTTTGAACGGCGTACGAATTTTTCTTTTTCTGTTATGATATTTCTAACAACGCACTTCTACAAAGCTTCATTTTATGATAACGTCATAAAAGCACAATGGCAACGTTCACCAAACGAAAAAAATCGTTTGAAAAATAGAAATAGAATTTTCTTTTTAAAAATCTTAATATTTTTAACTGTATTTTGTTAATTGTGTTCCATCTTTTAAATGATATCGAAAATTTTCATAAAAAACATATACACACTGTTTTTTTTCTAGAAGATGCAAAAACGTGCACAATGAAATCTAAAGTCGGTCTCTTAAAATATTTTAAAACGATTATCCAGATTTCAGGCAGTATTGAAAAATATGTTCCAAGTGCAAGCTAGAGAAGCCATCGCTAAACGTTCAAATTGATAAATTACTTTAAAAGGGTGAAACCTCATGAAACGAGAGTGATATGATGTATCAAGAAAGCTTAGATAATTTTTAATATTCTTGCATTTTATCCGATGCATAGGAAAAATATTTATGCATGTAAACTTCCTGCATTACATCTTATGCTAAGTTCTCTACGCTATTCTCCCCTCCTACAAAACTTTGTACGATTTTATAATGGCTTTCAGCTAGACTGAATGAGTTCAGTCCATCCGTACCTGAGAACGCACGCACTCGTTCATCTTTCAGTTAACCGGATTTAAGGTCAGCGTCTGAAATTCGAAACGGCTAACATATTAATAGAATTGAAGGCATGGTTAAATATATATATATATATATATATATATATATATATATATATATATATATATATATATATACTTAAATAAATAAAACAGAATGCGACAGTCCAAATTAAATAAATTGTTTACTGTTAGCGCTTTCAGCCATGTCGGCTCTTCAGACAGTTTTACAAAATTGTAATTTACAATTTTGTAAATTAACAAATTACAGTTAAATTAACAAAATACAGTTAAAAATTTTAAATTTACAATTTTGTAAAACTGTCTGAAGAGCCGACATGGCTGAAAGCGCTAACAGTAAACAATTTATTTAATTTGGACTGTCGCATTCTGTTTTATTTATTTAAGTATTTTTTGCTGTACCAAGGCTTTATTTATCTACATATATATATATATATATATATATATATATATATATAAAACAACAACACGTGTACCTGTACTACCTACATGATGTGACTCAGAGCGGAGGGTCAACTGCCCGGGTATAACAGATCGATATCAAGTTGAAGACGCATGAAAAATAAATGTATCTATATTCTTGATGACAATGACTAAAATACGAAAATGCTAATGTATTACATGTAATACAATCGATGGCATGGTTAAATATTACATGTAATATAAAAAAACAACGTGTTCGTGTACTTCCTACATGATGTGACTCAGAGCGGAGGGTCAACTGCCCGCGCGGGTATAACAGATTGCTATCAAGTTGAAGACGGGTAAAAAAAATAATTTGTTTATTATCTTGATGAAAATGATTTAAGGAATATCATTTTTCCAACCTAAATCAATAATTGTCTTGAAAATTCATCGAATTCAATTGAACACATCAAGATAAAAACAACAACTATTTTTAGCAATTAAGAAGCAAATTAAGAGCTATAATCCGGTCTTTTTTCTATAAGTAGCTTGGCCACTTTTTTTAGTTTGCATGCAGCTAGCATTTGAATTATCATATATACACGTTCCATACCACCCTTCGTCAGTAGAAGAACGAAAATTAAACGTCTATAATCGGCAATGATGAGACGGGGCTATTACCGCGGAGTTTTTGTGATCTGTGGGTAACCCCCACATGTGTCTGGACCAGTGTCACAACAGAGCGGACGAGAGCGACCACATGTAACGGCTATTTATAGATTTGATCAGGAAGTAAATCTACTGAGTGAACACATACATTCTTAAAGTTGTTATCATGAAATAAAAAGATATGTCTTTGATAGTAATCACTACATCTAGATTTGCTAAATTCCCTATGTTTAATTAGAAATGTTTACTTTCAATATTTAGTATATAGCAAACATCATTTAAATGAAGATTTGAGCAGTATAAGGTTGTCCATGTATTTAGTTTTTAATGATTTCAGGTAACTAACTTTTTCAAGAAAACGCTTTTATGATGCTCTATAGTTTTCGTTACATTTCATGATGTATGTAAGCAAGTGAAACAAGTTTTGCACATTCAATTTATATACATCTGTAGCGCAACGTACAGTTTGTATTGATTTTGAATTATATAGCGTCCTAAACATGTAAAAGGCCGAATTATATAACATAGGAAACTCAATGAAACAGCGATGTTTAATAAATTTAAGTAATATTTATATTAATTTTTTTTTCAAATTTGTTATTAAAGAACATAAACCTGAAATGTGTTGAATTTGTTAATTATTGGCTCTTTCTTATAGTTTTCAATACGCGCAACAATCACCCCGCCCTCCCCCCCCCCCCCCCCCCACACACACACACACACGCATCCTTGATCGTATCATCAGTTTATGTACAAGGTAAAACTGATAATGCAAAGTGGTCTAACATGAAATAGATTAAAAGAAAACATGAAACATTTCACATACAGTGTGAGGCTAATTATACATTCTTCTATTTTATTGTTACTTTTGCCGAAAAAAGCTATAGACTAAATGCTGTTAAAAGTTAGAAATTTAATTTCCTTTCAAAAATAAATTCGTTACTTTTTCTCTGTACATCTACATGTGCTAGCAGGTCAATTGATGTAGTATATAGGTTAATGTACATATGAAAAAAAAAAGAAAAATATTTTTGTTTAATTATATTGAAGTGATGATAACTTGATACCTCTGGTTATATTTCTGCTGAAGACTGGTTCCTATACTGATTTTTTTTACAGTAGTCATCGTACAGAATCAAATACCACAATTTGAGGCAACGCAGTTCAGCACTTTAGTACACGTAAACCCTGAGGCAGGTTCCCTTTATTATGAGGTGTTTTTGTGCAATCACTTCGAACGATTGATGACGTTTTATGATTAAGAAACAATATCATTAAAAAAGAAAATTAAGAAGAAATAATTTTTTTCAACTATAAGGAATGTTTTATATTTTTCTACTACATTATGCCAGAGCATTATGTCAGAGAAAAATAGCAGTTTAATGTAATTTACATATTCATAAATCAGTTTAAGCTAAGGAACACTGTTGTTGTCTTGTCATTTTGCCTGTTTGGTTGCCGACATTCATCATGCAGGAGCGGCTCCCATACCATGGTCGGGTCTACATTTATTGGGAGTGGAATACCATGGTCGGGTCTAAATTTATTGGGAGTGGGGACCTATCCGCGGGGCGTTATCTCCATGAAATAACAATATCACGTTACGGTCTTTCCCTGATATGATGGAGCTATTCGTGTTATTTAAAAAAAAAACAAAAGAAAATTCTGGGTCAACTCGGGATCTCAGTTAATTTTAAATAGGTAAAACTAGCGCATTCTTTTCTTTCTCGTCAGTCCTATATTCATTTAACAACATTCTTCAGACATCACTTTTTTAAAAAAAAATGTGTTAACAATTTGCCACTTTTTGTTCTCGTTGTCAGATGTCATTCTAAATAATTTTTTAGATTCATAGATCATAGTTCATAGACATAATATCCTTAAGTGAGATCATTTGTGACCTACAAACCATTGCTGATGTAGACTTATTAATTCAGGCCAAGGACAAATCTGCTTTGAAAATCTACAGAAATCTCGACACAGCCTTTAATACTTATACATATTGAACTTGAATTGGCAATAACAGACACTTCAATTAGTTAAACAAATTTATTTCAACAAATAACAAAATATAAAATACAACAAACATGAAAATTTACAACGGATTTCTAACTGGAACATTCGTTTTGTAATTATGCATCGGTAAAAATACAACAAAATATAAATAAATTAGTACAATAAATAAAATATTTTTTTTCATTCTCCAAACAAACATCTTAATTTGTTGATACAGTCTTTGAAAGTTTGCAGCGCCCTGTACGTTCTCAGGCAATATCTGGTCACTATTCCAATGTACAATAAAAGTCCTTTTGCATTCATTGCCTGATGAGAGTAAGAACATCCACGGAGTGTCCAGGACACAAAGCAATCACAGTTATTATAGAACACAGAATACTGTCTCTCCCCCAGGCGCCTCCTAGCCTTACACACAGCCTTGGACTTTTCCTGTGGTGTTTGTGGATAGTTCTCGGCCGTCACAAGATACACTCCGGCATCAAAATCCAGAATCTCCTCATCGTTTGCGAAATCTACGGAATCTTGGATAATTTCTGCGACTCCTTTTAACAGAATTATTCGCGAGAGGCGCTTGAGCGCGTAATGGATAATGGTCAGTTTGTTCTCAGTGGCTTCGGTGACTAGGAAGTGATGGTCATAACTGTAATCAAACGTCCACCACAGAATTCTGAGGGCCCGGGGTCTGTGGGCACGAATGTGAGAGGCGCTGCCTATCTTCCCGCTCCGAATCAACTGAATTAAATGCTGCAAATCATAGACACGTTCTTCATTGCATTGTTTGACATTATGAATTCCTTTAGATAATTCTACACAATTGCAAGAAAACATGGATGGCATTTTTACATGGTATTGGTAGCTGTCTGCATAAAATATGAATGAAAACATAAACAAGGTCCTTATATACAGTAATTCAACCTGACTGTTAGCTCCGCCCTCTATTACGAAGGGGAAAACCAACTATTTTATAAATATCTCAGACTCTAATTTAAATATTTCTCATGGTGTTTATTGTTTTTGTACACGTGGCTACAGGTTGGCGCTGAGAGTTTTAATAGGCAATACTATAACATTAAAATTCACTTCAGACATCTTTTTAATATTTCCATTGATTCACAAAGCAATGATTCACGAACTACGATTACAAGTTGTCTCAATACTGTAGCATTTTAAAAGTGCATGGTATTCTGGGACTGGTCTGATAGATGCGGATTTTAAAGCTTTGTTTTCATTTATGTAGAAATTTAAATAAAATGAATTACACGTTTACTTTGCTCGAAGTGTAACTTATTATCAATGTTGCATGATTAATGCGGCGTTCCTGTCAACAAACCTTCACTGTTGGATCAATTGTTTTTGTTTTTTAAGCAATCAGCTGTAGCCACTAGTAACACCACTCCTAATTTACGACAGGACTAAGTCTTGTTTGAGGAGATCTGCGAAAATAATTGGTATTCTAAGGTTAAAGTGCCCGAGTAGGTCATCATAACGATCACTTGTAATAACAAGTCAAGGAGTTAAAAGCCCCCCCCCCCCCCCCCCCCACCACCAGTTTGATGAATGTCTTCAAACATCAAACATTTATTTACATGTATTAAAAAGGTAAGGAATTTTTTGAGTAAACAGATATTCTAAAAAAGTCTTGTTTTGATTGAATATATCTATTGCACCCTCTTACTACAGACTAGTCGGGATTCCCCCTCTCGCACCAGACTGATTAAGGTGGGAGCAGCCCTCGGGTGAAGGCCGATTGATAAGATGAATGAATGGATCAACATTTGGAGAAAATCTCTCGAGCAAGAAGCAGATCTGAATGATTAGTTCACGACCCCGGCTTATTACGTCAACAGCCCCGATAGTATAAAGTTTTTCGATACCTGTACCAAACGGTATTCAGGTGGGCTTTTATTCTGAATTGTCAGTATGTACAGCGAGGGGAAATGTCCTTATCCAGGTATTTGTATTTCGTTCTACGAGAAAATGAGAGGATACCTGGTGCACGTGTTTTACCTTATTGTGGTCAACATGTTACAAAGATCTGTACGTTTGTATAAAAACATGTGAGTTAACAAAAAAAATTTATCAAGATAATCAAGCTCTTCATAAATAGACCCTTGTATTGCAATTGTTTTCCACAAACTTTCTAAATCTGTAACAGATTCTAAACAAAAACATTCTACTTGTGCATCGCTATTTACCATAAAACACATATGTTTTAGTTATAGGTGACCGGTATTCAAATTACTTAACTAACGGCTGTTTTTATTTTATTTTTAGAAATGGAAAACTTTTTACTAAGCGCTCTTAGAATTTCACGTGGTTGCATAGTCTTTCACACATGTATCACAATTTTACTAATATCATTTTTATTTTCATCTCATTTGTAACCGAACGTTTTCAATCAATTCAGTTTTTTGACTCAAAATAAACTACCCTTGGTTCACATATTACATACAAACAAAATATACAAAAATACAATGTACAGTTAAATACAAATTGTCTTTTTTTCAAACTCGCAGTAATGATTCCGATTATCAAACAAAAATAAAGTAGGCTGAATGTGTTTTAATTTAGATGCATATTGCGCATTCCTCTTTGCAAAGTCTACGACAGGTAACGTATATTCAAGTGACTAGCCTTGATTTATTCGTAATTAAGTCATTATGGGTCTATTTATTCTTAGGTCGAATTTACTTTTTAAGTAAGTTTGGTGTTTGGTTTTCAGTAATTCGCTTGGGATTTCCAGACCGTCACGGTGTCGGATAAAATACATCAAGGACTCGAAGTCACAGCGTCACATTAACATGAAACCACAAATTAACACGTGTCTGAATTTTACTTCAGAGAGAGAGAGAGAGAGAGAGAGAGAGAGAGAGAGAGAGAGAGAGAGAGAGAGAGAGAGAGAGAGAGAGAGAGAGAGAGCAGCTTCAAAAAATGTGGGATGTGTGAAAAATTACCTGTTTTTTATTGAATATGTTTACCATATTTTTTCTGTTGAAAATAAAATATACACACCCACTGGCAAATAAAGACAAAATCACGAACTCTTTCTTTTTTAAAATGATGTCTAATAAATCCGAATACAAATTGTAATGGAGAAACAAACGACGATGTCGTCGTGAATTATCCCGGGATGATTTGAAATCGTTAACTGAATGCAAGAAACGGAGCGCACGTTTGTTGATTTAGTATTTTAGTTTAGGGTTTTAGGCCCAAAAGACAAATTTGTTGTCTGATTAAATTGTACATGTACCATCACTGACACCCTATTCTGTACTTAAATTAAGAAGAACAAAGTTGATAGATTTTTTTATTTCAAATAGTAATGCATTTGAGCGCAAAGCATTGCGCAAAATTTTGTAATATGTATCGTCTCACTACGACTTCCGTTGAAAAGCCACCTACCGTATTTTGTCAATCATCCCCTGACGTAATAAGGCCCGTTTACAAATTACCACAATGTCACATGAAAATTAAATGTGATATTTTTTTTTCGTGTAGTGGTTTTACCGCAGGCACATGATATGTTATAAAAATATAGCTGTTTACAACAACAGTGATAAAATCAACTTCTAAGTTGGAAGTTTCTCTCTCTCTCTCCCCCCCCCTCTCTCTCTCTCTCTCTCTCTCCCCCCCCCCCCCCCCCGTCACCTATAAACTAAGATTACAAAATTTTCAGAATATATAATATGGTTGCATTGGCTTTTGTTATTTCATATCAAGTTTTTTCATGTTGTTTAAATAATGTTTGCATGTTTTTGTTTATTTAATCATAATCACAAAAGTAAAATACATGTACGTACCTAGTGATGATTAAACCTTTAGTGTTTCGTTTTAGTAAAATACATGTAGAATCTCAATGAAACAAAATTTGTCTGAAGTTTGCCAACTTTTGAAACCTTCTTTCGAATAAACATTCTTTCTCTACATGATTTTGTTTTACTATAGATTTCTTTCTAAGGGAGTTTTATTTAACTGTCATACTCAGGTGATCAGTAATGCCCATATCATTCTAAATGTAGAGGTGGTTGTATTTGTCGCCGTAGGCCTACTGCATGTGCGGAACCAGAAAATTTGTCCAAAGGGAGGGGGGATGTCTGAATAATACTTAAGTTTTTCGAAAGGGCCGAAACACATTTTTAATAATCTCCTGATTCCCGCAATACAACTAGCATACTTCAGAACTTTGGTTGATTAGGTTGATTAGGTGATTGTGGTTTACAGACAGTATTGTCAGCGCGTTAATCAGGCACGTGAAATCGGCTGGAGATCCCAAAAATGATTGTCAATTGTCAATTTCTTTATTGCATCAGGCATACATCTTATAGCATCTATAATGGTGAATGATATAAAAATATAGACATGTGAACCTGATTCAGAAAAATTATGCAGACATGGCAAAAATTTTATGGCGTTATAGCTCCTGATATTCTTAAACTGCCCGAAATCTTGGACAGTAAAACATTGATTCTTGTGGGCATATAACGAGTTTTAACAAGAACAGGCCAGTTTGTCTGTTTATATTTCAAAAGTCAAATCAATTAAGTTGCTGAAACGGTAATTGAAGGAATCGTATGTTTACATGTTAACTGAACAACCCATAACTTCAGTATGTTACATTTATATAGGGGACCCTTAGTCGTGCTAAAGTGTTTATCAATGACATTTTTACTTGCGTTTTCTTTACCTCTTGGTAGTTAGCTTTCTGTCTTCTATATAATTACTTTTCAAATTCTGATAGATTTATTTCTTGATAAGAAAAAAAACAAAAACGTAATTTGCATAGTTAGGACCCCAGAAAGAAGAGACGGTGAAACAGTAAGTGTATTTGGCTATTTGTTAAAATAAAACATTAACTTGGTTTCGCTTTCATATAATTTAATGAATATATGAATATTTAATAAACCGAACAATTTACAGTACAGGATCCTTGTGAATGTAATCCGGTTGTCAGCTGATACCTCCATGTGTTACGTGTATCTATTGGGAAGTGTCTTGCTTCCTTAATAAAGAATGCTTGTTTTTTCTAAAGAAGATAGAAGTTTAAAAATAGTTTTACACAACTTTCAATATATTTAAAGATAGATTTCTTGTCTTATAAATTATCTTGTAACCAACAATCAATCTCGTGACACCTATACCGAAAATCCGGTCAATATGAATAGATTGCTAGATATACATTGAATGTTAATGTAAAACTGAGGATGATCAAATATTGGATGAGACTTTTGAAAGATAAAGTGACAAAATTGTCTCGTATTTTGTATAAATGTATATGTAGTCAATCACTACAAAACAAGGACAATTCCAGATGGTTGAATGTGTATCGATATTTTTACAAATATGTTTGTCTGGATGATGCAACATGTAGAATAATTGTTAAGCGAATCTTGAATCATTTCAACAGAAATGAATCTGAGATTTTACACATGCTTTATAATTTGTTTACCAATAGTACTTTTGTATCTAGCAATTACGTAGATGCCAATGATCAATGAATAGCATTATTACAATAGTTCAATAAGGACCTAATACATTCAATAATAACCAAAGAGTTTGAACTTATTGTGAACATCTTTTATCCAGCTTTTATAGAAATAAAAAAAAAAGTTTGTTCCGTCATATTATATAATACGAACAAGTGCCTTTGATCTTGTGCATTATTTTTGTGTAAAAATTTTGTTATTGATAAGCTTAGTGCACTTGTTGTTATATATATATATATATATATATATATATATATATATATATATATATATATATATATATATATATATATATATATATATATATATATATATATATATATATATATATATATATATATATATATATATATATAGTCGAGGAATTAAAGACACAAGTTCTACAAGTGATAATTCTCTCCTTATGAAAAATACACATTTGATATTAATGCCAAATTATTCTGCTATGAATATTATATATTTGTAGCACACAAGTAATATACAAAAACACTCTTCACTTAAGTTACACTTCACATATCTTACTATAGTCTGTCCCAAGATATTTATGCTGCACATTTGGACGATTTTTAATAAAAATACACTTACCTGTGAAAGAAGTGCAATTGAAATAGTTGAAAGGGGTATTTTCCAAGATAATTTCATTGACACATTATCATCTTTCAGTCGGAAAAATTCACAGGAACGAAAACAGATTCCTTACGGAGATCTTCTCTCCATTCGGAATACACTCGGAATACATCGCGCAATATTTCAGCGTTATCATCCGGGCTTGCTGCAATGCAAAATCTCCGTAGACATCACATTTTTTAGCATTGTATTGAAACCTGATAAGCTAACAGGGGCGTTTTGACTGAGAAATCTTGGAAATTTTTCATAACTTTTGAATGAACATCGTTTGAATCCTGAGGTATTTATAAATATCAAACAATTAAGCAAAACGTGAATCCAAAATATCTTGGGACAGAGTATAAACTCCTGTGTATTTAAATTATTCTAAGTTTTTTACATCCTTAAATTCTTTTTCACCAGTTCTGGAATTTGCATTTTTGACATTGATGAATACCGATACGAACTTCCATTATGGCAATTATCATATTACATTATATTTGCTATTCTTGTTTATTTATACAGGTGTCATTAATATTGATAAAAAATACAAACTTCTTTATCTCCTAATTAACATTATAGATAACACATTTCTTCATTTTAATAATTAATTCATAATCATGCAACATTGATTGAGCTTCATATTATTTTTTACTGAAGCAATGGATGCGTATCGTCGGTGCTATAACACGCCCACACCGTGCAGACAAATTGACTACCGCGCGTTAGCGCAGTATGATAACCGGCTGAACGAGCTGGGCTGCGTTAAAGATCGTAGCAGCTAGCCTAGCCGCTAGGTCGTATATATCGAGGTCTATTGAACTAGGTTAGCCGCTAGGTCTCAGATTTGAAGTCGGAAATATTCAACTGAAGACTAATTACATCAACATAATTTGTTAATTTCAAGAGGAAATATACATATTAAAAATCAGTATAACTTATAGAATGAACAAAATATCACTAAACAAAAATATTTCATATTTGTTACGAATTGGAAACTAAGGTAGCCATCTTGAATTTGATGCATAGCATAAAATATTTAGGTTACGAATATCTTCGTAGCGGCTAGGCTAGCTTACCGTTCAACTCTGTAACCCTACGTAGCAGCTACGATCTTGAACGCAGCCCTGCAGGCATGTTAACGAAGCTGTCTTATGACTATGGTGTGTCCTAAGTACATCATAGGATACGTCTTAGTCTTAAGTCTGTTTCTCGAAGCTCTCCTAAATTTAGGAACCGCCATAACTTTGTCCTAACTTTAAGACATCACCACCTTGTCCTAAGACCATCCTAAAGCTATAAAATTACGTTTTTGGGGATATTGGGATGTTGTGTAGCCTTTCCTTAAGACCGGTAGAATAAAGCAATATTTTCCACAGTTCCAGCATTTTCGACAAACATCAAATTCCTAATCCGGGAGGAGGGGGGCATAGTCAATTATTCTATCATATATGTTCATTTTAACAAAATGATGTGGAGGGGGACTCCGAACTCTCACCACTTCCCCGTTGCTACATGCCTGCCTGGGAGTTGACAAATTAAGAATTATTTTTTTCGCAAATAGTATCTCTGTTTGACGAATGAAAGTTATTTACTTATTTTTTTTATCTACACTGTACACTAAATGCAAACATTCATTGTTTTGATTATAATAATTTTTAATGACAATTATTTAAATGCCCTTTGCTATAAAAAGTAAATTTACATCGGGTTATATAAGCCATGCGTGATCATTCCTAATTTTTATCACTCTATTCTGAAAAAAAAAATAATCTTTAAAAAATGTGTAATGTTGAATGAATTGTATTTATATATTTTCGAGGTATATTGCAACTTATTTCTTATTTAACATGTTCGTGTATTATATATATTGCAGATTAAAGGGAAACTGGTTGTGTTTGTACGAGTACATGTGTTCCCCCATGTAACGTTTCAAATTCTATGAAAATCGCGTGTTTATGTATTACATATACTTGAATGACAAGATTCTCAAATGTTAATTATCAAATGACAATACACACGTGTTGTTTACATAATTATCTGCTTGTAAGCCAATGCTGTCCTGATACATATCTAAAAAAAAAAAAAAAAAAGAAAAAAAAAAACAAAAAAAAAAAACAGTTATTTGAATTTTTTGGGGCTTGTGACATTTTTTATTTTAATATTTCTTTGGGGGGTTCATTTAAAAAAAGCAAGCTAAATTGTTATTGGTAACTGATTTATATTTAGGTAAATGTAAAATTATTAAAATGTATACATAAAAATTACTGGTTTTAGGCCTTTTGTGTTAACTACCGAGACGTACAATTTTCTCCTGCAAAATGTATAATGATTCATCCCTACACAAGTCTCTCAAATTCGATCTGAATGAATAAATGTGAAAAATAAGAATGGTTGTAGAAGGTTAGGATATCCTAACTTAAGATGTTCCTAAGTAACCGTCGAGCTACATCTTAAGACGTGTCCTAAGTTGATCTTAGGATGTTCCTAACTTTTTTCCTAAGTCATATCTTAGGAACACACTTAGGTCATTTCTTAGGAAAGTTTCGTGAACATGCCTGCTGGTGTGTTATAGTACCGACGTCATCCGAAAATAAGCATTCAATGCTTATATTTATATTGATGTTTGTTTGTGACGAAATATTTGTATTTATTTATATTTTTAAGCCATTGTATACGCTCTTATAGTCAGGGATATGAAACAAACAATGTAGATGGAACAACCATATTAACATGGTATTTAGTTCGCTTTCACGACTAAAAAGACAGTGCCAGAAACTCTATCAAAAAAAAATTTTCATTATCGAAAAGATATGATTTAACAATTATTTTTCATAAGTACATATCAAATTGGTTATGTAAGTTTGAAAGTTTAATCTTACAATAATAAATATATTCAATTTAACGCGTGATGATGCTTGTGCTTAATACTGGTCATGTCCCGTGAATAGGTTTAGTGTTGTTAACAGAAAATTAAACGTTGCAGATTTCCAATGAAAAAATAGATGGGAAATATACACTGAATGCAAATATAGTGCAAAAGGGCCTATATGGGAAAAACTGAAATCTGAAAAAGTTTATTTTATTACTGTATCTTGCACTTAATTAACATTTCTGTAAAGCGTATGTGTACCGGAAATAGTAATTGTTTCAAACAGTTGAGCGTTGCTTTTCATTCCTTATTTCAACAAGGATTTACTAAACAGATTTCTTTTCGAAAGCTGTATATATAAGTTGAGTGGGGAGGTCTACATTTTGTGTGGATGTTAATAATCCTGCTGTACAAGACACATGCCTTTCTGTTGCAAGGCATGTTAATGAAATTCACTTTCAAAATATTCATTGAGATTTTTATTCAATTTTATTTAGGTGTTTTCGTTACAGAATGTTATGAGTACATGTACAGTCATATAAAATCATCACCATGCAACACGATTAAAAGTTTAAGGCATATCAATAGATTCAACTTGATAAATGAATTAAAACATAATGCTGATCACATCATTATGTAGTATTTTGGTATTTGTAGCTTAAAAGCATTTCACAGAATAAAATGTTTTAAAATCGGGTTTCTGACGACAGTCTTTAAAGCATTACAGAAGAAACATGAACACCCTTCAGTCAAATAGGATTATAAATGCTTATCTGTAGCACTTTATAAACATTATAATTCAATACAAAATTATCTCGGAGGTAAGCTGGTGCATTTCCATTATGAATAATTTAAGAACATGATTGAATATAATCTCTCCAACTCCTCAAACTTATTAAAGGAGTCACAATGCCAATATTTAAAAATAGTTCTCGGGCATTTAAAATCTAAGTTTATTTCACAAAACTATAAAGAGACATATATGACATTGTATAAAACAGAATATAAAGTTTTACATTTCACTTAAAAGACTGTTTTGAAGACAAGGTGCATTCTTCAAGCATATACAAAGAGCCCGACGAGTGTCGTTGTTGTTGATTTAGTTGTTTTGACTTGTGTATCTTTAAAAATATTCTTAAGCCTATTTTTTTCTTGTATATTACAGAATACATGTATATGAAAAGTTCAACTTCTATAAAATTGTGAAAAACGGATATTGCAAGGCATGAATGAATGGTTTTACCGTCTACTTTTATTTGCTCTATTTGTTAAGTACCTTTTGATTAGCAGCATCCAGAAGTACAAACCTCCAATTGTTACTCAGAATCTTAGTTCACTTTGTAATTGTTTACTTCCCGGACGACACGAACACGTGACATTGTGTAAGAAAAAAATAACAAATTGAATGCTGTATAATTAAAAGATACAAGTACACAGAGAATAGGATAAGGATATTGACGGGCGCACCTGAATTTTTATGTAGACACTCTTCCCGACACGATTTAAAAGCCGATAATAGATTCACGTTACAAACCATTATAATTACACAAGCTATCTTTAAATTCCGTTGTTATCTTGCTGTGTACCATTCATTACCAAAAGTCTTTAAAGATAACAAATAAAACATGCTAGTATTTAACAGAAATTTTTTTTTTAAGAGAAAATGTTTTAATTATATTAAATAATTTGTGCTTGCTCTATATCTACCGAGCTGAAAACAGAAGCCGATGTAAACAGTCGTGCAAAAATAAATAAAGTCAAGGGTCTCATATTTGAAATAACTTTAGACTAAATCATATGCATTAGGGTACATGTATATAAAAATCAACGTATCATGAACTATTATGACACTTATATCAACAATACATAAATATCATTATCTCTGAGCAATATTGGAGCCATTTTGTATACTACGCCGATTGGATACACATAGTATTTTCTTTCTATGTAGTTTTTAAATACTTTATACATCCAAATTGTACACAAACAATTTTATGAGGATAAAATATCTAGAATCAATAGATATGTAAACATAAGAAATTAAACTATTATCACTAGTTTTTGAAAAAATATCTAATAACGACTAATGTTTAGTTTGAATAATTGATAATGAATAACTGTTTATTACAAATATTTTTCTCAATTTTTAAACTTAGTTATCATACAACAATAGCTTGACAAAATTAATAAAATATTTTATTGAAGACATTTTTTTCAGTGCCATACTCTCGAAATTAACAAAAAGGGGATTTCCCTCACAGTGAACATATTTGTCACCTGTTGACGTTAGCTGCAGGACTGTAGCTCCCGGTCTGAAAAAATTCGGATGGACGACCTGGGAGCTACAGTGCCTCCCATAGTAAAAAACTGCAATTTACGGCGCACAAAAAATTGCGCTAGTTTTGGACTTATTAACCTTATTTTCATACAAATTCTGTACAAATCTTTGATCCCAAAAAATTCCTCGGACATTTTACTACAGATATCGTCACTTCACTTACTTCTGATAGTCTTTTAAACACCATCACCAGCCCTGTAAATTAAAGAGGTGCAAGTTTGTTTACATTTAAAAATGGCGACTCTCGATCTCGACGTAAATTAGCATCCTTCTTTTTCCGAGGTCGGTTATCATGTTTAAGAGAAAATCTGAGGCAAGTGTAGTGACGATATCAGTAGAAAATTTGCTGAAGAATTTAATGGTACTTATTATTTTTACAGAATTTGTATGAAAATAAGGTTAATAAGTCCAAAACTAGCGCAATTTTTTGTGCGCCGTAAATTGCAGTTTTTTACTATGGGAGGCACTGTAGCTCCCAGGTCGTCCATCCGAATTTTTTCAGACCGGGAGCTACAGTCCTGCAGCTACTGTTGACGTATTACAGGTGTGGTTCCTTGCTACGGGTAACGAAGGTACACGGAGTCCTCTGTAGCAGCTCACCTGTATAATACACGCACAAGGCCAGCGTATATCGCTGTTTTGATCAACAAAAGTTACATGATTGAACGCTTCACGATCGTGTCATTTTCACATTTTGATCAAATTGGTTAATGAATGTGTTTATACAGCCCTGATCACTGAAAATTAGAGGTGGATTTTCCAGAAGGGGAGGGATCCGATGCTAGAAGGAAGATTATTATCTCTGAAAGGGGCATGTGAAATTGAAAAAAGTGTACAGATAACATGCATGCAAGTATTTGAATTACATTGAATTGTTACAGCAAATAAAAAAAATTTCATCAATGATTTTTTTTTTTGCTAACGTAGTTGTAGGATTGGTGAATGAGATTTGGCCTGGCGAGGTGCAGAGAAACGGCACACGTGTTGACAAACCGACCAATCATTTCATGACAAGTCAAGTCTTACATGGCCAAAGGGATACAGCATCATATGATTTTTAGAGTACGAAATTTCTACTTAATGTTTAAGAGATACTAGTTGATAATTTAGATTTTATTTTGGACCTACGCAAACAAGAATCAATGACGTTTGCCAGTTTTAATGTATGTCTGCGTTTATCAAATTTGTTTCTCAGCTATGTTAAGGAAGGTCTAAGAATTCTACCACGTGTGATTTAGAAAAATTTGCATAAGCCCCGCCCCTTATTCATGAGATTTTACGAGATATGGGTATTTCGGTAATTAACAAACATCTACCAAAATGAATATGATTAATTATTGGGTTTGAATGGTTCAAGAAAGGTGTACTGAAATAAAATCATAAACTATACCTTATATCTCGCGAAATCATGAAATTCTTAAGTCGTCTGATGACGTGTCGAGGCTGACTACGTCACACCGGCGCTTGCAGCTGTGATCAGAATAAACATGTGGACTTCAGTGATATATCTCGGAATTTAACTCGTTTACAACCAGCGTGGACAGAAATCGGCATAGGATTCAACTGAACAAGGTAGGATTTATCTGTACTTCCCCTAGATATTGTTTTATATTATTTAATATTGTTGGATGGAACGGAAACGAAGTGAAATTCCTCGGCTTCGATTTTGTTTACTTGTTTACATTTGTTTTTCATGTAATATTGTGTTCAAACATTAGTTTGGTGACTCAGTCAGGCAAAGTAATTGTTCTGCGTTTCGCTAGTTTTGATCATAGAGAGCGTTGAGGCTCATTGTAGCTTTTTACTGGTCTCATATCGCGATAATATTAGATCGCATTTCCTCTATGTTCAAAGTACACATTAAAAAGGCCATGGCCAAACACTGTATGTGCTAGCACTACAAAGATTACTGTGAGGATCTGGAATGATTATAGACAAGATTGTAAAATGTTGTTTAAGTAAATCGAAATGTGTTAATTTATTCAGCCTTCTTTTATGAAGATCTAATTAATTTTATTTAAGAAAAAATTAAAGTGTGTTCAAACTGAATTTCCACACATTTTAAAAAATAAACATTTGATTATGCCTGTTGTAATATCACTGAAATTGAAACCGCCATTAATATGCCCAATAATAGAGTAATGTTTCATTTTCATGTTATCTTTAACACAATAGCTTGCTAATTATGACACATTATTCATTTTCAGGGTTACTTAGGCAGTAGATGGTCCACTGAAAACACTTGTTGGGATGTTGATAAAAAGTAGGTACTACAAATGTATATAAATATTTCTTTTACTCACTAACTTCAACTTCATGCATAGTTTGTTGTTTTTTAATATCATATTGATAGTAATACTAATGTAACCATTTATAATAATTTGCATTGATATCTTTTGAAATGAAATTTGAAATTGATATATATTCATCATTTCAGGAATTGGTTTTCTTATCAACTGGACTACCTCCTATAATATCAAAAAGACAGAAGAGAAGAACATGTAGTGTGCAAGAAGAATTGTCAATTTCCATAAATTACACATTATGACTGAAAAATACTAAAAATCAGAAAACACTAGTCTTGTTGAAAAAGCAATCTCTATAGTATTTGTTAAGTTGATTATCAAAATAAATTCTTGATAATATTGATATATTGTTTCTTCTTGCTTTCTTTAATTAGTACTAAAATATCAATTATGATTACAAGTAAACCTGATTATACATTAAAAGAATTTATTCACCAGCATAGTAACATAAATTAGTATGAAACATAAATGTGTAAATTACAAACTCAACACTTACACTCCCCCCCCCCCCAATAAAGGCAACTGATGAAATTATTTTTTTTTCCAATTTCAACAATTTTATAATGATGATTGGTGTGAACAGAAACAACATTTTTAACATTATTTTAGTGAAATTCACAGCGTTAAATTATTTTAAGAAGGAAAATTAAAATCATGATCTTAGTCAGTGTTGCGTTTGAATTTCATGCAAATGACGCTGAAAGTGAAGTGGGTCAGATAAAATGCAGTAGTGCAAGGGCATACACTTGATCAAATATATTGAAAATTTCCATGTCTTACCATTGTATCCCTATTATATCAAAAAGTGCTGGGAGCTGAATGAAGTCGCTACGCATTTCATATAAATAAGCGTTAATTGCGGGAAATCCCAGTAAATAGCTGTTCATACACTGTTTACATTGAATTTAATAATTGTTCTTACTTGAATATTTTAAGCTCCTAGCACTTTTCGAAATTTTGAAGGTTCATTTTACAAGTTAGAAACAGAAATAACTATATTTGTTTATGTTATGCCCTTGCACTTTGCATTTTTTCGTATTATTCCTGGTTCATCTATTTTTAGCAGTATCACGTGACAGGGTATTCCCAAGAGACTCAAAAATTGCTCATCCGATAACAAATTATTTAATTTGTATAATCGATAAAATATCACATTGTTTAACAAATGTATGGAGTAGAATACCAAGATTGTTCAAAGGCTAACATTTTATGTGATAAACATCGCTATTTTTGTATGGACGCCCTTAACATAGCTGAGTTCCGGTTTGATTTTATTTTTCTAGGGTGAGACGGACAGGTAGCAAAAGGAATATTTGAAAAAAAAAACTGCGAACATATATGAATGTAAACGAAAGATCAAATATAAGAAAAACCAATTTTTGTTTGCTTGTATGTTTTATCTTTGAGAATTTTTCTGAAAAAGTATATATCAGTTTAATTTTAGTATACTTTCATGTTAAATACTGAAATCTGATTGGTTTATACGCAGTTGATAATATATAAATAGTGCCTGTTTGGGAGGGTAACAGTTGAAATTGACACCCCGAGAAAACCATTGTCAACCGACGCGAAGCGGAGGTTGACAATGGTTTTCTCGGGGTGTCAAATTCAACTGTTATCCTCCCAAACAGGCACTATTTATTTTGTTATACTGAATTTCTTTTTTAAAATTTTTAAGAAAATTTTACTGCTTTTATATAGGAATAACGTGAATTCTACAGCGAACCGTACGCGCATAATTTTCGCGCATGTAACATTTTTTAATGTTACCCGTTGCTAACGCTGAGGGTAATAGTAAATATTATTAACTGCGTCTTAACCAATCAGATTTCAGTATATAACATGAAAGTATAACAATACGTTCTATTACCCTCAGCGTTAGCAACACACTTGGCAACGGGTAACACAACAAATTGTTACATGCGCGTAAATATACGCACACGGTTCGCCGTAGAATTCACGTCATTTCTATATATGAGCAGTAATAATTTCCCTCAAATTAAGACATTCAGTGTAATAAAATAAAAAGTGCCTGTATGGGCTGTATGAGTTGAAATTGACACCCCTCGAAAACCATTGTCAACCAACGCTTCGCGTCGGTTGACAATTGTTTTTTATCGGGGTGTCAATTTCAACAGTTACCCTCCAAAACAGGCACTATTTATATATTATTATACTTTCATGTTAAATACTGAAATCAGATTGGTTTAGACGCAGTTGGTAATCCGTTCTATTACCCTCAGCGTTAGCAACACATCTGGCGACGGGTAAAACAACGAATTGTTACATGCGCGTAAATTATGCGCGTACGGTTCGCCGTAGAATTTACTTCATTTCAATATTATTACCATGGATGAAAAGAATCGTCTGCCTATTCCTCCTTCCAATCTATTTCTGAACCTCCTTTTATCTTTTTTTATATAAAATACTACACGAAAATAATCATTTAATTTATTTTGCATTGATTTCAAATCAAGGTCAACCCGATTTCCAAAACCACTAGAAATTAGAAAAACGCTGTAAATAACCCACTCAAAATCGCTTGAATGAATTATAAAAATCTTGGGAGTTTATTCATTGTTAAAAGAGAACGATTGACGAATTAATCACATGTTTCTACAGATCCAAGTCGTTGGCTTACTTCGTGCATGTTTATCTCTTTGTGTACTTTTAGATTTTAGAGACGGTGGAATTGCATTCTGTTTATTTAATGAAACCAAGCAACTATTTTTTGTGTTGACAGACATTTGCCATTCTCTGTTAACTCAAGGTCGTAATGCATTTGGAAACAAGTAATCTCTGTTACGGTTTTTGTGCTTCCCCAAGCCTACTTATGATCATGATGAAAACCAGAGGTAATGTCAATTAAATATGGAAAGGACTATATATGATAAGGGCCTAAAATACCCAAGTCTACTCATGCTTGTTTAATACACGCTTTTCAATACTTTTTTTCCAAACAAGAACTCAATTTTCATCAAAAGCGTTGAAGACACGCCAGTTAAGATAGATAAGTATGTCACTTATTTTTCTATATAAAAACAGATAACTACAATACATGTAGTAACTTGTTTAATACATAAAATCGACATTCTTTTTTTTAAAGGAATGATCAGCATATGATATCATCGGTCAGCTTCGTGATAATGCGGAGGCATTATTACATGCAATAAACATGGTTAATATCATGACATAACGCATCGTTTTGTTGAGTGAATAAACTTTACTCTGAGTAGGGGAAGTGTACTTCCCATTAAAATCCTAATGCATGTAAAGAAAAACGTGATTTGAATCATTGTGTAACTGTATACATGTTTAAACATTAAAAGAATGTTTTTAACGTGTTATTAAAGATTTACGTGAAGCTGTATCTGAATAGTAAACAAAGTAGTGCGAGACGCAATGCATGCGCAAATAGCAAAATTTGTCGGATGCCTCATATGGACACAACTGTGATGGGCCGAAGCCGATAACAAAAAAAATAAACGATGCATTGATGTAAAGAACAAGTATTCCTTTAAGATGCATGTGATATCACTGGTCAGCTCTGTCAATGTAATACGAAAGCAATACGCTACATGCAATAAACTATACACACCATCGTTTTGTTGATTTCCGAAATAGCAAGGCATGAATAAGCTTTACTTTTAGCACGCGAATAATACTTTCGATAGATATTCTTACGCAATGTGAAGAAAAGCGTGATTTTAATCATTATATATGTAACTGTATAAATATTTTATATTTAAAGTAGATCCAGTGTTCTGTGACGTCTAACTTTTTTGTAAAACTTTGAATTCTTTAAAAATTGTGCAAAATAGTTTTATTTATTTTATGTGAATATAATCACATGGATGTAATTAGAATAATTGGTACGTTAAAAATATTTTCGCACTTAATTTTATACTAAATTTCCAAATTTTATTATATTTTATCTATGCAAAGGGGAAATAACTCTTTTTCTGACTTTTCTCTCAGTTGTATGTCTAAATGCTATAGTTTTTCTTATTCCAACAATTAATTTTAAAATACTTTGTAATTTTAGTTTTCTGATAAAGTTGACATTAAAATTAAACAAGAAAAACAAATTTCTGCCTACAAGATTTTACTTTTAACAGAAAAAAATACATTTTTCTAATGCTAAAATATGCTTTAGTTTATGTTTATCTGGCATCTCAAAAAGTGTGATGACATGTATATTTTTTCTAACAATTGATGACAATTAAGTCTATTAAGTCGAAATCAGTTCGGTTTTTCAACTTTCCTCAGAGAATTTTACGAGTATGGAGCTACCTAAAGGTAAACGGGAAGGAGTAACGTTTCTTGTAATAAAGATTCAAATGAGGTTGTCATTGCATAGTAAATAAAGTAGTGCAAGGCGCAATACGTGCGCAAATAGTAAAATTTGCCGGATGCTTCATATGGACACAGCTGTGATCGGCCGAAGCCGATAACAAAAAACTGTTGCTCCCAATCAATAATAATTTAAGAATCAAGCGTTGGGATGACTACAAAGAGAATATGTTTGAGAAAGAGATATCAGACTCTCGGAATGTTAACTGAACCCATGTCCATGTTTAGATTCACCACGTCATTGTTCCTGAGTAATTCAGGCACCCGTGATCATCTTTCAAGAAGCGACAATGCAATACTGAGAAGTACTTTTCTAGCAGAAGTGGTTTGAAAATTGAACGAAATCAAATTTGAGGCATTAAATATCTGAGGCAGAAAAATAATTCTGAATTCCATTAACTATTTTATGTAAATTTTATGTAAATGCAAAACTCTCTGACATTAGTCATTTGATCCCCTGACAGCGTTACCCTTTTCCACAACTACAATGTACCTGTTCATCGTGTGTTATTTATAAAATACTATATGATATCCTGCGCAAGCGCGGGAATAAACACTACTCATTAAATGATACAATGCTAAATATTGTGTTCATGTAGAACTATATTTTTGTCCATTTTTGTGTATACTGTGAACTAATTTTTTCTTATTTGCAGCTTCTCATTAGCAGATGTTTTGTTTATATACAGAGTTGACGTTTTTTTTCCTTCTTAACGTTTTGTGTTCTTGTTCTTAAATGTTGCCTTACAGAGGCAAGAGGAAAATAGACAAACCGGAAATAACATTGAGTGCATTTTTATCTTCTCATTATTTGAATTGCATTCACAGTTGTAGCGAAGTCACCCCGAAATGGACAGAATCTTTATTCATCTACACTAGGAAATTCTAGAACTTTTTTTTCTACGCAGTAAATCGTATCTTGCATTTTGATAATACTTACAAACGCATTTACTTTCCCCAATGATGACTGTACCATCCTATACTTACGCGGTACGTGTTTCCCCAAAACCTGAGGATTTGATTGGTCGAGCAAAATTTCGGTTGTGAAGGTGAAGAAGTCCTGGCTCTTTGTTGAATTCTTTAGTTAATGCCCTCCCCCTTGCCTTTTCACTTCTTTTAAATACCCCATCGCCCGTTGGTTTTTTTGGATGTCATATATTCATATATTCTTTAAAAAAATCCCCTTTTTAAATCTGATGCAAAAATTCCAAAATGCCTTCCTCTGTTACTTTATTCAAAGAATTAAGGATATCTTTGTTGTTTACATTATGCATTAATAACCCTTTTTTCTACCAAGAGTCTATTACATTAAACCTCGACCGTACAAGTACTCAATTGGTTTTTTAAATAAAACATAAAGCAATAATTGTTTCACACCGAAAAACTATTTTTCCATAATTGTAAACATTCCGTAGGGAAGTTTTTTATAAACGAAAGAAAAATAATCACAGATAAAGGTGATTGTTTATCTTTACTATATTAAACTGCCGGTTTATTGATTGGGCGAACAATCCCAACATTTCTAATTTTTGATATTGGTCATACGTTTTACATAGCAATTTATATAATAAAGCTATTTCAAAATTATTTTATTTCTTATATATGGACTTCTGTTTTAAATATCATTTTAGCATAAAAAATAAATACAAGTAAATTGTTAATAAAATTAATTTACTAAGCCCTAGAGGCCGCCTTGCACTCATTTCATTATATTTAGAAACATCGGAATGTGAAATATCATGTATCTTAAACTCAGAGTAAATACAATGAATGAAAACCAGGAAATATTGTATCTTTTAGATAATGCAAACCACAGCCCCAAAAAACACAGGAGTTATCTGAAACTTAGTATGGATATAAATCATAAAGGAGACGAGAGGGATTGTAGGCACTGTACTGAGAACGATTTGTGCATACCTCTTGCACCTGCTGTTAAGGTGGGCAACGGTGACTTGGCGAAATATTAATTCCGAATAGCAACAGCAGTAAGTAGAGACTTTTGATTGAATATAAACGTTTTAGCTGTGTTTTACTTTGTAGAGTGTTTAATGATGGGAGTTCTGGTATCGGGTTGCCGTTGGCTGTCACCAACAAGGGTTTGTAGAGAAGTGCACTTCATCACATCAGTCAGAGTTGAAGTACATGTCTAATTAATTCTTCACGTTTTGTTGCGTTCTCTCTCTGCTGCATGTAGCAGGCTTGCCCTCTAACGATGATATAATACTTGATTTACGTATTCATTTTTACTGTGTTTACATGTTGTAATTTATACCAGTGTGTTTCAAAAAGTGTTTGGGTTTTAAAGCCCCCACCAAAAAAATGGGCCAAGGTCGTTCAAGTGAAAATGTCTATACAGTGCATATTAAATTGTTTTAGCAGCTTTTTATCTGCATATTCGAAAACCATAATGACTTGTGCTATGTTGTGATTCAAACTCTCGCTTGATCTTTAAAAGTTTTAATTTCAACAAAGAAAATTCCCGTAAAAGGGGAAAGTCCGTTGAGTTCAAGATCTAAATTTAGCGTAAAAATACACTGCAAAGGTGTATATTTAAACCTTCCTTAAATCGATTTAAGAAGCGAGAGGACAACATACAAACTAGACGTTGAGAGTGCATTGACAACTACACCGAATACTGGACACATGCTCATCAAGTCTTACTCCAGGAAGTCTGTCTACGACGCCGACTACGAGCCGGAGGGATGTTCCTGCAGGAGGGTGAAAGATCCGGAGGACCTAAAAACCTTAATACGATGCGGCGTCGTTGGACCGGCAACCCACATCAAGGTACATCGGCCGCGGATGCTGCACTTTCTGTGGTGGACGTTTGACTACAGTTATAATCACCATTATATGGTGGAGTCGGCTACCACGGACAAAATTAAGATAATCCATTACGCGCCGAAGAGAATCTCCAGCATTCTTTTGTTTCGCGGGGTAGCTGAAATCAGGGAAGAGATCGTGAAGATTGCGAGCAATAACGACACGCTGGACTTTGTATCGGGGGTGTTTGTGATCTTCAAGGACAAGTACCCGCATACGTGCCGACAGAAGTGGAACTGTGTGCGGAAGGCCCGGCGGAGGCTGGGGGAGAGGCAGTATTCCGTGTTCCATAACAACTGTGACTGTTATGTGTCATGGACTCTCATTGGACAGTCCGTGTCGCCACAGGCGATGGAGGCTAAAGGACTCTTGCTCCTCATTGGACTGTTGGCGAAATCTATGATAAGGTGCTACAGAACGGTCAAATGGATAATTGAGGGGTTCCATTTTATTGTTACGTCAGTAGAGTGATGTTAATGACTTTTTGTACATGTTTTTGTATAACTTTTAATTTATTGTATTCTTACGAAACGAATTTTATGTCATGTTTATTTGCACAAATGTTAAACTTTGAATAAAAAGTTGTTTATTAATATAGCAAAATGACAGATTTGAAAATAAAACACTGATACATAAGACCCAATGTTTCCATTTGAAAATTACTACGGAAAGATTATTTTTAAATGGCAAAGGACTATATATGGTATGGGTCCAGTTTGTTTTCTTATCTTTTAGAAGAGCTGGTGTAAGATATATTTTGTACCTATTTATTTTATTTATTTGCAATCACAGTATATGACGTCAGAAGTTACCCTTTTCGTAATTTAATCAAAAACAGCCAAAAATCTACATTTTCATATCTTTTTTTTAATGGGAAATACAGAGCGACATTTTAAGCAATGAACATTTTTGGTCACTTATAAGCCTCGAATAGATACATCTTTGATGAGAATATTTTGTTTCTCAATCGCGCAATATTTTCTAAAATCCTAAATGCTAAAAAAGCGAAACAGGAGGAAAAATGTAAACATTATGATGTCATTGAACCATTTTATCAAGAGCTTGGACTTTAGGTAGTTGTGTCAAACAGCACTGTGACGTAGGCCTGTCTATTTCATTGTTAGACACTCAGCCATGGCTCTTTGAAAACTATGAAAAAACTTCACGTTTATCAGTACAAAGAGAACAAATAATTACAGTTTAATGATGGTTTTCAATTAGGGCCAATATAAGGCCTATATCATATATATGTCTTTTAAACCACTAAGCAAACAAGTGAAAAGCTGTCAATGTGACAGCAAACCGGGTTTTCTTTTATGTAAACTGTATCCATAATCCATGTCAACCAATATATATTGGTAATATAAATAATAAAAAATATAAAAAATATCCAGTGAAATGGCGTACCCTACATGTATATGCAACATTTTGCCAAAAAATGACTAAGTTCAAAAGCTAGTGATTTTTTCATAAATTATCGGAAATCAAAATGCTAGCAATATGCACATCTCTGATATATGTACAATTGATCTGCAAAAGAACAACTTCCTATCTTGAGAACTGTAGGAGGAGTTATCCTTACAATGAGGGTACTCTATATGCAATATTTTGCCAAAAAATGACTAAGTTCAAAAGCTGGTATTTTTTCGATAAATTATTGGAAATCAAAATGCTAGCAATATGCACACCTCTGATATAAGTACAATTGATCTGCAAAAGAACAACTTCCTATCTTGAGAACTGTAGGAGGAGTTATCCGTACAATGAGGGTACCCTATATGCAACATTTTGCCAAAAAATGACTAAGTTCAAAAGCTGGTATTTTTTCAATAAATTATCGGAAATCAAAATCCTAGCAATATGCACACCTCTGATATATGTACAATTGATCTGCAAAAGAACAACTTCCTATCTTGAGAACTGTAGGAGGAGTTATCCGTACAATGAGGGTTCCCTATATGCAATATTTTGCCAAAAAATGACTAAGTTCAAAAGCTGGTATTTTTTCAATAAATTATTGGAAATCAAAATGCTAGCAATATGCACACCTCTGATATATGTACAATTGATCTGCAAAAGAACAACTTCCTATCTTGAAAACTGTAGGAGGAGTTATCCGTACAATGAGGGTACCCTTTTGGCATCCGCCCGCCCATCCGCCCGCCCGCCATTTTCACAATTTCAATAACCGGATTTTTCCGTTGGAAAACCCGGTTAAAAATTCAGATGAGAATTAAAAAATCAGTAATATTAAAGATATGTAAAAACTATGTCCTCCTTTGTAATAAAACCTTTGCAAAATAGGGTACACAATTGTTTTATTCACTTATAAAGATATTTCTTTTTTTTTCAGATTATACTAGGTTCCCACTATGGCGCCATCTGCTACAATCACCCCGATTAACAAATCGTATATGATCATGGAATTTCGTTGAAAATTTTAAGCCTACGATATTATTTGATGCGATCTCATGACCCTTTAAGATTGATAACATGCATTCTGGAAAAACTGTCAATATAAAATTTGAATTAGATCTGATCCGAACATCACGACACAAGCCTGCGATTTAGGAAGCTTTTATACGTGTTTAGTACATTCGTATATGTTACAATACGATCGTTACAAGCCAATGTGCTCTGTTGCGATAGGATACGATAATGATTGCGATTCTTTTCACGATTATGATAAACAGTGAAAACGATTTGAGCTACGATTTGACCCCGAAGGATATATCTATATAGACCGACTGACCATATTGACACGTTACAAATAAACTCAGTCCAGCGTGGTGTATGTTTTGACCAAATGAAAATTGATTTTAATCATCACCATTGGAGGGGGTTGTGGCACGATTAAATGCAACATGTTGCCCTTTTTAGAACCATTTTAACAAGAGCCTGGACTTTGGGTAGAGGTGTCAAACAGCGATGTGATGTAGGCCTGTCTATTTCAAAGCTGGCCACTCAGCCATTGCTCTTTGAAATCAATTTGATTTGTCTGGCTTTTGAGCTAAGACAATCGGTGCATATTTCACTTGAAACCGCGTCATTTTCAACTTGTTTTGACCCAAGAAATAGATAGCTACGTCCAACGGAAAGTCCAAGGTCTTGTTTAAATGGTTCTAACGATGCAACGCAATCTGATACGATAATCACGAGTTATAGCGATTGAGATTTAATCCTGCTGATCGTAATTTTTGAAAATTAAAATGTTCTATGATCAAGACGATTGCTGCGAAAGAAATTAAGATTTCTTTGAGTTTTGTTACGATAACTATGTTAACGACTGCGATTTCAATCGCGCCGAGATTCGGAATCGTGGTAACGTTGAATTAAAGTGTCAAATATTGTTCATTTATACTGTACTATAAATTAAAGGCTCGATCCCACTGTCCTGCAATCAGTTAAGAACACTACGATCGACAAATCGCAACTGATCGAGGAAAATATCTATTGTTCTAAGATTAGGTGTACGAGGTGATGAGAGCCGATATGTGCTTATGCAATTTGTTGATCTTTGATACGATAAGTCACGATAGACATATTTCAGGAGACGCGATCTGCCGCTTTCTTATTGTCCATTTGGATACGAGAAAATAAGTTCAGGAAATATTGTCCCCACAGGGACCAAGCCCGTTTTAACATTAATTTCAATACACACGCTACTTACATCCTTAAATTCCTTAAATAGTCTCCAAACTGAACTTTTATTCTGCAGCCACATCAACTTCTGACCAGACCGGCCATTGTGATAGCTAATGTTAAACTCAATTTCATTGGTTAATATTCCTGATGGTCCAATCAGAATTAGTCTTTCTCGAAGACGTCAAAATGGCTGGCCCTGTCAGAAGTCAATGTGGTTGCATAATAAAAGTTCAGTATGGAGAGTAGTTAAGGAAATTTATAGGAGTTTTTGTATGTAAGTAGCGTGCGTTTGATGTAAGATTTTAAAAGATGAGTGCGATTGTTTCTCGACTTAGTGCAATACTGCTGTTGTCATAGGCAAAATCCCATCGTGGTCCCTGGACCGGTAAATGTCCGAGTAAAAATAAACTTGCGACTTCTAGAGAATAATGACGTATATCTCCGCTATTTTAATACCCATCAACTTGAAATTCAGTATGAGTGTACCTCAGACATTACTTTTCTGAAAAATACATGCATATTGCGATTGTTTTAAAAATTAATTGATTTATTAGGCTTTTGAAGCGATCTGATAGTTCTTTTTATCTGGGTAAGAGTTTGACCCCTTTCTTTATTTATGGTTACATTGAAATTAATGTTAAAACGGGCTTGGCCCCTGTGATTGTCCCCACAGAATTCTCGATTGAATCTCGATCTAATCCGAACATCACGAGACGAGTCTTCGATTTGAGCCCCCTTATGTACGTGAATATATTTTCGTATACGTTATGATACGTTCACCAGGAACACATGGTCTTTGTTGCGATGGGTCATGGTGCTGAAAATTTTTATTACAATCAAGATAGAAGCTGATTAAGATTTGAGCTACGATTTGACCCGACTTTGCATCTATTTAGCATGGTGGTTTCCAAATTCAAGATTGATCCAGATTAACACGATAGGTGCAGGCACGTAGCATCGTTTTTGAAAGTGGGGGGTGGGGGGGGCAGACCCATCCAAAAATTTTTGACAAGCAAAAAAAGAAAGAAAAAAAACCAAACCTAAAGTTTTTAAAAATCTTCAAAATCCTAATCCGTGATGGGGGGGGGGGGGGGGGGTATACTAAACTATACTTTCAAAAAAAAATTCTTCCGTACCAAAATTTTTTTTCCCTCCAAATCATTAAATTTCTAATCCGGGGGGGGGGGGGGGGGGAGGTAACTTCAATTTGACTCCTCATTTCCTTATTTTCATATCAATTTTTTACTTACCTCCAAAAAAGTGGGGGGGGGGGCAACTCCATTAAAATTCATTTTTTTATATGTAAATTTTAAAAAATTTGTTGCTGCAAGAAAAAGTGGGGAGGGGGGGGCCAGCCCCCCCCCCCCCCTGATGCTACGTGCCAGCTGAGGTGGGATTAATTGCGACATGCTGCGCGTATATAACGATGCAGTTCGATCTGATACGGAGATAACGAATAATTACGATTGAAAATTAATCGTAGTGTTTCTAGAACATTTTTCGACAGTCTACGATTAAAACGACTCCCATGGCGTACCCTAAGATCTAGACTAAGTGAGATTTGAAGCGATTACTACGATTTCTTTAGTAAACGACCTCGATTTCAATCGCACTGCAAATCGTGATAGTGGGAACGTTGCATTACAACAAATCTGTTTATTTACAGGGTAAACATTTTTTTAAATAAATGGATTGTAAATATTCCCCTTGAAATCTAAATATATCATCATTTTGTTACTTGATATCGTTAAGGACTTGAGTTTGTTTTTGTTGTTGTTTTTGTGACGTCCCATAAACTAAGGTACAGTGTTATATATAGTTACAACTTTCATAATTGTATGTAGTAAAGGATCTTAGTGTTGACAATTGTCTGACTGATATTACCTATCACATTACAATAACCGCTCAGAATACCAGATATAGAGCTCTGATAACGAACGACGACTTCTGTAGCAAGTAGAGCGTATCCCTCACCTGGCCAGGAAATATCCAGAACGCTGACATACTTAAACGGTTGACAACACGTGTATAGATAACTCCTCCTGCAGCTTTCAAGATATAAAGTTGATGTTTTGCATATCAATTGAACATACATAATTCAAGTGCATATTACTTGGATTTTGTTATTTGATAATTTATGGAAAACCCAGTTAAAAATATCGCTTTTGAAAACATTTACGATTAACAAGTTCATTCCCCTAATGGACACAATGGGGAAAGATCGGAGAAATAAAAATTGTGTCACACCTTAATTATGGTTTATATATCATTTTTACATATGAATTTTTTCTTTTCTGATAGAGATTCAGTCAGTTTTATTTTCTTAGGAAAGTTTTAAACAGATTTATAAGAAATGTTCTTAATAGCGTGATGTAGTCTATGGGCCTTTTATTTTTCTTCTCTAATTCATACTTTATCAGGTTGATCCTAAAATCTGTCCACGGAATTACAATTAGCCCGGCTCTTTTTTGTACGGAGAGGTATGCATGACCCGGCATCACGGCACTGTCCTGTTCTTATGCATTAATTAAGTTGCGCCAGGTATCAATAAAGAATTTACCTTGACTACAAACAAAAACTTTTCTGTCTTTTATTCAAACAAGGGGTAAAACATTTCAACTTATTACATCAGTTGATCTATGAACATTGCATTAGTTGATATCTGAACATAACATCAGTTGATCTACGAACATTGCATTAGTTGATATCTGAACATTACATCAGTTGATCTATGAACATTGCATTAGTTGATATCTGAACATTACATCAGTTGATCTTTGAACATTGAATCAGTTGATATCTGAACATTACATCAGTTGATTTATGAACATTGCATTAGTTGATATCTGAACATTACATCAGTTGATCTCTGTATTAGTCGATCTCTGAACATCAGTTGATCTCTGAACAATACATCGTTGATTTCGAACAAAATTTTTATCATAATGTTATTGTAAACCGCTTCAAGGAAAATGTATGCATTCAGCTTGTAGATTTGTTAACTGTTCCGTACTTATTTCATAATGTAAAACGAAATTATTTTGCAGATGGTTTTCTCTTTAATGCATGTACATATACAGAATTCAAAATATTGATCTTTTTTTTTTGTTGGTTGAAAATGCATATATTTTCTTTTTATAATTAAATTATCATAATACTGGTTAAAAAAGATAATAGAATATTCTTCCAGAAAAGTCTAGAAAACAAAGGATTTGTTGTGGTCGAATAAAAATATACCCTAGTATGAGATTTTCATTAGAATACTCATTAAAAAGTGAGCAACGTGTTACAATGTGGGGGGGGGGGGGGGGGGCTGTGAAAACTGTTAACTATTTTTTGAATAAAGTATAAGAATTCAATTGTCTGTTCCTTTCATTCACATTTATCAGATTTTAACATACATGTTGTACATAATTACTATAATTGGAGTTAGACACAAATTCTATATTTACTAATAATTGATTAAAAAAAATCAAGGCAGATGTAAATAAAAACAATAAATTGCTTTCTTTTGCGCTTTATAGGTAGCTAGCATTCCCAAAAAATTACATCAGCAACAAACTTTCTTCTACCAAATTTTGTTTTTAATTTGAAGTTTTATTGTAAACATTTGAACTCCAAACGAGTCTCTTGATCAAGACTAATACATGCAGAGATTCTTTAAAAGGGCAACCAAAACGGAACCGTTATTGTGAAGCCAAACTTTAAACATTTAAAGATAAGTACAAAATAAACAATTGTCACTTCAAACAAATATTTATGCGCTTTCCCTTTTATTATGAAGTTTGCAGCATTTGGGTTTTTTTTAACGAAAAGCACGCGATGTTTTGCATCCAAAAAATAAATGTGTTCATAAAGCATATAAACTATAAATCAAACAAATATAAAAAATACAAGATATGCCAAGTGTTTTGTTGTGTCTGCAGAATGGTTTACTTATAAATTTATTTTCAGTTGTTGGTTAAAAGAGTGCAATATTGGTGCTCTTAACCGAAATTCTCTACAGCATTTGGCTCTCATTACCGTAAGTGCGGCCTCCAGTCCGAGACTGACAAAACGCTGGTATGAATCGCATTTGATAGGGAAAGGAAAACACAAAAATACTCTTCCTTATGATTCACGACAAGCTGATAAGCGCTGGATGTACGGAAATAATCTGTAAACAAACTGTTGTTGTATTTAAAGTAGCACAGGAGCCCGGTTCTAAGCTCTCTAATGACCTCCGTTACTTCTCTCTTTTTAATATTGCAATTATATTGCATGCTGTAGCCTTTATGTTATAATGTTCTTTTGTCTGTCATTTTATTTCATTTTGACTGTATGCCAACATGGTGATGTCAATAAACCAATGAATTGAATTGAATTATAGAAATTGTTGACCAATTCACAGTAAATATTTGAATGATCGTTTTAATAACTAAATACATGTACATATACATGTATGTGTCTGAAAAATTAATTAAGATTTATCTAAATCTTAAGAATGCCACGCCGTTGTATAAAAGAAATATCTTTTCTTTACTTGGATTGCGGAAGTTTATTTTTTAACTGAATGAAGTCGTGGAATTCTAACTACTTAAAAACCAATGTGTCAGAGAAGGAGCTCTGTAGCGCATGTTCGTGAAAGCACATTGCATAACCAGACTGTGTCGACTAATTTGTTTACTTCAAATACGATTAAACGTTAAACTTTGTTTCAAGAGCTTACTATGAATATTTATGTGAATATGATTTTGCAAATATTGTTCTTATTTGCTTATTGCCAAAAATATAAAATATTTGAAAAAAATTATAATGAATAGCTGATTAAAAAATATTTAATAGTATTTAAAACTTTAAAAGGAACGTCCAAATAAATAAATATGAACGGTATGGTCCTAAAGTTTTTAAAATCAAAACTGTAAATCAAGGGTATTTCATACTTTTGGAAAGATAGAGGACCTACATCAACAGACGCTGCCAGCAATGAAGAGATCTGATCTGTTACCAATTTTTGGCAAAATCTCATGTAACTTTTAATCGATGAGAATACTAGTTCATCCGCAATGAGAAAAAAAAAAATAAAAACCCCCTTTATGTTACAACATAAAATGGTATTAGTCAAGTAATAACAAGTCAACAACAGCGAGTGCCCCTTGAAACACAAAATAAAAATGCACTTAGATCTTTCTTTGTCCTTGTCGTTCTTAAGCTTTACCATAGTATGGGTGCACGGAGTGTTAACATTTGTACCTGCTTTTACCAGGAAGTCCTAGCTCTGCCGCCACTTTATCTTACACATTACTGTCCAAGCATCTGCAAAGCCATCGGGAAACACATTGTTAATTCATACAAGAAGCCCACTGCTAACCTAGTTAAGATCTGAAAATGTATAAGGTTACATATACCCATGTAGCTGTGGAAGGATGGGATCATAAGATGAACATTTTTAAATACATTTAACACTATGCCTTACATGTATACATGTAATAGAACTTTAACGACCCTATTTTAATTAAGTTTGTGCCTTGATGTTTATTCTACCTCTTTGATCTTTGTTCTCCACTATTCTTATTTTTAAAAGTTAATGTAAGTTTCTAAATTGTATATTTTATTTAGGATCGTGGAATAAAAGTTTGGTTTACACATTTCTTACAATGTAGTGATATGAATTTTCTTATTTTTTATTGAGAAAGGGTGAGAACAGTGATAAGAATAAGTCGAGAAATATTTTAAGAAAATATAAAACCATGGTCTTAAAGCAACTAAGACACGATTTAAGCTCAAATTTTGTTTTTTCATTTTTATTGTCTAGAATGTTCAATATCAATGTTTTTAATACTTTGTCAAAATTTGATCGTCAAATATCGAGTTACAAGCGAGTTACAGAGGTTAGAATTTTTTGTTCTGTAAACAAATCTCTTGTCTTGTTATTGTTTGCAAATTTGTTATTTTGGTATAAGTTCAAATCTGATTTGCTTTTTATTGTTGATAAAAATATTTATGAACATATTGAATCAGTGTACTTGGTTTGCTACAAGTTATTTTGTCAATTATTGTAATTTGTAATTTCTTTACTTTACATTTTTTGTAAACATCTATAAGACTTTTTTTCTTTGTATCTCTCATGTAACTTGACTTAAATCACTTTATGCACAAAAATAAAACATGAAACTATCGTCTCAAATCGTGTTAAGTCCCTTAACCTGTTTTTTCTGTTGTATTGGTGTTGTTTACATGCAGCTTCACAAGCTGTCGTGATAATTCAGATTAGAAAATGAACTACATTAACTTGGTTTGATCATTGTAAAGATTTTTTTATTTGCAAAATCGACTAAACGGACGATTGCACTGTAGAACGCATTTATGAAATGGATACCGTCAACAATCTAGATTTCACTTCAGTTTCAAGTTAATTATTGAAATCCAACCCGAACCAGTCAACTTTTTATGAGATTCTCTTGACCTTCTCGATCGATTTTAAAAGGATTTAAATTGAATAAATTAAAGTCATTATTGGCTGGAGTAGTTTATGTAACATCAAAACGGAGAAAGGAAAAAATCAGTTACGAACCAGTTGAGACTAGATTTGTAAAGAAAAAAACATTGATAACCAAAGGTGTAATAAATTCTGTTTTCTTCCTTTACCTTTAAGATTTTATTATCCTGGCGAAGCTGAAGATTTATTTTCTTTTTTTTTTGGCATTCAGTATAACAGCCCTGTTGTAAAACGTTGAACTAAATAAAAGATAAGAAAAGGGTTTTCATTTAATCAACACATGTATGGAAAGTCTGAGACATGCGACATGCACATTTGACAAGCGAATAAAATGTTCTCATACATCATGTCTGTCCTTACTAGTTCAACCAATTTTATCAATTGCAATAAAAAACCCAGTAGAAACTGAAGAATTTTCTATGCTGTTTGAACGAACTATTATATTAATATATATATGATAGTTATGTATAAAAAAAACAAACAAGATGTGTACAGGCCTTGATGGTCACCTGAGTCCCATAGCCCTTACACTGACCTGTCAGAGGGTGTCATTTATGCATTTCAAGATTTATTTTGGAGTTCAAACCCTAAACCAAAACTCTGTTACCTCTGTCATTTTTAAATTGATTTTTAAAACAAAAAGTATTCATAAAGAGGGGGCGGGAAGCGAGGAGGCAAGAGTAAGTAATCTCTGATTATAGCTCCAGGGGCCAAAAACTGTAAACGTTTGGTAAGAAGAGACCCACAGGCCTTTGATAATCGTTCCTTTATAATACTCAGTTTCATTTAAATGCATAGAAGCATAAAATACAAAAGAAATTAAAGTCAATTTTCCAAAATAGAACTTGTACTAGCATTTAATAAATATGGCCAAGTGACAATTTACCTTGAAGTTTTCAAGTTAAAAATGTAAAATTGTTTACAGACAATAGCAATAGATTACCTGAGAGTCTCAAGTTGCCGAAAAATATATATGTTCACTATAAAGTCATATTTAATTTTTACACAAACTCAGATCATGGCTGCTTGTGTTTGTTATTTTTGTATATAAACGAAGATTACTTGCTTGTGTTCATAATTAAAGAACTATTTGCATGGTTTTTCGTTGCTAACGGGTGGTTTCTATGACCATGTATGACACAAGCCAAAGAAAACCCACTACGTCGCCACATACACATAAACAGCAAAGAAAAAGACAAGAAACTTACATAAATTCTAATATTTCATTTTGATAAAAACCATGTTAACCCAATGGTCCTTTATAAGGTAGCAGGAGAAAAAGAGCAAAAGTCAGAACTGGTATTGACTTGGAAAATTCTTCAGACGGAACTAAATGTATGTTAGAGTGTATATGAATTAAGAATGATGATAAATAAAGAATTGTATTATCCTTTACAAACAGGTGAGATACATACAATGAAAGGAAAAACTCCCTATGTACATGTCATAGGGAAGGCGAAATAACTCGCCATGAAGACTAGCCTGCTCAAATTGTCTCCACGACAAAAAAAACAAAACTCTGCACTGTGATAATATAATGATAGATGGATTAAGTTACTGTCAACATATTTATGATTTTTAAAAGGCAGTGAAATAGAGCTACACGTTACGTATAATTACATTTATTATATTACACATCGCATATAATCCCTACATACTTCATTTTTTAATCGCGTCGCGTTTGAAAGCATCGGAAAACTGGCTATTAAGTAGTCTTTCCCCCGGGTGGAAAGATGACTATATAGTTGACTTCCCCCATATTAGGCTTCCTTCCACACGTTTTAGTTCAGATTTTAACAACAAGAGGCCAATTGGCTTTAACGGTCACCTAAGTAGCATATAACCCATACACAAACTTGTCGAGGAGTCTCATATATGCATTTAATTAGTTTTCATTCTGGAGTAGAAAAATTATAAATCTGCAATGACGACCACCCCCCTGCCTGAAATCTTTCAAAAATAACCATGAAACCTATAATTTTGGTGAAAAACTTAAAGATCTGGTCTACAAAATCATGAATTCAGTTTTCCTTTTGGGTGCGTGGGAGTAAAGAAGATAATTTTAAACATTATGTGCATTAACACCTATACATCCATTTTGGCCCTGCCCTAGAGTCAAAACCCATACTCTAGGGGACATGAAATTTAAAATTTCGGTAGAGGACTTCCTCGTAAACATATTTATGAAGTCAGTTTTTCATACAGATGTGTGAGAATAGAGAAGATTTTTAAACATTATATGCATTAACACTATATCCCCCCCCCACCTATGTCCTGAACCCCTGACCCAGGGGCCATGAATTTCACAATTTTGGTAGAGGAGTTAGTGGACATCTTAACCATCTATTCAGTTTCTTGCCCACATGTGCGGGAGTAAAGAGGAAGATTTTTAAAGATTTAATACATTTTTACTGTGTGGTCATATTCGCCCCACCCTAGAGCCCGAACCCCTGACACAGGGGCCATAAATTTCACAATTTTGGTAGAAGGCTTCATGGACATCATAATCATGCATTTAGTTTCTAACAAATATATATGAGAATAGAGAAGATTTTCTAAGATTTAATACATTTAACTATATAGCCATATTGGCCCCACCCTAAAGCCTAAACCCCTTACACAGGGGACATGAATTTCACAATTTTGGTAGAGGGCTGGACATCATAGTCATGCATTTAGTTTTTAACATGGGAGTAGAGAAGAAGATTTTCTAAGATTCAATACATTTTTACTATATGGTCATATTGGCCCCACTCAAGAGCCAGAACCCCTGACCCAGGGGCCATGAATTTCACAATTTCGGTAGAGGGCTTCATGGATTTTAAAACTATGCAACCAGTTTTTTCCTCACATGTGTGGGAGTAGAGAAGATTTTTGAAAATTTGGCTTTTTTTTGCATATTTGGCCCCACCTGTGGTGCCCCGGGGATGGGAACCATGACTTTCACAATTTAGATTCCTCTAACCATAGAAATGCCTCACAAAAATGGTAACAATTGGACTTGTAGTTTTTAAGAAGAATTTAAAATGTAAAATTGTTAACGCATGTTGCACGACGACGGACGAAAACGGATAGCAATAAGTCACCTGAATTTACTCAGTTGACATAGAAATATTGTTGAAAGCCAGTTGGGATGAAAATCAATGTTTTGAACATCCCAATGTTATATAAGCGTGCATTCCTCAATACACTTATTTGGTCATTTTATGATTTTTATCGACAAAGTATAAAAAGACAGAGATCTTATATATACAAAAATATGTTATATGGATTCCGAGGGTATATTTCTCAGGACTGCTTTAATATTCGTCCAGTTTAGGGTGTTGGTGTTACCTACTTACTTTTGTTAAACTTTTAATTTCCGTCGAACTGAAGTTACTGAGAGATGTTAGTTTTAACCAACTGTCTTTAAATTGGTGGCACGACATAATTTATGATTATCTTAGGACCTCTTGTTTGTATGTTTTGATTCCGTTTGAGATTTTAGAAATTCCGAAAATGATTTAATCTCACTTTCTTCTTCCTCACATTTCTTCCATACCACTTTCTCCCAAATTTATCTCCCTTCTCTTTTTCCGCTCTTTCTACGGTATAAAGTCTAGATCTGATCCCTTTTTGTGCAAACTGTGACTGAGAATGCTGCCTCCTGAAAACATGAAATAATTAAAAAAGTAAATGTGGAATAAAAAACACAGCAACTCTAATATAACACTTTGACAGGTTATATTATCATAACCTGGTTGGTTATTAACCAACTATTTTCTTCGGCTTCCAATCACTGTGAAGTCAATGCTTCTTAATTTAAATCGTTGTATTCTGATAAATCCTGGTTTCTTTTCACTCTTTCTGCTGACTTGAGCTATAAATGAACTAAAATAATGAATTTTTAATAAAAGATTAACAATCAGCTTAGGGAAATTTTGTTTAACTAATGCTGTATAAACAAGATTTAAAATTATTCCATCAAACTGTATAAAAATTTTGTTTGTTAATAAGGTTCATTGTTTGCGTCTGCAAATGTTATATCTCTTCTCTGCAATATATGCAATATCACTGACAGTCCTGCATAGAATTGATAAATTGCTGTTAAAAGTAAAATATTTAATTGTTTTTATAAATGCCTACTTATATGTGTCTGTGTGTACATTATGCCTTTAAAGTATTATAGCACAGTTTTGGCTTAGACTATAATAGGCAAGTAGACCGTGCAACAATTTTGCAATGCTTCCAGCTTTTGCATTCAGGTAGGAAGACCTGTCAAGCTGAGAGATGAACGCAGTGTAAGTCCAATACAGTGTTTCCAGTGCCTTCTTGAGGTGAGGAAACCATCTTGATCTTCCATTGTTCTTTTGAGATCCAAAACTTGCATTAAACTTAAACGAATTGCATTCTAAGTTTAATATTTTCATGACATAAATAAGGGACTTCTTAACCCTGGTGCGTTCTTTTGTTTTGCGCTAATTTAATAAAGTGGTTTAGACGTCCTTTAAAGCCAGTCCAATCCTATGTGCCAAACGGCAAACTGTAATAAGTTAAGAATGTTTTTTTCTGAATAAGGGAAACTAGAATGTTCTCCCAGTGCCATCACTACTAAAGCCAATTAGTGAACCAACAAATGACACTATGACCATAGCAGAAACTAAAAACGAAATGTTTAAAAATCTACGACATCTCTCTTGTATGTCAACGGCGCTTTCTGTCCTGATGTTTTGTGTTTCTATTTAAACAAATGCTAGGTTGGTTGCTTCTTCTTCGATCAGGAAACACTGATATCGTCCTCCAAACTAAGACAAGAATATTTAGATATTCTGAACATTACAAACGTTTACAACTTTACATGGGATATAACTTAGTCATAAATACAAGGGGTTTGTATTTGCGATACAGCTAACTTTACAGTACATGTATCAACCTCCAGGGCTGATGCAGATTCTGCAGGGCTGATATCGATCTGTAGAGCTTATTATGATCTGCATCAAACTCCTGGCGGGCCTTGTCTGGCTTTTCCCCTTCAGAAATAGGTAAAGATTTAAGGTCATGATCCATTCATTACAAAACAACGTCAGGCGTTATTCACGCTGTATTACTGTCTTGGTTGAATCGAGGCATAGAAAATGTTTGATGGTATTATAATGTGTGTAATATAAATAATAATACATAGCCTTTTCCATATTACACACTGTATCAGCCTTAGACTGATATAATATTGGTGTATCTGGCTGTTACTGGGTATGTTGTTAACCGAATAGTCTTTTCCATAGCAAGCACAAACAACTAAAGTAAACAAAACACAAAAGCGACCACTTCAGTAATCACAGTGCCAAAAGTCAACCAACTCCAGAATTGATACCCACATTACTGAGTTAACCAAGATAATCCACACTCAAACATAATCACTATATTCAAACCTTCTAAACCTCGTCTTTTACTAGTAGTATGCTACACATTGATGATTGATCAAATTTTGGATCTCTTTTCTTATGTTGAAAGTAGACTAAGTAATGACATGACTGCAGTCAATGACACCCCTATAAACAATGATAAAGGTACTTACTTGGTATTCACTACGTTGCAGTGTAGAGCAAGTAACTGTTTAAGTTTTCCATCGCGTTCATGTATGACATTTTATAAAATAGTCAAGAAATGAAAACAAGATTTTTTAAAAAAATGTCGTCTTGTTATACTGAGACTAATTTGGACATTTGTTAAAATTAATTTTGTTAATCCTTAGAACCCATATATCTGCTAGAGTAAACACAACCTTTAGTGATTGCTTTACATGACAATGTGTTCTTTGATGTGAGTACAATTTTATAATTATTAATCTAGAATGTTTTGATATGTTGAATGTGAACCTCCAGATCAGGTTTGATTGTGAGCTAAAACACAATCTTATTATTGTTAAAGGACAAATAGTACAGCCTAAAATTTTGAAAAAAAAATTTAAAACGCAACATCATTAAATATTTTTCAACGAATCACAATTTAGTGGACTGTTTGTGTGTTATTTTGTTCTTTATAACATTTGACCTTTTTTATGATGATATTAAATATCTTCAAAATCAATGAAAGCACTCGCACAGAAAGTTGTTACCCTTAGATTAACACTTCATTTAATGCATTGCATACTGGTAGATAGTGCTAAAAATCGCCAGTGAGCAAGACAAGAAATTTTGTTATGTCTGAGTTGCACGATGAATCAATGCACTGTTGGAGGAACTCATTAAGTGCCGATTGGTAGCACTGTTCTTCCGTCGCGGCTGCTGTTTATGGAAGCAGAATTTGTGCAATAGGAAAAAAAAGAATTCTTATCTTTACAAAAATGTCCACATATAATGAAGTTCCATATAGCATTGCAAATTGGAGACGAGTTTATCAAATATACCCGCGATTGACTGCTGTCTGATAATGAGAAGAGAATACTTGTGAAGAGCAAGATAAGACGAAAAGTGGAGTATTAACCACATGCTTAGGGTTTTAAAGGTCATTTGACCTCTCCAATTTGTATGAACTCATTTTCTTCACATGGAAGAAGGACTTGCTGGGAAATGAACCCAAAGAATTGCTCAAGTTTAGAGTTTTAACGTTTTCATTAATGCTTTTATTTTGGCAATTTTGCATACAAAACTGTTGATGATCATTTCTTATTCTGGAGAAACAGAAATCCTACTCTGGAAAAAGAATCCACGAGGTTTTTCTGTCCTCTAATTAAGGTATTTTTATGCAAAAAGGATATAGACCATTTAATAATTGTAAATAAATTATGTTTGATTAAAAATCTATCAAAATCAAGTGTTGCAAACTCATTTTTCTGATAGTTGTATTTTCCCCAATATTGTAAAACAACATACTTTTTATACATGATCATTAAATTAACATTTATATTATGATAAATTAAGTTTTCAATATATCCCTGGTTTATTAAATTTTTGCATACAATTCATTTTTATATGCAAAGGTTTATATTTACTGCTACAAATGCATCTCTAAATGTTTCAATTTCTAATATGAAACAGTTTGATTTGTTAACGAAATTTTTTCAAAACTGACAAAAAGACATTGAAATTGTTGAAGATGTTTATTTATATCAAAAGTTCTAAGAGTACTGAGTATACAAAATGAATGCAAGTTCAAGTTAAAAACCACAATATTAATACATAATACAATGTGTCATTAAGCCGGCGAATTGATTTGATTTTGATCTGCGCATCCTTTGAGCTTTGCTATGCCACGTCTGGTTGTGTAATCCAGAATAATTGTATCTAAAGTCCCCCCAAAGCGAGGACGAACGGTAAGATCAGAATGAAAGCGACGCTTAATGGAAACATTTTCCCTGCAGAATTGTCCGTGGTTGTCGTTTCCGGTTCGGGTGTAGGAGTGGTTCCTGCAAGACGGAAATGAAATAATCTAATAGATATTCTTTTAAAAAGATGATAGAATTTCTTAGAGTCTAATATATTGCGACAGTTGTGTTTGCAATAAGTTACATAGTGGAACACATATGGAGTTATGGCATGCATTAGAAACCACTGCCCTCGATAGGTGGCGTTGTTGGGCGCTTATTCAGAATGCACATGCACACTACACAGACAGATGCAGATCTTATAAGCCCTTGTTATCGATTCGTCAGTAGCCTACTTCCTCCTGTTCTGTGTCGACGCACTGTCTGAAGCGTTCTACCTTCTGGTGGAAAGAGGGTTGGAGGATAGGGCAAAGTATATTATCACTTAAAAATATGGACGGAAGTATTATAATGTGTGATATTTTAAATAATTAGTTTTGAATAATTTTATATTCGCATCTGTAAATGCCATAAGCTTAAAAGCCCTCTACGAAAATCAAAAACCAGGAAACAATAAAAACAATACTCTATATGTACAAATAATATTGTACATGTACAAATAATACTGTACATGTACATATATCAATTTATTTACGATTTCCGTTTTTTACCATTATTGAATGCTAATTAAACTTATTTGTATCCTAAGACTTAAACTTGTTTACAATGTACATAACTTACCGTATGACTTAAATTGAAAATGAAATCCATAAAATATGATATATTCAAGAGAAATGTTAAAAATTCATGTTTATTAGATGGATTACATCGATAATTCTTGATGAGAAGGTTTACATACGAACACTAAAATAAAGGCTTGCTTGAAACAAAACAAATGTTGCCTTATGAAACTAAATTTCAAGAGCTCTGCTGACGGACTTACATGTAGTAATTATTGCAGATAATAATAATAATAATAACTAGACTCTTGTTGCTATAGCAACAAAAAGGTCTTCCGTTCCTCATGTATTAATCTGCACAAAAATCCAGTTATCTTGTAAACAGAAAATGGATACATGTACATTTTGTCTTTCCTCAAAGTTTGGATCTTCAAGTTTTCGTTAGTTATAATATCTCGTTGAGGAGGTTTTTTTCTAGGGACCGGAAACGAACAAACGGAAGTGATTTAAAAAACGGAAAGTAGATATGTTAGTTCATTTACCTACGTACGTTACTGTTCATCACATTGAGTGAAATGTTTTTAAAAAAGTTAAAAGTTTTAAAAAAAGTTCTATTGCTTTTGAACATTTCAAGTATTAACCGGAAGTGACGTAGGACCCAATGAAACCCGTTAAACACATGTTCAATCAATGTCCATTATCTATATAAGTCTTGATCTATCACAGTTTCTTGTGGGTACCTTGTTTTTAAAAAAGAAGGTTACCTGAGATATTTGAGATGTCTCACCGGAAGTAGATCTTTTTTTACCATGTGTAGATGACTTTTTGTATTTCTATAGCTAAAATGTTACTTCAATGCTAAATAACCAAAATATTTTTTAAAATATCAAAATTGGGTGCACTTCCTGTGACGACCGGAAGTTACGCCGGATAAAACAAAATAGTGTTAACACATGTACATACATAGGTCTATCATCCCACAAAGTTTGATTGTTCAAGTCTTTACTGTTTTTGAGATCTCGTCGAAATCAGGTTTTTGGTCTCTGGACAGGAAACGGGCAAATGGAAGTGTTCAAGGTAAATTGCATTCAAAATTTCTTGTATACTTGCCTTTTGTACATTATTTTTCATTTATCTAACTAAAATATATCAAAGGAGAAAGTTGTACTGATAAACAGCTCGATTTTTTTTAACTCTTCCGGTATGGACCGGAAGTGACGGTCGACAAAATGAAACCGGTTAAACACATCTTCAATCCAATGTCTATCATCCATGAAAGTTTCGTGTCTTGATCGCTTATAGTTTCTGAGATCTCGCGGGTACAAAATGTGTTTAAAAAAGCTACCTGAGATAATTGAGATATCTCACCGGAAGTAGAAATTTTTTGTTGATATTACATCGCAGAGATTTCCTATGTATAGATTTATTCTTATATATTTATTCTATTGACAAAAAATTTGATGCGTAAAAAAAATTATTTTTTAAGTGCTTCCGGTGACGACCGGAAGTTATGACGAACAAAACAAAAGTGTTTAAACACATCTACAGCTATAGGTCTATCATCCCACAAAGTTTGAATGTTTAAGTCTTAACCGTTTTTTAGATCTAGAGGTGACAAGCTTTTTGTCGCGGGACAGGAAACGGACGACAGGAAATGAATTTTCAAAAAATGAAAAAATCGCCTAGAGATAAGATCATTTTCTATCAATCCTGAAAATTTCAAGTAAATCTATCCAGCCATCTCTGAGATATCTTGTGGACAAAAACTGGGAAAAAAATAATAATAATAATAATAACTAGACTCTTGTTGCAAAAGCAACAAAAAGGTCTTCCGTTTTGATATACATGTATCAATTTAACTGTAAGACATTGCTTCTCTAACAGAGAAAAAAGTGGATATGATAATTATTGTGAATGATATATACGGACGTTACTAACATGTAAAACAACGAGAATGAAAAAGAAATCAATTTCTGAAGTACTTTCTGTGACGACCGGAAGTAACGCCGAACTAAACAAAAATGTTAACCATTTGTACAATCATAAGTTAATCTTTCCTCAAAATTTGGTTGTTCACGTCTCTGCCAAATCTAAGATCTCTTTGGAACAATTATTTTTGTCTCGGAACCGGAAACGGACAAACGGAAGTGGTAAAAAAAAAAAGCTGGTATTTGTCATACATTTGCTCAGCATACATCACTGTTTGTCAGGCTAGATGAAACATCCAAGAAAGTTAGTTAAACTTGTTAAAAACATGATTTGTTTGAAGCCTTCCGGTAAGAACCGGAAGTGACTTTTGACAAAATTAAACCCGTTAAACACATCCCCAATCAAATTTCTATCAATCATGAAAGTGTCGTGTCTAATTAGCTTACAGTGACAAAAATCTGAGAAATCTAGTTAAACTTTTAAAAAAACTTGATTTGTTTGAACTCTTCCTGTGTGGACCGGAAGTGACGGTCGACAAAATAAAAACGGTTAAACACATCTATCAAATAATATATATAAGTTTTGTGTCTTGATCTATCACAGTTTCTGAGATCTTATTTATACTTTGTTTTTAAAAAAGAAGTCTATCTGAGATATATGAGATGTCTCACCGGAAGTAGAACTTTTTTTACCAGGTGTAGATGACTTTATGTATTTCTATAGCTAAAATGTTACTTCAATTCTAAATAACCAAAATCTTTTTAAAAATATCAAAATTGAGTCTTTTTCCTGTGACGACCGGAAGTTACGCCGGATGAAACAAAATAGTGTTAACACCTGTCCATACACAGGTCTATAATCCTACAAGGTTTGGTTGTTGAAGTCGCTACCGTTTTTGAGATCTCGTCGATATAAGGTTTTTTGTCTCGGGACCGGAAACGGACAAACGGAAGTGCTAAATGAAATTTAAATTTTTTATATCTTGTTACTTTCCTATTTTACATTATTATTCATCGAAGTAGCTAAAACTATCGAATAAAAACATTTTAACGGATAAAGAGTTTGATTTGTTTGAACTCTTCCGCTGTGGACCGGAAGTGACGGAAGACAAAATGAAACTGTTTAAACACATCTTCAATCAAATGTCTATGATTAGTGAAAGTTTCGTGTCTTGATCACGTACAGTACCTGAGAACTTGCGGGTACAAAATATGTTTTAAAAAAGCTTCCTGAGATAATCGAGATATCTCACCGGAAGTAGAATTTTTTTGTTTATTTAACATTGTATAGATGACATTTGTAAGGATCTATACTCATATCTTTATTCTATGGAAAATAAATTAAATACGTAAAAACAAAAAATTTTGAAGAGCTTCCGGTGACGACCGGAAGTTACGCCGAACAAAACAAAAATGTTTAAACACATCTACAACTATAGGTCTATCATCCCTCAAAGTTTGGATGTTCAAGTCTTTATCGTTTCCGACATCTCGAGGTGACAAGCTTTTTGTCCCGGGACAGGAAACGGACGAACGGAAGTGAGTTTAGAAAATCTTTTACAAAAAACCTCTAGATGTTTATATTTTCAGTCATTCCTGAAAATTTTAGAACAATTCATCAAGACATCTCTGAGAAATTCATAAGACAAAAAGGGGAAAAAAATAATAATAATAATAATAAAAAGAAACATTACAATCACTATAAGGTCTTCCGTTGGAAACGGAAGACCTTAACTAATCAATACATGGTGGTACCCAAACAACAATAGGAGCTCCCTACCTGTGTCCCCCGCCGCTGTGCTCGACTCCTCCCCCGCATCCTCCAGGGTAGTAGTGGAACCATCGTTAGCCCCCGTCAGCACCACCAAAATCCCCATGACCAGGAGCGCACCTGCTAGCTTCATCGTTCTCCTCCAAAATCAATATGCTGGTCCCCGAATTCTGTCAAACTTGTTAATAGACCTATGCAATCCGCAATCATGCACAGAAAATTATCACAATTTGCTAAGAGTCATTGACGATGTACGTCAGGTCTTCGCGCATGAAAATGAGAGGAAAGATGTGCAATTTTCTGTCAAACGATGACACTAGCTGCTGTCAGTGTCTGGAACTTATTGACCAACAGAAGCAAAAGAGTAACGGAGCTGACTAACTCGCATATTCATGCGGATTACAAAAATGATGACATCTTAATTTAGCTTCTATTGATTCGAGATCTGGGAGCAGATCTACAGCTCCCTCACAGAGAGAGGTTCGGAGATACAATAGATCGGCCCTGCTTGGTACTTGTCTTCTACTGGCCGTGATAGGGTCCACATTGTCTGGATACTCAATGAATAAATTCGGCAACATAATGTGCGTGATTTATTTTAAATGAAATATAATACATATGGCAAAATTGTTATATAAATATTTGATTGATATATCCTTTTGTAAGGTTGTATGTTCTTTATATGTTTTCTATGTACGAAATATATCCTTAAAAGAAAAGAATACGTTGTCTTTGTAGAAGTCTTTTATATAATGTTCAATAAAGAAATATACAAGTACTCCAATTAGTAAAATTGTTTTCGTTACATAAATACAAAGTACAAACATTTGTCTTTTCAGACAGTGGCGGTGTTTGTGGAGAATATTTGACAATTATTACTGTTGCAAATAACTTGTATGAATATTTGTATTCCCCACTGCAAAAATTACCGGATGCTTCGTTACTGATTCCTCACGTAAAAAACTAATCTTTTCTTTAACCGTCATTATCACAGTTTACATAATTATATGTACTCATAATTGCAAATACAATACATGTTCCTTTACTTTTTATGAAAATGTTTTATAAAAGATTTTTGATAAAACCATGAAGGTCTATAATATATTTGATGTGCAAAACATACTATTAGCTGAAATACAAACTGACTTCATCTTGTTAGGAAAATATGTATATTCGTTCATATACAATAATGCACTTCTCACACAATAGCAAAAAATACCATAAAATCGATATCTTTTTAGTTTTTAACAACTATGTGAACAACAGTAACAACAACAATATCCAACAAATTAAAAATATAAAAAAAAAACACAAACAAACCCACAAACAGCACCAATCATTACGATTTAATTACGTGTTCAACAAAAACCACTCTTTCAAATTTAATCTGAAATGTACATGTATATCACTGACTTGTACGTTTTCGCCCGCCTGTAAGTTAAGGGATCTCCTCTCTCTCTCTCTCTCTCTCTCTCTCTCTCTCTCTCAATTTAGGCCTATTTTGAAATGACATGAATATATGTGTATAAACGTGCAGTTACCAACAAAACTACAAGGCTGTTTTCTACATTATCACGTGTACTATGTACTACAATTAATGATGACTTGGTAATGTCATTAGAACTATAGCGCACCCTATCCACACTTCCCATGAGCCTTTGCTTATTCTAACAGCTCTGTTCTGTCCTTCTGTACCTGAAAGCAAGCCATACATAAAACAAATGGTGAGAAGTTTTAAGATGGAATGCTTAACCAAAAGGACTAAGTGCGGTTTTATGCATTTTTTGCCCCCAAAATTAAAGTTTAAGAAAGAGCCTTGAAAATAAGGTGAAAGATAGTTAATTAAACTCATGTTGGAAATAAATGTGTAAAAGGTTATCACCACAGTGACGTCATAATGTAGTAATGACGTCATGAAGATTGCATTATTTTGATAAATTGATGATTTGTGGCAAAATATGGGTGTTTTCCGATTGTTTTTCGACTAGGAAACATCGAGCGCAGGCTTGCTCAAGTACCATTTTTTAGTATAATGTGTATAACTATCTGAAGAAAAACATATGTTAAAATCGCACTTGAGCAGACCTGCGCTCTATACTTCCGAATGCAAAATATAGAGCAAAAATGAGAATATTTTCATTTGTTTGCAAATTTGCGGGAATTGGGTCATTTAGGTGACGTCATAGATAAACAGCGAATGAGCAATGATAACTAAAATCAACATCAAAGTTATAGGAATCCTCTATACAATGATTTGTGAAAATTTTATTTTTATACGATACAATTTAAAAATTGGTTGAAATCGGGGGCAGATATTTGACCATACCGCACATAGTCCTTTAATTCTAAATATCGTTAAAGAATCATTTATGAAACATGCAATGACTTCTGTGTTCAAATAATGGTATTTGCTTATTATATTCTTTTTTTTTTGAGAAAGTGATACATCTGTTCTGGTTGCAAGTTAGAGTTTAAAGTTTGGTGTAAATAAATTAAATATAATGCCTATCTTTAAACAGTGGATTTTATGAATTTGTAAGAGTCATTTCGCGAATTTCTGATTTTTATAAGGATCACTGATTTAAATATGGGTATGCTACAATGTAATTGTTGGATGATTTTCAAACTTAGAGAGAGTAGTCGCAGAGTTCACATTATATTCACACTTACTAGATGAGATTGTTGCCAGAGAGGGTTGATGTGTAGTTTTTATGTTTTGTTCCACGGATAAGGACGTCTTCAGTTCGGTTGTTTTAGTCGATGACGCAGTAGGTTTTGTCGATCTTGCTGGTGGTGAAACAGACGATGTCACTATTGAAGGTGGTGATTGTGTTACAGCTGGTGTGTTTGTTGTGGATTTTGGTGATTGTGTTACAGCTGATGTGTTTATTGTGGGTTCTAATGATTGTGTTACAGCTGATGTGTATGTTGTGGGTTCTGGTGATAGTTTTACAGCTGATGTGTATGTTGTGGGTTCTGATGATTGTGTTACAGCTGATGTGTCTGTTGTGGGTTCTGATGATTGTGTTACAGCTGATGTGTCTGTTGTGGGTTCTGATGATTGTGTTACACCTAGTAGGTTTGTTGTGAGTTTTGGTGATTGTATTACAGCTGAAGTGCTTGTTGTGGTTTCTGTTGATCGTGTTACAGCTGATAAGTATGTTGTGGGTTCTGATGATTGTATTACAGCTGATGTGTATGTTATGGGTTCTAATGATTGTATTACAGCTGATGTGTATGTTGTGGGTTCTGATGATTGTGTTACAGCTGATGTGTATGTTGTGGGTTCTGATGATTGTGTTACAGCTAATAGGTTTGTTGTGAGTTTTGGTGATTGTATTACAGCTGATGTGTATGTTGTGGGTTCTGATGATTGTGTTTCAGCTGATGTGTCTGTTGTGGGTTCTGATGATTGTATTACAGCTGATGTGTATGTTATGGGTTCTGGTGATTGTGTTACAGCTGATGTGTATGTTGTGGGTTCTGATGATTGTGTTACAGCTGATGTGATTGTTGTGGGTTCTGATGATTGTGTTACAGCTGATGTGTATGTTGTGGGTTCTGATGATTGTGTTACAGCTGATGTGTATGTTGTGGGTTCTGATGATTGTGTTACAGCTGATGTGTATGTTGTGGGTTCTGATGATTGTATTTCAGCTGATGTGTATGTTATGGGTTCTGGTGATTGTGTTACAGCTGATGTGTATGTTGTGGGTTCTGATGATTGTGTTACAGCTGATGTGTTTGTTTTGGGTTCTGATGATTGTGTTACAGCTGATGTGTATGTTGTGGGTTCTGATGATTGTGTTACAGCTGATGTGTATGTTGTGGGTTCTGATGATTGTATTACCGCTGATGTGTATGTTGTGGGTTCTGATGATTGTGTTACAGCTGATGTGTTTGTTTTGGGTTCTGTTGATTGTGTTACAGCTAATAGGTTTGGTGTAGGTTCTGGTGATTGTGATACAGCTGATGTGTATGTTGTGGGTTCTGATGATTGTGTTACAGCTGATGTGTATGTTGTGGGTTCTGATGATTGTATTACCGCTGATGTGTATGTTGTGGGTTCTGATGATTGTGTTACAGCTGATGTGTATGTTGTGGGTTCTGATGATTGTGTTACATCTAATAGGTTTGTTGTGAGTTTTGGTGATTGTATTACAGCTGAAGTGTTTGTTGTGGGTTCTGATGATTGTGTTACAGCTGAGGTGTTTGTTGTGGGTTCTGATGATTGTGTTAAAGCTGATGTGTATGTTGTTTGTTCTGATGATTGTGTTACAGGTAATAGGTTTGGTGTAGGTTCTGGTGATTGTGATACAGCTGATGTGTATGTTATGGGTTCTGATGATTGTGTTACAGCTGATGTGTATGTTGTGGGTTCTGATGATTGTGTTACAGCTGATGTGTATGTTGTGGGTTCTGATGATTGTGTTACAGCTGATGTGTATGTTGTGGGTTCTGATGATTGTGTTACAGCTGATGTGTATGTTGTGGGTTCTGTTGATTGTGTTACAGCTGATGTGTATGTTGTGGGTTCTGATGATTGTATTTCAGCTGATGTGTATGTTGTGGGTTCCGGTGATTGTGTTACAGCTGATGTGTATGTTGTGGGTTCTGATGATTGTGTTACAGCTGATGTGTATGTTGTGGGTTCTGATGATTGTGTTACATCTAATAGGTTTGTTGTGAGTTTTGGTGATTGTATTACAGCTGAAGTGTTTGTTGTGGGTTCTGATGATTGTGCTACAGCTGAAGTGTTTGTTGTGGTTTCTGTTGATCGTGTTATAGCTGATGTGTTTGTTGTGGGTTCTGATGATTGTGTTACAGCTGATGTGTATGTTGTGGGTTCTGTTGATTGTGTTACAGCTGGTGTGTATGTTGTGGGTTCTGGTGATTGTATTATAGCTTGTGTGTATGTTGTGGGTTCTGATGATTGTGATACATATGACGTCACTGCTAAGGATTTTGATGATTGTGGTGTGGTTGTTTGTGTTTGTCCTAATGTTGATAGAAATATTGTTGGTAAAGGTGAACGAATGGATGCTTGTGGATTTACTGTGCGTAACTTTTCAGTTGTTTGTGTTGTTATTATGAGTTTTAATATTGATGTTGGTGCTGATGGTGTTAATGGAGTTTGAACAGCTGTTACTTTTGTTGTTTGAGTTACATCATTTGATGATGTAGTTACGTTCGCTGGAGATGATGTGGGTGTCACTGCTGCTTCTGAAGATGCATTACTGGCTGTGATTGCAATGCCTGATGTTGAGTTAGCCGTGGAAGATTCTGTTTGGATTTGCGTGGTTGTACTTGATCCACTTATTGGTGTTAAGCTTACAGACGATTCAGTTGAATAGTTGCCTATGTCAAGAGCAGTACTCCATATTAACGTTGTATTTGATAAAATATAGCTTGTGCTTGATGTTGGTGTTGTTGCATTATTAAGATTAGTAAATTCTACTAAAGGTGATGTGGAAGTTGAAGTTTGGTTTGACAGCACAAAATACATTGGAAACAATATTAGGTAGATCTTCATCTGAAAAAAAATACAATCAAACTCTTTTGGAAATCTAAACGAATATTAAAGTTATGAAAATCCATATAAATAACACTGTGTCGGATAACTATGCCAGTACCGAGGTAACGTTTTTGCACCCGCTTTAGATGCAGCTTCGTAAAAATCCATACATACTTAATGATAGACCATTGCCTTCAAAGTATATAGCCACTTTTATTTTAGCATGTGTCACCTGACAGGTAAGATATTTACCCTAAAAAATTAATAATATCCCATAGTATAAAAAAATTATCAGAGAAATATTAAAAATTATATAGAATTTTTTAAAGAACATACAGGAATTATATCCTATCGGAGAAAAGTACTTTTTAAAAAATAATTATTCAGGCAGGTAGTTTTCCTATAGTATCAGTCTTTATAGCATTTTTTAAAATCCTATTGGTGTTTTATTTTGATCTTGTCAGAATCTAAATTCCTACAAAAGGTTCTTTTAATTTGTATAGAAGTCTATTTATGCTATATGAAAACTGTTTTTGCAATCGGAAAATTTATTTTCCTGTAGGTATTTATTTTTAAACGGTATATATCTTACCTAACAGTGAGATACATCAACCATGTCACATAATTAAAAGCAATGGTCTAATACATAATATTATTGTTGCACGTTAGACGGATGCAAACATGCCACCATGGCATAATAATCCAGCACAGTGTTAAATATATTTAAATAAGCATAAATACCACTGAAAATAATGAACAAATATTTTTTATTATCACATGTTTATCCCAATATACGGTGGATATCACTCATGGGATAAATTTTTGATATTCCACTGTGTGTTCTTACGCCACGTGACGTCATAGTTAATCATTACGTAGGTTTAGACGGTTGATTGACGTAGAATGAAAAAGTAAATAATTAATTCAGTTGAGGGGTGTTGAGATATAAATTTGAAACATATAATCTTGTTTCAGTTATTTGTCATGAATTCATTAAAAAAATGTTCGAAAATGAATGTCTGTTTGTTAAACTTCAAGGAACTTTTTTTTCCATGCGTAACGTTGTTGACGTGTTGTAAATAATGTGTTGTGCGGCTCAAAATCACAATTTTTACAGAAAAAGTTGGGATAAACAAAATACTTGATAAAACATGTGAGAAAAGAATCTCTCATGATTTGCGATGGTATATGATTTTTATCCAACTCGTTGTGTGTTTTCTATTTCTACACCAAATGTTAGTATATGGCTAAAATCTTTGCATATAAAAATGTCAGGCAGTTATAATAGTTGAGTTGCTGACCACTGAGCCACCTTAGTCATATTACAAACAACCACATGCTTTATTTATATGTATTCATATCTCGAGCAGTTATATCCTTTTTTTAGCTCACCTGAGCTGAAAGCTCAAGAAAGCTATGCTGATCACATTTTGTCCGTCGTCCGTCTGTCCGTCCGTACGTCTGTCCATCTGTAAACATTTTACATTTTGAACTTCTTCTCTAAAACCGCTGGGCCAATTTCAACCAAATTTGACACAAAGCATCCTTATGAGAAGGCAAAAATAAATTGCAGAAATGAAAGACCGATCTTTATTCAAAGCGGAGAAAACATCGAAACTGTAGGAAAAGGGGTTGCATTTTAATAAATCTTCTTCTCAAGAACTACTGAGTCAAATTCAAATTAATTTTGCATAACTAATCCTTATGTAAAGGAAAATAAAAAGTGGAAAAATTATCGGCGAATTCTGTGTCAAATTTGAGTAACTTACGAAAATAAAAATAAAGAGATAATCAGTTTTCAACTTCGGGTTCGGTATTCCATATCGAAAACGAAAGTTCTTTATATAAAGCAGCCATGTTTGAATGTTGACGAATGACAAACGGGTCAAACTGACAAAGATAAATTTGCCTGTTGTGCAACGGTTTACGTACGAAGGGATACTTGAAACATGCCTAAATATATTTGTGCCGATCTCGTGTAGTGAATTATGGTTAAATTTTTCCATGCGTTGACATTTTCACTCGTGACCGTGTTTTTACGTTGATTTGAATTTCGTTTATGCTTTATGGAAATATCGCCTGTATTTTGGAATTTTTACGTATCAAAATATAGACTTCGGTCAATCAGACGGTTAATTGTTTACCTGTGCAAAATAAACAAAATCTGATGCACTAACAACATATTATATTATAAATACGATACATTCTATTGGTAATTCGGTACGATCTCTACGTTATGGTTGATTATAATGAAACGTGTTTTGTTAAGATTCTCTCTGCATTTTCAATCTAAACGGAGATTGTTTTTGCCGCTAGAAATATAAAGGTATAAATTTATTATGAAAAAATATATTGTGCTCTTTCTTTGTGTTTAATTTAGTGCATGTTTCTTTTGTTTTAATTGTTTACAATTTTCTCTTTACTAACCGTATTCAGCTGTGTCAAGTTTCGAATTATAAGCAAGATACAGAGCTTTGCTCACATAAATGAGGCCATGCTTTTGTTCATTCTGAATAGGAAATACCAAGTTATGTATCTTGCTTATAATTCTACGATTGACACTGAAATTTGATTGATCAATAGAAATGTCTTGCCAAAAGGATGATATGCTGTAACTCCTTTCTGGTGCACCTTCTTCGACGATGAATTGCATAAAATCTACACAAAGAAGATGGGTGAATAAGGCGTGCAAAATGCCCATATGAGGAATGATTAGATACTGCAAAATTAAAATATCATTAAATCTAATAATTGTTTTACAGATAATAAAAAACGATGCATATTCAACTTAACATCAGTTTGTAACCCTTAAGTATTTTAAATACTTGTAATAGGTTGATTCAAACTGGAGTATGTGTCTCAAAACCTCCAAATTATGTCATTTTTATAACTTCAATGCCTTTTCTTTTATATGGTGGGTCTGAGCTCCATATTTTTGGTATAGTCTAAATGCGGTTTAATGGACTTTAAACCGATTTTAATCAACAAAAAATGTGGAGAGATGACCCACTATACTTTAAAATTGTTATTTTGTAGCCCAACAATTGAACATTTTAGAAAAATAATACAAGTCCGTAAATTCGTGGCCAACGTCTCATAAAGTATTTTAACAACACACTTTGTTGTGAATAAAATGGCTTAGTGGTTAGAGCACCAGACATTAGGTAACTTTAAAGAACATAGGTTTTTAGGTTGTAGGTTCGATACCACCAACACTTTAGGGTTTATAAACCTAATTATTTTTTTCTTATCATTTTTTGAAAAATTTCAAACTGAATGTAGTTAGAAATTACCCTTTTGTAAACTTGTATTATAACATATCAAATATATTTGATAAAAAAAAAATGTTAATTTTGAAGTTGTATTTTACGACTAAACCAAATGGACAGTTGTACCATCTTATTCTCCCATCTTCTTTTTGTAGTTTTTTGAACACAAGTATACGAAAACAACGTCTTTTAAACAGTTTCCATAGACCTAACACATTATTATTATGAGAATAAAAGCATTATCGCTGTTCTTAAAAAATCATTGCAACGGAAAATCATATTTGTTTGCAGACATTTGTTGTTTTTTAATAAAGATGAAAATAATCGGTGGACCTTGGTACAATAAAGCGGCATGCCTGCCAATACATTGATTTGAATTATAGCTCTTTAACATATGTGACAACATGTTTCAGTTAAGTTTATTCTTCAATCAGGTGAGTAAGGATATGAAACATCATACGAAATGAATCCATGCCTGGTAAATGACAATCGTTTATAATGGAGAAGGCCAATTAAATTTGTGAAAGCTTTTAATTTGAGGAATTGAGCGCATTAATTCTGGTGCATTGAGGTACACTTTTCTTCTTTCACATATAGTATTTTTTTTTAAAATAAAATACAATAACTAGTTAGTAGTGGAGGGAGAAAGTGTACCTTTATGCTCTTATGTATTTAAATCTTTTTATAAAGTGATGGGGGGGGGGGGCTAAAATAGAGGGAACTGGAAGTTGACCGTGACCACCAACTTAAAATTTAGTTATTTTTATTGCATATAATCTTATTTTCGGTAAAAATGGTAGTCCATTAAGGTAAATATGCCAAAGATTAGGTATATGCTAAAATAATTGTAAAATTCGGATATTCATTTTTGGTTAATCTACCGAGGAGCCACATGGCACAATATCCTTTGAACGACCATAAAAAGCCAGTGTTGCGATGTGGCCCATTGGGCCTCTTGTTTATTCTTTTGTTGCAAACAGCACAGATACGAAATACATAAAACGTCAAATAATATATGTAATGCTTATTGGTGCACCTAAAATTCAGTTTGACTGTCGAATACATCTACAGTTCAGTTCAATTTTGAGAGCTGGCTGTTTTATCAAATACATTTTCATCAGAATATTGATGGTGAATAAACCTTTTATATTAAATTTTTTATAAAAAGACAAATTGAAGAAAACTCGTTAAGGAAACAGAATGTTGAGATGGGTTTTCTATGGAACACCTTAAATGGTTTTTTTTTATATTTACCTGATATAATTAAGATTTATGATTATATGAAAAAATAAGGACTTTACCTTTGATTTCTTGTTATAAAGAATACAAGTATCCTTCTTAAATATTGTCCGGTTGAGCTCCTATTTGTGGGATACAGATTCTCCGGACTGAGATGAGTCTTTATCAAAACTCTTTGTTAATCTTCATGAATTTGATAAATTTTGGATTGTTATTGACAGAACAGGACCAATCGAAGAAATATCACCGTTGTTGAGATTAGCTCCGATTAAAACAATAAAGGCCGACTTCAGTGTTTGTTTTGGCATATAAATCGACAGGTGAATATTATTCCCAATGCAGCATTTATTAGAATGACGTTTTTAATTGCATGCATGAAACATCGCAATTTCTGAGAAATTCTTTTGAAAAATAATTATTTTATAGTAATATTTCATATCTCCTGTATAAATTTGTCATTCAGTATGTCTATGATCGTTTAAAACTGACCAGTTTTTTTTAGAATCTTAGTCAAATATTAAATGTTACATCTATAAAAAATGTGGGGTGAAAATGAATTTCTTTATTTTTAAATATAAATATGTATGAGCATTTTCTTAAATATTTTTTCAAGATGAAAAAAATAGACATTATCTCAGTCCATCGTTATGTTTTTACGTCCATACATTGTTTGATTTCTGAAATTTGGTTGCATGACAACATCATAACAAAAATATTTGCTTAATGATAATACTATTTACACAAACTCTATCATAATTCAGTTTCAAGATCTATCCACTTGAGGGCAGCAATAAATGAATTTTTGAAAATCAAATTGAAATAGGATACCTTGGATCGCCTCCAGATTGTTTGTATATACATGCAGATTCAGGTGTGGTCTGGTCTATGCTTAAGGGCAAAGTCAAAGGGTGTCAAGGTGTTACAATAAGAACTCCTTTAGCTCTGCATTTTGTGGTCAGATGCTTGTATAAGAGGGTCCACAGTAAGGAACGAATTTCTTCCCTTCTAAAGTGTATAATTACTACTAGATTTAACGTTCAAATGACTGCTACAACGGGAATACAAAAAGCCATAGTTGGCTTATTTGTTAATATGATAGCTTTATATACATGTATATCAATGCTATACTATATCTTTTTCTAAAAGCTCCTACTAAAGATTGCCTAGTGTTGCTCCTAAAAGTTGATGTTGTCTTGGTAAATATTATGCGTTGTCAAATTTGTTGAGTAGCAAAACATTCAAAGAGATGATGTTCTCTCAAAATCACAGAACCTGAAGTATTTGCTGACAGATGCATGTTTGCCTATAAAGCATTTAAAGTTTGAAGTTATTCTCAGAGTTTGAATTGTTAAATCGGATTATTGCAAAGTTCAATGTCATCAACATAGTGCACAAATAGCAATTAATCAAATTAATGATATACATTATTTAATTTGATTATTGTAAGAAAATTTAAAAAAAACAAAATATGTAGACATATGGGTAAAACAAAGGAATCTCTGATTAAATAAGTAGCAATAGTTTCACTTAAATTAGTTGATTTCTTCAAGTGTATCAATTCACTAGTATACATATAGTAGCATACCGCATGGGAAAACTGAAAAATACTCTAGTCTGCATCAAAAATTGACCATTGATCTCGTATATTTTAATTGCAAGTAGAATAAAGACAAGAGATATACCATTTTTACTGGTTTTGAGATCTAATCATAAGATTTTGGAATTTTATTTTTGTAATATTGAATCAAAAGTGGATAGAATTCAGAAAATGATAAATGATTTGAACTTCGTAATTTTTTTAATTTGGTTTTTAATTTTCAGTTACCTGTGCTCATCACTATTTAACTTTATTTCCTTTTTAATGTATTTCCTCTTCTTCTTTGAAGAGTTAATTTACTAGTTATACTTAATATAAACACAATTTTAAAAATCCAGCCAGAGGTCTATAATACAAAAAAAAAATGTTTTTATTGTCTGAGCAAACGTTATCCTTTATATACATAAATGTACATAAATCATAAACAAGAATAGAATTCCTGGGTCCCCCGCCGGTCAAGCAGTATACTAGTATCGAGTCTATCGACCAATGCTGATTTTCGAACTTGACCAAGGTATTAGTGGTATAAACATTTGGTATAAATTTAATGAAAATCCGTCAAAATTTGTAGGCATGAGAGCGCTTACAAGGTCAATTTTTGGATAAAACGGAGTCATTATTGTGGTCAAAGTCCCATAACTCCAACAAAAAGTATCGACCAATGCTGATTTTCGAACTTGACCAAGGTATTAGTAGTATAAACATTTGGTATAAATTTAATGAAAATCCGTCAAACTTTGTAGGCATTAAAGCGCTTACAAAAAAGTGTGACGGACGGACGCACGGACACACGGAAGCACAGACAAACGGACACACGGACGGACGCCCGGCATTTCTATATCACCGCTCCGCGTTGCGGCGGGGGACAATTAAGATATTTCGTTCAAATTATGATATCTCTTTTAATCATTGTTACTACATACAGGGCATTACCATGCAATGACTCGGGTATTTTTAAAGGTTGCTCTTTGACTTTAAGTCTTGTTAATTTCAAATTTACGTCCATAGTGAAATCAGTTACTAGTTACGAATTTCATCAAGTTACATGTATGTTTATTTGTTGTTTCTGTATATGTGTCATTAAACTCTCAGGAATCACTTGATAGATTTAGGATATATAAGAAGCAACATCCTAGATTAAATCAGCTCTAGATTGAAGTTCAAGTGAGCAAGATTTCTTCAAGTGAAAAATAATTTCAAAGTAAAGGAATACTTGATTAGAGTGGACAATTTTGACGGTTTTTTAAAAAGCAATCTAGGTTTTAAGCATGAAACGTAGGTTATTGACCTAGTCATTTGAAAGTAAAATTTAATGCTACTATAGGTTGACTAGCAACAGTGCACATTAATATTTTTGTTTTTAACATGAACTGTTCATTTGTAGAGCACGCCCTTAAGTATCGAATTAACCGAGAGAAAAAACTCCATATGCAGGTGATAAAGGTATATTGCTACAAGTAAAGAAAGTTGACCTTAGAAAAAATGAAGTCATCACGTTTATCATTAAGTTTTGATCTTAGGGTACCATCAATGCCCATTTCAAGTAAAATATCCAAATATATATGAAACAGATGACGCAGATTCTGTGGTATTTTTTTTTATTTCAAGTTCACTTGGATATATCGATTCTACGTAGGTAGGAGAGTAACAACTGTTAATTCACAATAAGTCGTCGATATACCTATATGTTGAGCTGAATGCCATAGTGAGTGATTTATTATTTTCACGTACACGTTTTTGAATAATTTCTGCTTCATATACATACAAAAATAGGTCTGCTAACAGTGGGGCGCAGTTGGTACCCATGGGAATTCCAACATATTTTTGGAAGATCTAATTTCCATAAAACAACATAGATGTTGTCTATCAGAAACTCAAGCATCTTTTTCATGTCTACTTGAGAGTACTGCTGTGAACGATTCAAATGGTTTTTAGCAAAATAGTTTTGCAAATGACTGATGACAAGGTAGAAAAATTTACGTGATCCATTTTTTTTTAAGCCTGGACTTTGATTTATCGTAGGGTTGGTTGTATAAAGTGTAGAAAAGACATATGTTTTGTTGCTATTGGTTGTAGTAAATTTTTAGGATTTTAAATTTTCTACAAGTTCTTTGGAATTCTTAAGAATCCACATCTGAATTACACTGCTTTTGAGTATATTGTTGCATTTTCTTCTTTACTAATAAGAAATAATGACCTTATAATGGACAAAAAAGGCACAGGTATTAATCTTAACTAATGTGAAGTGAAAACATATATTAGATTTCGTTGATCAATTACAACAATTAATAAGAACAATTCAACATGAAGTATTATTTGATTGCTCCTGATATATTTCTGATAGATGTTCAACAGCCGTTCGTACTTCCTCGGGGCCCTCCATCAGTACAGTTTCTCTCCCTACGTGTTCGATGTGATAGCGCAGAATACACTCGGCCAGGAACCGATGACGAAACTTGTATACGGATGTTTCATCACTTACAACAAGATATCTCAGCAAGTTGTCAGTAATATGAATTTTCATGTGTTTGGTTACGTTACCCTTTTCTGTACCTTTAACTTGTATTTTATCAAAAAAACTTGTTCTGTTATTTAGTTTTAGGTTTTCACTTCCTTCAGACCCAACTTCCTCACGACTTCCTTCTGTAGAATCATTGTTTATATTCCTATTATGATCAGCTTTTTCACAAGTCCCTTCAGTTGTGTTTTCCTCCGCTTCTGAATCGCTTGATGGATGTGTGTCGCCAGTCTTTCTATGTAAAATCCCATGACATTCTCTCTGTATTTTGTACAATAATTTTCTATTAGTTTTCTTCAAATGAATTGTTGAACTGTTACTGATAGCATAGATTAACGTTACATAATCTTCACTCTGTTTAACTAAAATACTGTCAATGTCATCACGTATATAAGCGACTGGTTCCTCTAAAAGCCTTGAAGAAGAACTCTCCTCTTGAGCGCAAAATCCTATTTTAATTAAATGGACGAGTAAGGGGAAACCAACATCCGCAGAAACTCTTACAACTGGTATTTTCAGATTTAAAGAATATCTAAAATGTTCCTTTTCCAATTGTGATTCATAGGATTTGTCTAAATCTGAACAAAATACATCATCTTTTAACTTGTTTAATTGATTTTCATCGACGGATGAACTGTCAATACAAACAATAGCCTTCATCTTCTCAGAGTTATCTTTCACTAACTGAATCAGTCGTATCAAAGACTCAAACACTCGGTCATCTGTCCTATTTGTCGTATTCCACACACCTAAGCAGTCGTCCCATAGAATGAGCGTTTTTTCTTTATTTACTTTCGGAACGTTTGTTTCTTTAGGTTTCATGTAAGTAGTTTTGTATTCTTTGAACTCGGTCTTTGCTAAGAAGCTTGCCATGGTTGTTTTGCCGCTTCCAGATTTCCCAATAAGCAGTGTAACGCCGTCACTTTTTATAGTATCAACTACTTTGTTATAGTCTTTTGGTTTGCAAAATAAATCTGAAACACACGTTAATAATATGCTGTTTTAACAAAAATATAGAAAAACGTTCATTACAACAAAATCAAAAAAAATCTACTAAATGGTAGATAACTTTTTTTTTTTTAGACATTTCGTTCTAAATTAATACCTTCAGGTTTTTTTTCTCCAATAGTATCTTTAATTTCACTGTTTGTTTGTTCATCAACTTTAAAAATCTCTTGATTCTCAGTATGTCTGTCGTCCTCAGATTTGAGTAAAGAGGTTTCCTCTACACAATGGGGTATTAAGAAAAAAATTATCAATAAACTGATCAATTACAAAAACTAAATAATAATATAAATAGCATTTTGGTGTAGATACTATAAACGTTGTAGATACCCTCTATAAATAATGGTTGCATGTTGAGTTCATACTTTGGAATAGCTAAAAAAGAAATTGTAACGGTCAGTATTTACCCTTGATGTCAAGTGTATATATATGATGACATAAGGTACTAGTATGTTGTTCACATACCATTTAAGCTGATTCTTATGTCTAGCGATTTTACAAAAATCCCGAGAATGATTATTTCAAATTAAATAAAAATCCTCATATTAAACGAAATTTTTTTTTGATCAAGCACATACTCATCGCAAAAATTGCTAACACTAATTATCGCCATTAAAAATGAGACTACCTTTGCTGGTTTCTCTCTTTCTATGTTTAAAACAGAAACAAAGAAAACCTAAAACGGCAAAAGGAACGATGACTCCTATAATGATAGATACCACCATCCCTCTGACGGACCTTAAACAAATATATAAGCACCAATAACATATTAAAACAAGAGCAATTTAAAAAACAAAGACAAAACAAAGCATACTGCGCTGTAACTATCACTTTTCTACCATTATTCCTCAATATTAATCTAAATATTTTAGTGTGATATTAGAGGTTTTATGTTATAAACACATGGGTATACTCTGATGTAAAAAAAAAAAAAGTTATCCTTCACAGGCACTTGTCCTTAAATGGGCATGGACACGATTTTGGTTAAACTCTATTTTAATGTTTTTATTAGTAAAAATGCTTTAGAAATGCATTTCTAATGATCAAATTAAATTTGAGAGTCATTCGTAGAGTTATAAGCAAGATACAGCGCTCAGAATTTTCTGTCATGTAAACAAGGCTCGTGCCCTGTTTTTGTTTATATAGGTTCAATATACCAGTAAAAATCTTCTTTTTTTCAGCTTATTTGTCTATCGTTTTATTTTATTTTTTAGATATAGATAAACAGTTCCTAATGTTTAACTCAATCGTTTTAGGTTGAAAACTGAAATTGTTACTTTAACATTCAAAATGTAAACAAACGCTTTGTTTACATAGCGAAGAATTTCATACTCTGTAACTCCCTTGTAACGCAACAAAAGACACACTAATTTGGGTTGCCGTTTTAAAATGCCTTTCTGAAGCATTGTAAATATTAAAATTGGAAAAATAATTTTTGACCAGAATCGTGACCATGCCTCTTTAAGGTCTATATTTACATACACTAACTTGATTTCATATTACTATTCAACACCAATAGGTAAGGCATCACATACCCATCGTTTTCATTGTGTACTCTTGGAATTTGTGAAACATTGGTACTCAAGGTTGGACTGAAAATCAAAAAAAGAAAAGAAAAGAAAAAGTAATTTATGTATCATTACCTGTCGTCATCAGAATCAAAAATATATACCCTCTTTTTCTAATAATACGTAATGTACACATCGCCGCCATTTTTAAACCGGGTATATATTTCTTATTGTTATTAGGTAGAAGGTATATATTTTTTATTATGAGAAAAATATAAAACGTCAGGTGCCTGTGCGTTTAGGCTCTTACAATAGCTACAGATTTAACATAGTAAACATGAACATAATTCTCATGAAAGGAAACAATCATGTAGATAAAAATCTCACAAATTACCTTCAAACCCAAGTAAATTTTGTTCACACGAATGGAGTATTTGCTTCCCATGAATTTGTGTATGGTATCAATGAAATGGGAACTTACTTAAACTTTATGATGATCTCATGATATTTCATTTGAAAATTATTGATTTACTTTTCCTAGCTTCTATTTCAATCATAACGCGTCAAAGCGCAATATTTCTTTCGAAAGGTTTTTTTTCAAATGGCGATACCATCCTCTATAAATACCACATTCAGGGAATGTTTCTAAATAATGCACTTGTAAATAATAAAACATTTGTTAAATTATGATAAAAACAAAGAACAGCATTTAAACAGGAAAAATCTAAAAAGACTATTTTTTAAAAGTCAAATAAAAACTTTCAAGATTGATTGAAAATTGACTTACTTCCAAGTTGTTGTTTTTGCGGTTGCTGGTAAAAGTGTAGTTATTCTGAAGCTAAAATAAACGATATGACTTTCGAAGAAGAGTACTTAATTTCTGTTTTATTATTACAATCAGTATATGCACATTGCATATAAAAGGTTTTTCTTTGCGGGAAGTTTCTGATATTTTTATATTTATTTCGAAAGGTGAAATAATACTCCTATCAGTATTAAATTTGCAAAAAGTAAGTTACAAACCTTGCAAAATGATTCATTATGACAAGAAACCGTTTTTACAATCAAGACAGCTTTATGTTCTAATTTTTCTTATAACTACTTGAAACATCTTTACTTTTTTCCTTACATTTATGTCAAGTTGTAAAGGATCTATCTTTTGTTTCAAAGAAGAAATATGTAAGTTCACAGTGATATCGAAATTGTGAAGCTTACCTGCTTTCTGGTCGATAGCAACTTGGAACTGTAATGAAATTACGTTTTTTTTTAAAGGAGAAGCTTTCATAATAAGAGAAACAATACTATTGCATCCTTTTTATGGTAAGATGTATAGATGTGACTATTTGATCTAGTCAATTTATCTTGAAGTTTTTCATAGCTAGTCTTTTTATTGGACGCCCATGTAAAATATACAAGTAATTCTTGAGGTGTCGAGGTTTTATTAAATTGAATCAGCGTAATTTTAGAGTTCAGTTTTCATTGGACGTCCATGTACCTCTTTTATACGTATGAACAAGTTTTTCTGAAGTGTCAAGGCTCATATTTTAAAATTAAACTTTTTAAGAAAGTAGTGTGAGAGCGCATGAGCGCGTCCACCTTGCTTTCACTTAATCAATGGGGTTAGGAAACTTCCGTAAATCAAGTAAAATATTTACATTTGCTTTTATGCTTCCTTATAAATCAACGAAAACATTCAATTTTATGTTGACTCTTTCATGACGTCACAAGCTTATTGCTTGTCCGGTGGATTATTGTAAACATAAATACTATGTAATTTTAGCAATTTGGGACGATTTGCCTTTTTGTAACAGTAAATATAAGTATTAAACAGCAATGTTAAAAAGTTCACAAGGATATGAACTTGGTTGGTCTTCTGAGAAGCCCTTTGGGCTTAACAGGATTTGATCCCGGTGAATTTTTTTAACTTACTGCTTATTTGTTAAATAAAAATGTAGATTTTTATATAAGAAATGTGTGTTTCAGCATTTTCCCAAGTAAATGGATTCATGCATAAAAAACTAAAAAGAAACGGAGAACAGAAAGACTTGATTAAGCAGTTGGTATGTACAAGTAAGTTAAAAATAACAACATGAATAATGAGGTTTGTTGCTTGTACAGCCGTGCCTTGTGAAAATGATTACCGTTATCCTATCCTGATAGCTAAATTGAAACGATGATAAACACATCAAATTACACATGTTATACTGGCATGCGGCCTGATACATTTCACCTGTAAAGACAACTTATACTGAGCACATTGACCTACATTGGTATACTGCATTTGACAGGTACACGGTCTCTGGACATCTTTCTGGGTCCCCTGGGCACAGAATCACATCAATGGCAGACGCCCGGCTGTTAAACTCAGGACAGTAATCTGCAATAATACAAACTTGGCCATTGCATGTGTAAATTTTGCCATCATGATTTTAAATGTGTTTTTCTGTTTTGTTATATCTTTCCTCCTGATATGTTCAAGGAATAACAGGCTTCTCAGTCAATATATGCCACTTGATTTGTGCTCATAAGATATTTTGTTGTTGTGTATCAAAGGAATTTGCTGTTCCGTTAAAGTAATTCTTTAGTAGACAGTGCAAATAAATAATGCACAGTTGTATGACACAAGTTTGGGGTGTATCACCTATACATTTTTAAAATACCTCTAACATGAGTATGACCTCTATGTACCTAAAAAGGTTCTATTATATTTAGAGGGATGATGATGATTTAAACCAATCTAATATGTATAAAGAACTTTCAATTACACCTTAAAACATGATATCGTAAGTAGATACCTGGTTGTATCCAAATGCTGGAGGCACAGAAGACCACATAACGCCCCTCTCTGTTTTGCATACAATGATACACGGTGTCGCCGTCACAAATATAGCTTTCCGAGTTCTCTCGCCATTTTTCTGCAGTATCAGGACATCGAATCCGGTACTCAAACGTGACTCCAGAGGTCACAAACACTGTACACAACAGGACAACAATCCGAAAGGACCACATACCACGACAACAATAGGAAAGGCAACATAAATGTATATGGCAATTGGCGTGCTGTAAAATCTGGATTTATACATAATAAGGATTTTTTTCATTATTATGAGGTAACAATTCAGGTCGGGGCGTGGTCAAATCCAATAAAGTCCGAGGGGCTGAGGGCTTTAATGGATTTGTGTACGACCTAAATTATCACCTCATAATACTCAAAGAATGATTCCGTATTCCTTCGATAACTCAGTCGATCTCCAAGTTAAAATCTCTGAACTTATTAAGAAAATGGTGTATTGTAGTTCTTCATGCCCGTAGCAAATACAGCCACCACTCTTGGTCACTGGCAAACATTGCACACACAGTCAACACGAATGCCATCAGAAATATGGTGCAGGTGTTGCCTAATCTTAACACAGTTTGAGCCAGTGATCTACAAAATCACTCACATTCCGATCCGCGTTAATACTCGAATTAAAAATGAAGTAAAACTGTCAATATGCTTAAGTTTTAAAGTATTCAATCAACAAAAAAAGAAACGGTTAGCAAACTATAATAGTTGTTTTTGTTTCATAAATCGACCTCGAAATGATATAAATGTTCCTAACTTTTCCTGGAGTCTGTATAGTACTTTCCATGACAAATTAAAGGAAAATAATGACACTCCGCATTTTGGCATGTGGCTCCATATAAACAAAGTCTATAACATGGTCATTTTTAAAAAATAATTAAGTTCAAAATAACCAAATAAATATTATAGTTCAATTTTAGATGGAAAATCTATTGCAGAATTTTTAAAGAATTATCTTTTTACTCAAAAACCTTTTCCCCATTTTGTCTAACTTAAAAAAAGGAGAAGTAGTACACACAGTTTTTAAAATAATTCCTACTGTTAATCAAATTCGATTTGTGTATTATATTTTGACTGATTTAGATATATTCTATTACCTCTAACTCATGACATTTTCAAACTTTAAATGAATATACTGTATTGACGTTATTATGAAAATTAAAAATAAATCAAAAAATGTTACTTTATAGGGGGTTTTCACTGTGATACGAAGTTGATTGTTCACATTAAAGAATGCTGTACAGATATTAACGTAAACCATTTTTCCTTTCAAAAGCATAAATGTTTATACGCATTGTTGATTTGTATTTAAGAGTTAGTTGAAGCAGCTTGATGCGATAGTAGAGCATATATTTTTTGGACGCTGTAAAACATGGGTTTATTTAGGCGCACAGAGTGATTCTGCATTTACCTTTAAAAATCTTCATGTCTGGTTAAGAGCAATCACCATACAAACTGAATGCTTCACAAGGATGAAGAATGAGGCCTCTACTGGATTGTGAAATCATGACCTCGTGTTTAAGGTTTAGATGTTGAGAGAGAGGGGAATATTCTGCTCATCTTGTGAATATGCCACTTTTGGTCATCGTTGGGTGTTTTTAAATGGTTTATGGGCATGATTTTACTGATTATATATATGTAGAGAAAACTTTTGTAATTTACACTGTTTTCTAAGCTAATTCTAATGCAAGAGAATTTAAAAAATGAAAGATTATTACTTTCTTGTAAAATTTGTATGAAAAACTATTTCATTTTTTTTAATAACAAACATTTGGACAAGGGCGCAGGTTCTATATATAAATATACAAATATTACTATTAAAATCCGATCGAAAATTTTTTGATATGTTGTTTAAATAAATCAAACAATTAAGGCAAATTATGTATATATATTTTTAAAAGTTACAGAAAACACGTGTGTTTGTTTTGAATTAAGTGGACGTGTCGATATTACATATCAATTGGCTGTTCACGGGTGTTTACGGGTGAATAGGGTGATTTAATTCGTGCTACGCATGACTTGCACACATATAAAGTAGAATTCGTGGTTTTTTAAGTTATAAGAAGTTCGATGCAACTTTGCAACGTACTATCCCCACCCACCCCTCCCAAATTATAACATTGAATTTCTGTCAGTTTTGTTTTTACATGATTTTTTCTTCTTCTGTAGAATGAGGAGATAAAGAGCCATGTACTTAAATCTGTACTATATACATGCATATGATTATTAAAGCCTGTTGCGTTCGCGCATGCGAGCTCGTCCTATAAATTTTGTGTTTGCGTTTTATTTTATAAATAATTTATGTTCGGTTGAACTGGTGAATAAGAACATAATAGCATCGTATCACGGCTCACTATCTTCACCCTGTCTTACATCTTACAATATGCCAATCTACATCTTAAAAAAAACAGGCCTGTTTCACAGGTACGTCCTGAATACAGGTACAATGTATCGTTAAACGTGTTAACAAAATGATTGGGGGTATTATACCTTATCACGGTCCACAAGTTTTGTCACACAACGGAGACGTCCGTCCAAGCTGAATTTATTTCGTCATACAATTAATTCACTTTTTCCTGTTACATGTTATTACTATGGATTGATTCAGGTTTGAGGATTCTGTACGTTTTACTTTCAGTTTCATTTTTTTAGTTTGATGAATACGATTTTTCAAAAACCATTTTAAGTCCCTTTAAATTGTTCTATCCTGTGTATCAAATTACTTAAACAGTTTAAGCTTTCTGAGTTGACGACTAATTTTTTCGTACTTAACATTTCCGCAATACAAGGATGTGAAAAAAGAATGAAGATTGCATTCCCATACTAAGTACAGTTCTCCAGCCATCATGATGAAGTGGCCTGTGACAGTAGCTACACATGATACTGACATGTCTGCATTTGCAGTTTAATCAATAAAATTGTGTATGAAAAAATGACAAACAAACCGTCAACCATTTATTTGTTAGCTTTCTTCTATTTGTTAGCTTTCGAAATCTTATCATCTTTATCTATTTATCAATTTCCAATCTACATTTATCTGAAATGAAGTAGTATTCTTTATTTTCCATTTCTCTGTATCAAATGCAAATGACCGAAAAGCACAATGCAAAGGAAAATGACAATAAGAAGTCAGTTCAAAAAATTAAAATAAGTTTTCAGCCAAATGATGAATGTGTTTATGGTGATATTCCGACATGATTTACAATGTTTCCTTCCCTTTGTCGTGATCAGTAATTATAACTAAAGAACAACATAAACGTATAGACAAGTATAACAATTTATTGATATTTATAACAACAGTTTCATGTTACAATTCTCCCTTCATACAAATAACGTAAAACTTTGGAACGGTCGCCATTTTACAGATCACGTGATAACCACGTGTGATAATGGAAAATACAACACTAAAATGACAATTAAATGAAATAGCGTATTCAGCATGTAACAGTCGTTTATTAATTTTGGATAAGGTGTCAAAAATTAGGATGATTAACGTTTTAAGATGGTGGTTTCTAAAGTAGATTTCTTGATGGGTGATCATCAATTATTTACTTATCTGAGTTTCACGGAAGAAAACTATGTAATTTATGTACAAGGCACAACATAAGGAAAATATTTGATGGCAATCAATATGGAATGCAATAGCCTCACAAACGTTAAGTAAATTAACGTTCATGAACAAATACACCTAAACTCGTAACGTAATAGCTTGAGGATGCATTTAAACTTCTATCAATAGCTTCTTTTAAATGAACACAATTTGCCTACAAAAAAAAACTTGTTCAAAATACAGGAGTTTAAACTTTTTGAAGTCAGTTTTTACATTGAAAAGCAGGCGAAATATTTTGTCAGCCCATCCCACTATATGTTACAATCCAAAAATTCTAAATTTACACAGAGGAATCCTCAAAGAGTTGTCGAACTTAGCAAAGGAATCAAACGTACATTTACTTTTTGGGAGTTGATTTTAGTCAACTCTCCTATGCAGTTACTCTGACAAACCGAAAGTGAAACAGTGTTTAGACCACAGTACAAATCATCGCCGCTGACAAGACTTAGTTCTTGAGAATAATTGATCAATTCGAAATAATGTATGCCAAAAGCATTGTTTTTCAAGGAAACTTATTCATAAATACCTTGAAAATAGTCAGATTTTAAATGGTACGAACAGTTTAGATATTTTTTTAGTTGTATGTATTCTTACGCCAGAGTTCAATATAGTCTCGTTCAACTCGACGCTCGGCTGTCTCCGTAAATCTCCGACAAGTAGAGAGTCTCTCTTGATTGTCGGAGATTAACGGCGACAGCCGAGCGTTTGGTTGAACGAGACGAGGGTTCAATACTGTTTGGATCCATAAATTTTCCAGAAATATTTCTATCACTGATACATAGTTTGATTGAATTTATTCTATCTTTAAATTCATATGGGGTTTTATCAACATTCTTGTGTCGAAAAAGTCCGAAAATAATAATATTATAAAATGTGCGTAATTCAAATACAGATTAAACTACCTGTACTTCTCATGCAAAATAACATATCATTGATTTTAAAGTAAATAAACATCGATAAAATCAACTCCCGTCAGTTCTTCGGTACTTTGATTGATGATGGTTGCATGTATATGATCCAAATTAATAATGGCTATAATAATACTTCCATTTTCTGCCATTACATGTTTACACTGCAATTGAATACGATGGACAATCAATTTGAACGTTAAAAAATAAAACCAAGCATACATGTATACAATTCTCTAACACAACTTCAGGAAACAATGTCTCATAAGACTTGAAATATATTCTTATCAAAATTTTAAGATTTGACACTTTAAAAATTAGTGCGACGCGTACGAGAGAGAGAGAGAGAGAGAGAGAGAGAGAGAGAGAGAGGGGGGGGGTTGTTGAGTCTCCATCATTGCACGTTTTATATGCACCTCCTGGTGGCTAATTGCACTTCTACTGGTGGTAAGTATCGTGTTTTACTGGTGGTAAGTATCGTGCGTTTATAACCTGGACAGGCCACTGCGTGTACATGTCTGCATAGGAGTATGCACTTAAATGTATCACGGATCAAGTGGATTTAATTACGTTCAGTATAATTATATTGGCTGGTGATTAGCTTGAAACCTGCACGCGATTTGCTCGCTCCAATCTGACTGCTTCATTTGATCGATAGGAAATTCTCCTATGAGGCAAAATGCATGGCAGAAGTCGCAGTATCATGTTCGGGTTTTGCATTGCTCGAGACAGCAAAAGTAAAAACAGGGGGTAAAATGATCAGACCTTTTTAGCCCCACATCCCATGGAGAGGTGGGGTGGAAGAGGACATGGTTCACCAATATCTTGATCGTTAAAGAACATAAAACCATAAAAATGAATAAAGAAAATTCAGACAATCGCAGTCATCTTCAATGAAAATGTACAAAAATAATATATCAGCAATAGTTCAGAGACATAACGAAATGCATTCCTTCTCTACGTACAAATGCTTGTGTATATTTGTTTACATTGTAAGGAATTATGAGTCCATTCATGAAATTTCCTTTTATCTGCCTTTTGACACAAGCCAGTTGTAAATGATTTACAAAATCCCAACAGAACTGACGCGTCAATTGTCATATAAAATCATCAGATTTCTCTCTGTAGATCAAAAACTAAACATCACTTTTGAACAAAATGATAAAAAAAACGGCGACAAAACCCAGTTTTCCCTTACTGTTTACAATGGATAACAAAGTCTTCCTCGGAAAAGATGACGACATAGAATATGAATGATTTATCGAAAAAGAAAATGACGTCACATTTCTGTCGTTGCTTCCTCCATGTGAATTGTGGGTAGTGCACTCAAGCGAGACACACTGGGGAGCACTGGCTCCGTGTTCATTCTCTGTAACCGCCGCTTTTCTCTCTCATCCATCGTGATAGACAACTTCCGGCTGTAGTTTTTATAAATCACACTATCCTGTGGTCTCTTCACTATTCGTATACTCTCGAGGTTTTTCGGATTGTGTTTATACCGGGGTTCGTTGGGCTGGAGAATCCGAATACTGTCCCATTGTTTGTAAAAAAGCACCATGGCAACGATCCACACAGCAACGACTATCAGAATAAAAATGACCTCCTCCGGTCGTAAGCCATATGTGTCGACTCGAACACGACCTGTCTCCTCTGAAACAAGAAACGTTTGTTATATTAAATTTAAAATAACTCACAGATTCCAAAAATCATTCACATTAACTCAGTATTGTACCATGTATGTAATTTTTAACAAAATTGTCTATAATAGGTGAACATCAAGCAAACAACCCTTCAATCAAATTTCGAAAAATAACTAAAGGATCTCCATTAAGTGTATAAAAAAGCGGAGAGCAATAAGGTTACACAAATATACTGCTGTGTTAATCTGTCGTGAATTTTCTTGTAGCCAACTGTTTTTTTTATTCCTTCTACATAATAACAATATTTATTGTAGGATTGTATTGATCATATTTTTCTTTAGCCTTTTATTATTCGTCGAGTCTATTACTGTAAAATATCGCGTGCAAAGTCTATGTCATCTGTTATGATATCATAATTAACTTAATTTATTGAATGATGTAAAAAGGAAACTGTCATCAAATCTCGACAACAGAAACGCAAAGGATATCTGCTCAAAAAATTTTCTTTGATATATTGATTTTAAAATTATTGAAACGATTTAAGATTTAGCTGCCAGTTTCAATAACGTTGTCAATTTTAAAATAATTTTAAAATTAGCTTACATAAGATTGCTATCTATTATTTTGAATATCGCGTAAAGACGTTTAGTCAATGAAAAATAATATGCATATGATTAAGAAAAAGTTAAAAAAAAAAAACCAAACAAACAAACAATGAACCTTGCTTTACTATGGTTGCATATCTCTGCCCCTTGTGTGCAAGTTATTTTTCTATCAAATATGTCGACATGCAATATAAATATGTTGACATGCAAGATAATTATGTCGACATGCAACATAACTATGTTGACATGCAAGAAAATTGCAATCAGATGAGAATTATACAAAATCTCAAAAAATCTCAAATATCGCCCACCTGTGACATCCAAGTTGCTAGATGCCGCTTTTTTATGTCGACATGCAACTTATTTATGTCGACATGCAACTTATTTATGTCGACATGCAACTTAGTTATGTTAACATGCAACTTACTTATGTTGACATGCGAGATAAATATGTTGACATGCAACTTAGTTATGTTTACATGCAAGATAAATAACTTATAAGTTATATGTCAACATAACTTAGTTGCATGTCGACATAAATATGTTGCATGTCAACATATTTATCTTGCATGTTAACATAACTTACTTGCATGTTGACATAAATAAGTTGCTTGTCGACATAAATAAGTTGCATGCTAACATAAAGAAGTTGCATGTTAACATAAATAAGTTGCATTTTGATATCAATAGGTAGTACTAGTGTATCTAGCATCTTGGATGTCACATGTTGGCGATATTTGAGATTTTTTATAACTCTTATTTGATTGCAGTTTTCTTGCATGTCAACATAGTTATGTTGCATGGTGACATAACTATCTTGCATGTCAACATAACTATCTTGCATGTCGACATAATTAGTCGAAAAATAACTTGCACACAAGGGGCAGAGATATGCCACCATACGATTATAATTGTTTTGAAATATTTTGTTGTGGAGACAGATATGACACAGTATATATCTAATAATATTAACGTGTCAATGTTCAAAGATTATAAAGACATTAAGGTAGCTCGCGGGTTTACCTGCTTGTGAGAAAACCTACCTTGAAAATTGGTCCACGTGATCCATAGGTTTTATGGTTTTATTTCTAAAATTTATATAAGATTCGTCTGCGCGGTAATAATGTTATCGTGTTTCAAATACAGTGTCATTGATAAAATCAAGCAACGCCATTTCAATGAAATATATAGTAAAATGCACATTTTAACCAAGAAACGCATTACAAAACTATGCTCCAAACTTTTAAACGATTCAGACGAAATTAATCATACTCAACACAAAAACAGAGGAGATAAATTTATGAATCAATTCATAAAAAAATATCAGTATGTGTTCTCGGCCAATTTTTGGCAAAAAAACTTTAAAGATTTAAAAGATTTCTCAAAACCTTATATTTTCATTACGACGTTAGCCTGACGTCATCATTTCCTTACTTCGTAGAACACCAAAATTGAAATGCATTTATTGAGACTAGCTGTTTAACACATTTTAGAACATGTTAATGCTTATTAGATATTATTGTGAATGTTATTTAAAATTGCAATTAATGTAAGGCTGTAAAGATACAGAAAATTGCTATTTTTGTTTTTATGAAACTCTGAGTCAATCAATGCAAAAATAAAATGCCAGGCAACTACTGACATTATAAGTAAGTAATCGAATAAAACAGTTATCTCAAGCCAAAAGAAATTTAAGAATTTAATCGGTAGTACAATGTACAGATTACGGAAGTTATAATTGTAAAAAAAAAATCCGAAGTTAATGCATACATTCTATTTTAAAACATGACTTTAAATGGAAGAGTTCTAACGCACTCTCATTCTTTATCTTTATAGAACAAAATGTGACAATGTATGTGACATCTTTAAATTTTCAGCACTTGATATTATAAATCTTTATATAAACAGTCATAAACCGCATATAAACTTTTTAGAATATTTTTTTATACTTCTAAATATCTCATTTGTCATTTTAAAATAAAATTATGAGTTTACTATGACGGTCAACTCTTTACGTCGATTCCTATTGTGACGTCAGCAAACCCGCAAGCTACGTTAAGCATTATGAACAGACTATTTGTCTAAAAAATACCATATTTTCTTTAAAAAGAAATAGGAAAATGCTCTTAAGTCATGTATTTATTGGCAATTTTCTTGCTTTATAACATGTTTGATGTGACTAATAATTAGAGGATGATTTCATAACAACGTTACCGGACATGACTAAGCAGAATAAAGCCTCTCGTGGAGTCACCATTCATAATATTAAGCGACAAACGACCCTCTCTGCCATGGTTGTCATTCGATTCGTCGAAAAACTGCAGTGTCAGTCTCTTACTATCCGTGGGAAAAAGTATAAACTTAACCAGAATTTTGTAATGGAATTCTCAATATTAGTGTGAATACTTATATGTGCATAAAACAGTCAATCCTATTTTCTTACCTAACAAAACAAAATGGTTTTGCTTTCTCAATGGTGTATTAGGAATTGTGAATTGATATTTGATTTTATTATACTTTCATGTTACAAAGTGAAATCTGATTGGTTTAGACGCAGTTGATAATCCGTTCTATCACCCTCAGCGTTAGCAACGCACTTGTTAACGGGTAACACAACGAATTGTAACGTGCGCGAACGGTTCGCCAGAGAATTCACGTCATTTTTATATAAAATCAGTAAAGTTTTCTTTAAAGTTAAGACATTCAGTAGAATAAAATAAATAGTGCCTGTTTGGGAGTGTAAGAGTTGAAATTGACACCCCTCGAATACCATTGTCAACCGACGCAAAGCGGATGTTGACAATGGTTTTCTCGGGGTGTCAATTTCAATTCTTACCCTCCCAAACAGGCACTATTTATATAATATATGTATATACGATACTGGCCTACGATATTTCTAAATGACTCAAGAATACAGGACCACAATGTAAGCTAGTATATTGTTATTTTGTCTAATTACATGTAGATGTAAAAGACTATATTCTTATTATCATAAGAACTTCCACCCAAAAATCAACGTTCATCAAAGTTATAATCCACGTTGGGCTGTGTCTCCTACATGCAGATAAAAATGATGTTGTGTTGAAACCCAATTACTGTAACATCCGTCATGTTCAATGTTTTTCTTACATTTCAATATATCTGATGTCCGTGGATAAAGATTTTAGACTGTCAGCAAAAAATGTAAGAACACCATCAAAGGCAGTATTATCAAAAATCAGAGGTTTTGTCGTAAAATATTAAGGAGGGTTTTTCTACGATCAAATTGATTTATTTCATTAAAAAAAACTTGGAAAAAAAATGGAAAGGTGAGTAGTAAACCACGAGAAAGAAAAAAGAATAGTTTAATATCTTTTATTCCATAATTAATTACAAAACATAGAAGCAATGAAGAAATCCGGGGGAGTTAGTATCAAGTTTTTGGTGCATGTGTTATATATTCTCGTTACCGGATGTTCCTCTCAGTATATACCTAGCAACAGCTGGTAGAGAAACGCAAACAGTCCCCTTCCGGGAATCCTGCTCTATGAATGATTAACGTATAACACCCGCAGGTGTGATCCTGTTTATTATAAAACCTCGTCTACTGTAGCCCAGGGCATCCACAGGATACACTCTATTTGGAATCTTATTTGTCAAAACTGACTCATTTACATGTATACATGTATAATGCAGTGTTAGAAAACAATAGAATTTAAATTTACAAATGTAAAAATATAAGATTTCAAAAGTTTACGCTCTTTTTAATTATGATCTTTAGCTTGTACATTTGTAATATGCATTTGGTAACTTTAAAGAAGCTATTATACGTCGATAGACTACAACCACAGGTCTAGAAAGTATTACATGTACATGTCAGTTAATACCATGAATTATAACAACTTGTAGAGTTTTTCAGGAATTCCGTCTGTTAAATTGTGTAATAAAAGAACAAATATTTCGTTTCACAATACAAACATGTACTTTGAGGTTAGAATATAAATTTGTTATAGGTCCAAGGAGGGAGTGGGGACACAAATACACCCAAAGAAAGGTCACTAAGAAGTTATGAGTTCGTCAGTTTTAAGTTAAAACTCTTTCGTTATCGTTTCTAAACTTATTCTAAGATCTTGCTAAATTGATCAAACCGAAACTGGATTATAACTTAAATCGACTCACTTGGATGAGTAGTTAATCTAAATCCGCCGGTGTGGCCGAAGATTGACTTACCTGGATCGGCGGTGGTGAACTCCACCGACTCGCTGGCGTTACTGAAGAGTCCACTCTCCGCGATCGTGACCATTAAGAACTTGTAGGTGGTCACCGGGTAGAGGTGGTGCAGCGTCACGGACCGGAGGCCACCATCGAGGGTCCTAGTCACACTCTCCTGGCGCTCAGACGCTTCGTAGTAGATCCGAAAGGCGGCGGCGGTAAAATTACTCTCCGTGATCACCCACGAAATCCTCACTTCCGTTCCCGACACTACGGTTTCGTTAACAACAGGTGGCGCCACAAGTCCTATAAAAAAATCAGTGCTGTTTTGTTAGAAAAGTGGATAGTTAAGCCGAACTCTTAGTGCTATTATTCATCAAATCCGAAATCGCTATTGATAACTGTCAACTCCCGTTTGTCTGACGGCGCTTAATATCTCCGTAAACAACCGGCGGAAATTGGAAAACCTGTCCACACAGTACCCGAGACCAAAGAGATCATCGAAAAGAGACAATGGTGAAAGAGATATTTGAAACAGATCTTGAGGAAGTCTGATAAAATCCCTAAAGCTGTGTGTTATTTACAAAATGCTTCACGTCATTAGATATACAAAATGATATAAGCTTTCTTCTCGTTGCTAAAAGTACACAAGTATCTTGCATTATATACAAGCACACACAGGAAGTGCAGGCAGACTGTGTGTTATCTAAGAATCACAAATGTCTGATCGTGTCTTTCTATGAACAAGAGAAAAGTAGAAAATTATAAAGTTCATCGGGGAATGTAGCCTGATGTCAATGTACATCGTCAGTTTGATAGCATCGTTCATTACTTGACGCACTAGCCCCGACAGAAATGAAAATATAAGGATTGATTATTATCAAAAAGTTGCATTATTCTACGAACAACGCAGAACAAGTCAACGTATCCTGTGATTAAAAGTCGATCCTGACGCTTTTGTCTATTATTGACTTCAAAATTAAAGTAATCAGTTGATTAACATAATCTGGTATTGGATATAAGATTCTTAAAGAAAGAAAAGAATAAAGAAGCTGAATGCTTTGAAGTTTTTTGCCCATAAAATTGACTTAATATTTAAATCAGCTGTATTGTATTACTATTGAATATCTTTTGAATTATGAAGCAACGTCTTTGGGTACGCCCAGCACGTATAGGCAATGTTAGATTGTGGAATGACAACCTGTTGAGGGTTGATTCCAAGGTTTTCTATATTTAATACGCATGTTTCTAATTATCCACCCTCATACACCTACAACCAAACAGCGAGACGGATTTTGCGATTCTTCAGATTGTGATAGAGGTATTTATATATAAGTAAACAACAATACAAATCTTCTACATATTTTCCATATACAAAGGAATGAAATGCAAAGAAATACATTGAATAACTTTACAAATATCGCGTATATGACTTTGACACAGAGTAAATTGTTTAAGGAAGGTCGACGTATTTGAGTCGTTAAGCGCTTCTGATCCTTTCAGAATTTTATTCGTGTATCCGATCAAAACTGGTCGAGTGGGAACGGGATTTCTGCCTGCTGTCTTACAAAACACAGTTGAAAATGTAGTAAGCAGATATGATAAAATTAACACAGTCATTTAGCCATAACATCGATGAGTGGCAATCAGTTTTTTTGCGCAGACAGACGGGCGAACGGAAAGCAACTATTCCAATCTTTGCGGTTGCAAAACGTAGTATGAAATTTGCTCAATCGATTTTCATCGACGCTTACAAACCAGAGGAAACTGTTCTGTCAATCATACAAATTGGAAGTCATTACAATGAACCACGTGATGGTCATTTGATGCAGTAATCAAAAGATTTAATAGCCTATGGGATATTTAAAAAATAGCAATAAATACACCGTGACCTTATACAACAAAGCTGGAACATTAAAATCAATGCTACAGGTGTTTCCTCTCGGACTAGCGCCAGCTGCTGTCGTCATCGGGTTACAGACCTCCGCATCTCAAGAGCTTCTCTAGTCTCTGCAAGTCCTTATATTTTCTCCTGCGTTGTAAATTAAATTTAGTTTTTCAGAATTTTCATTGTAAACATTCCTTACGTAATTCTGGAAATGTTTTTGTACAATCCCCCTAAAAAATTAATCCTGAAGACAGCTTGATATTTGCATACATCTTCCCATGCTTCTTCCTCATTCACAGCGAGAGATCAATTATTACAGATACATAATAATTAGCAGTCGCGCTGGCATATGCGTATTGTGCGAAACATTTCTTGAAACTGTGATATAAACATAGAGACTACACTGAAACAATTCGCTGATAGACTAAGGCGACATAACGTAATAAAGTCTGCTGTCCAACTTACCCATATGTATATATATGCGCATGTCGGCGTGGTCGAGATTCTGCAACTGTTCTGAAAATTCTTATCATCCATAACTGTTGGCAACATCAAATTAAAACAAGAGATGTTTGTGAAACACTTATGCCCCCTCCCTTAGAAACACCCACGAAGAAAATGAACGGAAACTACAAATAACTGGATTTTTTTTAGTCCGTGGGACATAACTCTGTGAAAAACTGCAAGATCGTACCCAAAATCAAACTTAACCTAGATATTATCATAATACATTTGTAGGCTATATCAAATTTTATTTCAATACGTTCAACCTCTGCGAAGAAAATGAACGGAAACTATTGGTGGACAGACAGACAGACGGACAGCAGCAAAGCAATTTGCCCTCCCTTCTTCGAAGGGGGCATAATTATATAACTTGAAAACAGATAATACCAGCAGTTATATTAATTCATTTCTAGAAACATTCTTTGACTGACAAGTTTGATTTCATTATTGCTGATAGATCAAAATTGTGATGTTGGCTAGTCAAATGTTGAATTATTTTTTTTAATACCTGAGGCAATCTTACAATAGTTTGATAAATGTTATTCTTTCTGTCCAAAACTTTTTATCCATTTTTTTAAAAATGTCAAAAACTGATGCAACATGGATTCTTTTATCAAACATAGAAGAAAGGAAACCATCCAATGTTTCAAAAATTTTCAATTTTTATTTTCATTTCAGTATATCGTAAAATATACACTTAGAATGTTATTCATTTTCATTGAAGAAATATATGTAGTGTAATTAGGAAGGTTGGAGATAAGAATAACGAAACTCTACCTTTTATACACTTGAAATCTATTTTCACTTAAAATGGTTTTATATGCCAAGACAAAATATTCAAATTTATAAATTTCAGGTTTTTAACCAAGAAAGATTATCTTTCCCTTGATGTGTTTGTAAGCAAGAATCTTTAAGTAGATCCAGGGTTTCACTTGCCAACGAAATTAAAAGAATTGCCTCTCTGTGCCACCACAGCATAAACGAATTCTCAAATGTAAATTTACCGTTAACCTCTCTTCTTGTTTGTTTCTGGTTCTTAACTTCCGTCCAATTATTGCCAATCAACCAATTTACAGCTGATGTGATACAAGAAAACAACTAAAACGTCTCTAATACCAGTTTAAGAACAAGAGGTAGTGGAGAGAAGGAGAAAAGAGAGCACTGGTTAAATTTATGATTAAATAATACATACTTTATAATTGCATTTGTCCTGAAAGATAGTAACCTCTTCGTATTTATTTGACTTACGCAAACAAGTCAAACACAACACTCACCTTTAGATAGCATTAAAACTTTTGTAAATTTTAACTACATCTGGCGTAAAATGAAAATCAATGATGTATCAGAATGCATGTTGCTTTTTTCATGCTAAATCAATTGTGGCAAACTGTAAATTCAATATAAGATTGTTTGGTGCGATTATTGACTACCTGGCTTCCAATACATCAACGCCCAACAATTAAACAACGTCCTTATGATCAAGATGTCAATATCACAAGTCCGGAACAAGTTTATAGACATAATATTTTCAGCTAGACCTAATGTGTTAAAATTTTCGTATCTTATGACAACATGTAACCTGAAATTGCTGAGAAAATTGTGTATTTTCCTAACAAAGATATACGAGGTAGTCTGTCCTCCATGAGTTTCACTTTGTATAACTTTTCCTAACTCTATAACCTTTATATTAATATAATTGTTTACCTCTGACCAATTTATATGTATATTTTAATGTTATTTTTGTCCTCATGTACCATATGTTTGAAATGGTTTTGAGCGAATAAATGAACTTGAACTTGAACTGAATACAAATAAAACTATTTTCTCAAAGGCGATCCAAAGATAGTCCGGAAAAAGCATTTAAGCATGCCATTAAATCGCAACAGTGATGCGTTGAGGTTATAGTCTTCTTAATCAAATTAAGACTTAACACGTGAGCGTTATAATATTGAACCACACTTTCCGACATGTAAAAGTTGTGAAAAGTTCCAGGATATTGCTCCTCACGAACTTTCAGTCTAGACTGTTTGAAATTGTTATGTACACAATGACTTGTTATAAAATTAGTAAAGGACACCATTTTTCTACAAAAACTAGAATTTCACGGAGAAATTGTTCAGGAATAAATAGACAAACACTGCGTTTTCGAATTGATTTCTTGATTAAAAAAAATCATAGCACCCTGATAAAAGTTAATACAGCTTTGAGGTGGACAATAAACGCCAACGCAGAATTAAACGAAAGGTTGGTTTACTAATTCTATCTATGACGAACTACACTGCAAAAAGTGCCATATGAATGTATTAAATATCGTCCATCAGGGACTGAGAGTGAACAAAACAACGACTGTTGCTGCATCATTTTCGAATTCTGCTATCAGAGACGTATCGCAATCGTCCCCCTGGAAATTATAATAATACCTACTCCTCTGCTATCGTTTTTCAATTGATCTAAGTGGACCTTCCTCGGGGAAGTCTAAAATGTGATATTGCTGCATAACTTTAATGACATTGAGCAACAATGTTCGCCAAAGACTGCAATATTAAGAGACACTCACTGAAACCCCCTTGGAGCCGCCTTAGTAACAAATCAATCCTTCTATTGAGTAGATCACTCTAATGATCAAACATTAAGTTATACATGATAGGATGCGTGGACAGTGCCGGGTATACAAGCTATACAGAACCTACAGAACCACGCCATAAATAGGCTCTGATTTTGAATAAATGGACAAGGGCAACAGCTGATAAAAGCACTTTGTCTAGAATTTATGCTAAGCCTTTAGTAACCCGATCGTACCCATACACACATGTACATCATGCTTCACATATAAAACGGAGATACCTTGTATAAAAAAACGACCATTATTAACTACTAAAGTCAAGAAATGACTAAATTTGAGGGACTGTCGCGAGATTCTGTGAAGGACCAATTATTTAAAATTATAATCTTGCTAAGAACTTAACAAAGGGATAGCAAAAAAAAACTATGACTGTGAGGAAATTCGGTTAGAAAGACAGCGATACATTTCCAAACGTGTTTAAAAACAATTTACAGACCGTCTATTGTGGGTAACTATTGTTTTAAAATTGATTTAACTAATTTATTGTGTACAAAAACGCGCACTAGTCCCTCATTTTCTAACATATCCACTTAAATATTTGATAGAAAAATTACAATTTAACTTCAGTTCTTCCTATTATATGGTTCTAAAATATTTTAACCCGAAAATAAAAATGGTAAAATTTAACACACTTCACTCTCCGGGGTTGGTAAAGATAGTGCGCCAAAAATGACTGAATTCAATAAACAGCGCGTTCACCCGATTTTCCCAGAGGAATTGTTAGGCATGGCTGGCGACTAAGACTGAAATATTTATCAGAAATATCCGAAGTAGTTGATATGGACAATATCATATAACTATTGGAATCGAATGAACGCATGCGTAATTTCTATTCCATCATAAAAGTTCTGATAATAATCAGAACCAGTCCTCTTTAACAACGAGAAGAATCGAATAACATTTGTCTTCTGATTGTTATGATTTCTTATTATCTCTATTGTAAGTTACAGACCTCGCAAATATTTACTTACTAGATGCATGCCACCAACGTGGGTATACTTTTAGATTTGATTTGTACTTATTCCTATTTTTCTTGCACTTTCTGAAGGAATACGATCTCAAAACATATGCAGAGCCCGTGGCGCTATTACTACCCCCCCCCCCCCCCCCCCCCCCAAGTATGAAGTATGTCCCGGATTCAACTGCAACACTTTTCGCTTATTTCTCTAATTATAAATATCCCAACCTTTCAATTCGTTAAATATTCCAAGATACGGTTCCTCCATTTTGTCAAGATGGTGGAAATGTCTACCAGTAATTAGAATTGTAAACAACATGAAAGTACTCGAGAGATTTGTCGTAGCATTTGAGCAAAGTGTTCAGAGAAGATAAAAAAGGTATAATAAGAAATGTCAGATTTTTTTATTAATAAATTCTTACATACTTTTTTTTTTACTTTTGTCGATTCGCAACGATGAAAACAGTGAAGAAATTAATTACTTTTAAAAGACAGTGTTGATCTTTAAAATATGTTCTTATAATAGGTAAAAATATTTATTAATGAATTTACAAAAATGAACTGGGACAGTGTATATGACTTATTTGTTTTTGTTTCGAATTTTTTTAAATACTAGCATTAAAAATTTTAACACTATATCATTAAAAACTTTTCCAATTAATCTTGAGAGCAAACCATATGTAAATTTAAATAAATGCATTGATAGATGTTTCAAACGACATCGAATTAACATTAATTTTGACGAGTGTCAGAAAATGAAGATTTTTTAGCGTTGAATACGTGCATTCCACAAGTACGGAGACGCGATTCATGATTTCAAATATATTTATTTTAGCGTTGAAAAAATGGAAATCCATTACGTTTTCATTCATCCAGTAGATTAAGAAATTCTAGATAAAGTTGTTTAACATCACTGGTCAGTCGGTAGCGAAGGTCTGATTCAGTGTCATTAAAGGTGTACCCAAACTCTTTGGGACACAATAACCCATCACCGGGTATATCACGGAGTACTATGCTTAACGAGCATTTCATGCAATATTAACACAGGCCACGGCAGCAACAGCAAACAGACGGCAATTTGTATTAGCGTGGAAACTGACATTTTAATTGACAAACCCATTAACGGTATGGATTTTGCGAAGCAGCTTGCGTAACATTGACTTGTACTTAGTTCGGATGTGAATTGCCGTGCGACAGAAGGGGGAAAATCATCATACTTGGGTTGGCGAAATATATTTTTTTTGTTTATACTTAAGATAAAATATCGACTTATTTGAGCCCAGTCTGATTGAAAATGACATCAATGTGAGAAATAACAGTCAGATGACAAGAGAGTGATTTGTTTCTTCAGAGTTCCATAAGTGTGTTAATAACAACTGACAAATAATGGCCCTGGTGCTCAGTCTCTATGTAAAAAATCCAAACAGTTTCACAGAACGCACGTCCTTTCCCCGTGACTATAATTAGCATCAATTAGGCCTGATTACAGCAGGAATTGGCTCAACAGCTGAGCTCAGATATTTACGAGCAAACCTCCACGTTAGAAAAAGGATTTTGACATGATTTATGGAGTTTTTAAATCAGCCTTACGTAATGCTAAACTATTCTGGCTTTTTCTTCTATATATTGTAATTAAAATCGCTCTAAATCTAATAAAGTTTAAGTTCTTGATTTAAAAGCCTGATAGGTATATCAAATAAGATGCAATGTCTGAATTAGCAGCACACGTTGCATTCAGAAATTTAATTATAGGGCTATGATAATCTGAAGTTTAGATACTAGTAACATGAAATTGTTGAGATATGCATTGCTTTTATTCATTAAAATTCAGTTAAATCATTATTAAATGGATCAATTAAAGGGATATCTCAAAGAAATCGTAATGTTTCTACATGCAGATCATTTTATCTTTAACTAAAACACCCACAAAAATAAAAGATTTCATCATATACCTATTTCTGGATATAGTTGTAAGTAAGAAAATGTACATGTGCTATTTCTAGTCAATCGAAATCAATGAGATGTACAAAAAATAAGTATGAGCATCACTCGAAACAATTAGCACTAGCTCATGTCAAGACATTGACAGCGCTGATGGATCATCTCGGGTATGAGCGTTTTATAAATTATATGTTTTCGTCGGAAAACTTTCCTAAAGATGATTAATCAGCACAGAAATAGAATTGCCTTTGTCTTCAGAAAATGAAGTAGTTTTCCACGAGGAAGCTATTAATTTATCACTATTCTGTTTCTCTTGCGAGATTTTCATCAGCATAGAAAAGAGATTAAAGATTATCTGAGAGTCGATACTTACCATTTAATAACGACCTAAACACTCTCCCGATCTGATGTCGAAGTCATCGAACGAAATCAAACCGCAAAATCCACTTCTGTAGCTCAGACAATTAGCTTTTAACACGCATAGAAAGAAAGCAAAAACCTGTTCATAGAATAGTTCAAAGCCGTCTGCTGAAGATCAGCATCAATCCTATCCAACACGGAAACAAAATGGTGAGGGCGGGAGTTTAATGGCTGAACTCCGCAAACAAAACACTCGCAATGAGGCGGTGTTAAAATCGATCGGCGATTCTCCATGAGTGAAGAAACAATCAGGTATAAAATGTCCCAAATATACCCGTGACATTTCAATAAGTAACTGTTACGGGGTTCTACAGTCAAGGCGGGTTTTGTGGGATCATAAAAAACCACAGGAACCAAATTTCTAAAAGGATTCGTGTCAGTAAAGGGTTTCCCGACTCAACAAACAATACAGTTGCGTTTTAAGAAAAATCCAAAAGTTAAATATTTTAAGGAGTTTCCTTTTTTATTAAATTATATAAATGGGTACGATATGTTCAAATGTTTATCTAAAAACTTGTATTTAGCGTAGTTAAGTACATATCATGGAATAAAGGTTATTACTCGAAACAAAAGGTTTCTGCCTAGAATTGACACATGATTGATTGGCTGATTGTTGTTGAACGTCCTGTCGTGGTTCTTTAAATTCGACCAAGAAGTCACCAAATGCCTTCAAATGACATGAATCTTCACTCATGTTCGCAAGAAATGTTTCTTATCGCGCCAAAGCAAATTGTAAGAGGACATCGTTTTTAATGTCTGATTTTTTTTTTATCAATAAGGTATCAATTACAATGTATTTACTTTTATGGCTGATCCATCAAAAAAGGGACTCGTTTAATCATGGGTATGAAAGTAGCAATATATAAACAAATTCATCTTTTGACTCCCAAGATCAAAATATTTGTATAAGTATGTTCTACAACAGTTAAGCATCAAATCAAATACACGAGAAAATCAGTAATACCTATAACAACCTTTTCAAATACAAACCCAGCAACTGTTGAAGAGATATGTTACGTTAACAATTGATATGTCAAATTGCTTAAAATAGATAAACGAACAAATCAATTATATCATGTTTATTTTCGATGACACCAAAGTATATAACGTCTAACCACTGAAAATGGGTAACGAATGAACCATGCTGGCATCGAATTCATAAATACAACTGCGTTTGGGTGAACAATGTCTAAAAGTCAGATCCACGTGGGGTGCTCTTTAAAGTCTTTATATACATAAAATATAATGACAAGACTGAAGAATTTACAATGTAGGTAAAGTCCTTCTAATGGGTTTTTTTTCTATAACATTTTCCTACCACACATTGACCTTAATTACCTTTCTTAATATTTAATACCCACGTGCTTTCTTTTGTACATACATGTATAAGTACATTTTTCCCTACAATTTGACCTATGCAGGTGTTAGGAATTAAGGTATTATGGGATGTAGATACATTTGCCAGCCACTACAATAGTTCTAATACCAACATTCTCGATCAATGCATTTTAATGCATAAAAAGTAACTAATTATCCCAAGCAAATACAAAAGCCCTACAGGAGGGGAACAAAGCAGTCATATATCGCGGGATAAATATATTTACCTGTATTACTCCCATCGGAAATTCATTTTTGGCTCGGATACCTGAACCTTATTACTGAAGTATTTGCATTTTTTCATAGCAGTTTGGAAAATATTGTTAAAGTGTGTAAATCAAATAATCCGATTAGACAAAGACGAAATCAGTGACTTGGTGGGATTACAAGTATCGGTAAACATTAATTCGCTCTAATCAAAACGTATTGAATTATTCCAAAAGCTACCACAAAGTAAAACAATTTTATTTAATGCTTAATTTTTCTTTTTATTTCTTTTCATTCATAAAGTTTGAAGGATAAATACCATTGAAATGATAAAATATAGTATGAAGCGGAGGATCGGAGGACCTTAAATCAAAATTGTTTCAAGGAGGAAGGTTTTTACAGCAATGAGGATTCCCTTTTTTTAATGCATGAAATCTGCCAAATTTGTCTGTGTCACTAATTTCAAATCGATTTCATAGTTTTATAAAAGTTAGTACAAACTTTCCAAATAAAATTCTACACTCTTTTGTGTATAACGTTTGCATGCAAAACATATTTACATCGAATTCTGTAACTTTGATTTTTCCATTTTATCTGCAATTCCCTTAGGTAAAAATAGCATTGGAACTGCAACACCTTCTTTGCAATTCTGAACTCAGATTTCAAATTACCTTTCAATGACACTATTACTAAATTAGCAGAAGTACTCACTTTGATGGTTCTCCGGTAAATTCTAGGATTTCAGGACGCTTCCAATGTTCATGTAACAAGTGGTCAAGGGGTCCTTGATCAATATATTACATACAAATAAGAACAAAATAAAACCCGGCGTATCACACAGATGTATAGCTTAGTTATCGATTCCTGTGACGAGATACACGGTTCTCTCTCATTGGTTCTTAATTATTCTTCTTGTAGCCTGCCTTAACGAGGCGTGTATAGAGATTTACTAGTGATATTAATAATACGTAGTGCCTTTTCTGGTGTACAGGCGATACCGCGATGAGACCCTATATTTTATCGGATTTATTTGCTCTCAGTTGGACTGAAGCTCTCTCACACATCCGGGATGCGGAGATATAAAAAAAAAGGATCACTGTTTTATTAATTTGAAATCTGTAATACGAACTTTTTGCTGATTGCTACCACACAACATTAAGTGATGATTAAATTCCAATTTTTCAGACTATAAGCAATCATCTAAGTAACGAGTTTTGAAAATAAACAAACCATTATCTTATAAAACGACAATCTTGTCATTTATCTATATCGGCTATCACAAGTGTAGCCCAAAGGACAATTTATCGTTTCTAATAAGAAATTCAATATTTTGTTTCTCTGTTGCCATGGAGGCGGAAAGATGTACACATATTCAAACAGTGATTATAAACAAGCCTATTGTTGCTTTCAGGGGTTTTTTGTATTGGTGGGCGTATAAACTGACAAAAGAAACAAAGTCCACCTGATGACGTGTTACTTACGTCTTACCACCTTATTGCATACCCATGCCCATACTACCTAAGACCTGCCGTACCCCGCTTCGTCAGTGCTCGTGTCGAACTTTAAGGAGGCTAGGCGGTCAACAAATTGACCGTCAGATCTACTTAAATATTCAAGATAGGATTCGTTTACCTATAAACAGTTATAAACGAAAGAGAAAATCCAGAAATGTTGACTTTTTAAATTTGGGGTTTTTTTTTCTATATTTTTATACAGAGCTCTTCTTCTAAAAGAGATCAATACAGTCTTAAAACGGTCATGACCATCGAGTCCTCCTAAAACACCGAGTACTTAGGAAGATTTTCAAAACATTCAAATTCCAACAAATGCAAGAAATAAAAACTACTTAATAGCACTGAAGTTTAATTAAGCTAGTATGTAAAAATAAATTTGAAACTGTCCCCTGCCACCGCAGTCGAGTCTGCACCAGAAATCAAAATCCGGTATCTGAAAACAATCAATATATTAACTTTAAAGCATAATATTAATATAGTCATATTTGAGAAGGTAAACAATGGGACTCTGTGATTCCAAATAAATCGTTAGAACACAGAGGAAGCAAGTAGAAACAGACCGACGGGCGTGTGTTGACTTAGATCATTAGAACTCTAAATAAAGGGACATTCGAGCGGTAAAGAACATCGATCCCGGAAATCAGCCGTCGTCTTGTGAGACGACAATGGTCGGGCTCGGGATGATACCAGAACTCAAACGTCCGACATGGCGGAGTCGCTTCACTCAAAAGGGGAAGTATCGACTAACTGTAAAAACCAAGCACTATCTGAGAGAAGTCAACAAGTGAAAAGGCTTTTTCTGCGTTTAACTAAGGTCCATTGGTGATGGTACTCCCTGACGATGGACATAGAAGATGTCCAATACAGTCTCACTGATGACCATACAGCGATTACGCTGACGACTGCAGCGGTCTCTGTGTTATCGTAAAGTACAACGACGTTGTACCTCTAAGAACTTTGGGGATATTTGTTAAATTGAGACTGCCTGGTCGATCTGGACCTGAAAACATTTTTATTCCATCACTGGGAACTTCAAACACTTCAGAAAAGATTAGCATCGTTGCTGATTTGAGTTTAATGACGTTGATTGAATAAGATGAACATTATCATGAATAAAATGCACTCTTAGTCATATGTTTGGGTGTAAGCTGTGACTACAAGATCGAGTTGATTGCAATGATCTACATAAGCTGAATAAACTGATTACGTGGAATCATTAGCTGGAGGCTGTTCCGACAGAACCCGGATTAAAGGTGTGATTTGTCGTCTGCTTGTGATCTGTATCGTGAGGAAAACTCATCAGGTTCACAGGAATATACCTATGTAGATATTTTTTCTTGATTCTCCCACATTATCAAAAGAGATCAAAGACGGAACCCTGAGACCAATCTCCCACAAACCCCGCAGCATGCAAATGCCGAAAACATTGTCGTAATTAGTCGTGAATTGTTTTATTGTTTTGTCCATCATGGAGCTCGGAACTCTTTTCCACAGTCACTTGGATGAAAAGCAGATCAAAAGCAAAACATAAAAACTCAAAATACTGAGATCATACATGCATCAAGATATAGGTTTAGTACTTACATCATTACTGTAGCTATAGGATCGGTAGTTGTCGACTTGTTCTTACATCAGAAAACAGATTTCGTAGGTTGAAATCGTGTCTCGACTATTACACAGAATGTATGAATTAAATTAAGTGTGAACTAATTTACAATCTGCATGCATTTATAATATTGTGTACTAGTATTGGTGTATTGTATGAAGCCCTATAATTGCATACATCATTAATTCAGTACATTTTGGTTGGGAATATGTTTTTACAGCAATATATGCGAGTATCGCTATGTGGCCTTTGGGCTTTTGTGGCTTGTAGAGAACTTATGTTTTTCAGTGGAACACAAAAAGCAGTAAAGAACCCCATGAAATGTGTCAACGTAAAACTTTTATGGTGGTTATTTTAAATCAGATGTACCCGTATATCTAATAACATGCCTTTATACGTCCATTGTGTTCTGGATCTTGAAATTTATGAAACAAAACTCTAATAAAATAGAGTTTTACTAATACCCATTACAATACTTTATAATACAAATCCATTCGGAATTTTGACGCCGATTTGATCGTTTACCAATTTGTTGACTTAAAACTGAGAAATCGCCCTAAAAGCATCAAAACATTCTTATCAATATTACCATTATGTTAGAACGTTGATCTGACAGACACAAATAACTGGATGATGAAGACAGTTATCAACACAATTCGCATCAAAGCCACATTGAACAGAATGGCCTTTGCAGCAGACTCACACCGCCGTAACAGACAAGAAAGGTTCTAGAAAGGAACGGCATATTTCAGACAAGATCTTTTTCTTAAGGCAAAATTTGAAGCAGAGTAATGAATGGACCTTAACATTGTATGCCAACTTCATTGATTTTAACAAAGCATTTGCTAGTATATAAATGTATGATCCTGGTCCGTGTTAGTTAATTGCACACCATGACATCCTAGCTAAAACCATTTTCATAACATTTGATAACAAAAAAACTCCAAGCAAGGTTATTTTTTAGAACAGAAATGACGGACAGCTTTCCCATCCGAACAGAAAAGTGGCATGGTATTTGTCTTCACTTTTGCTCTAAACTCTCTGCAAAAATTGGCTTTCAAAAGACTTCCACCAGTCAGGCCAATAGAGGAATATTTTGGACATCCAAACATTGTTAGCAAGACATATCCACCAGTCTTCTAGGATAATTACAAAAGGATATCAAAGAAACTGATGACCTTATCCAATATGACAGACAGAAGGACAAAGAGTCAATTTCAGTAAAATAAAAGAGATAAAACAAAGGAAAATATACACATAGAAGAAATGAAACATTAAATAAGGAAACAGCGCACTTTCATATGCATGTATAGTTTTTCAATAGATCGCACAGTAGCATTCTTATCGTCCATCCAAATTTTTCAGACCAGTGAGCACCATGCCTGCAGCTATGCAAGGTATTGTTTATATCAGTTCAGGCAGAAATGACCATCTTCGACAGCAAAAATACAATAAAGTGTTGGATTTATGGGATTTTCATATAATGATAATAGCACTGTGCAGGATAATTATGCCAGTATCAATGTGGCGTTTTATGCACCCTTCTAAGCTGCATGTATCGAAAAATTCAACTATGCCATATGATAGACCATTGCTTACAGAATCCACAGCAACTTTGTTATACGTGTATCTTACCTTGCAGGTAAGATATTTACCTTTTAAAAAATAAATTTACAGGAAAAATTTTCCCATAAGAAATTTAAATTCAGGTAGGATTTGTACAAAACTCCCGTAGAATTTTAAAATCCGATTTGAAATCTCTATTTCCTATAAAAAATTCTAGAGAATCCTTTAGGATTTTTAAAAATTTCCTGTAGGAAATTTATTTCTCCTATAGGAAGTATTATTTTCATATGGAAAGGTCAATATATCACACATAATAACCAGGATTTGACATTGTGTCGGATAATTATTCCAGTGCCAAAGTGGCACCCGCTTAAGATGCAGTTTCGTAATAATCTATATATATATACCAAATAATAGACCAATTTTGTTTTTAGTGTGCATCAACACATGCAGCGCTATTTACAATATAGTTAATGATATAGAGCGCCCTAGAGTGATGAGTTCGCCCGTCCGTCCGTCCGTCCGTCCGACACCACTTGGCTGTTCTCAACTTGGTCCAGTCTGACTCGTACTTTTCATCCAGAGAGCATGTAAGTAAAGAGTGTGAATTGACCATGAACCAAGTTTCTGTAGGATAAAGATCATACCATGGTTATATGTAAAATCATTGTCTTGGCTCATATCTTACCTTGAGTGTGCCATTGGTCAAAGGTTATGCAGTGACTTTCAACTATATTTCTAGGTCAAAGGGCAAGAATATATTAGACCTCGTTGAAATTTCTTATCTTTGCTATCTGCTCTCTACCCATGGCCCTATCTTGCTCACAGTATACATAAAAGTGCTTTTTGGTAGTGACCTTGAATCATGTGTGTAGGTCAAATGTGACTGTCCTCGCAGATTTTTTTGATTTCCATAGTTCCTCTCCCTCTTACCCAATCTTGCCCAAATTTAACCACAAAAATGACCGTAGGTAAGGGGTTAGCAGTAACTTCTTTGTCAATTGCAAAATATCTAAGCCAGAGGTTGTGGTCAAAGCAAAGTCCTATACAATTCTTTTTATTCTAATGTGAGCATTCCAGCCGGCGGTTTGAGATGGTCACCATTTCAATGATGTCTAGTTCACGGTTGTTTTAATTGACTATTAGAAAAAGACTATTCGAAAAAGTTACCAAAAATGGTGTTGTTTATTTAGTATTGAAAAGAGTATTTGTTTGTTTTGAAAAAAATACCATGTCATAAAGCAAAGTATTTTAATTCGTACAAGTGCGTCTCAATAAGGTAATACTGGGTGGAGCGCGCATTTATTTTGATTGATTCTGTTAATTACAACTTCAAACGGAGAAATGCTCATGACTTCAAACAATAGTTTTAGATATTATTTTAGTAGCATTATTCGTATATTAATATTAAATGGTGTTTATTTAAGTAATTGTTAAATAGATACTGTATTATAAAAAACAAACACTTTTCCTATTACCATATTTGTGAATTTATATACTAAATTGAATAGTAAATTGAATATGTATTTTTTGTTTGAAATAGGCTCATTCTTGTGCAGAGGAAAACCAACTATAGATCTGATTAATAATGACAATAAACTATAACAAACAGCTCTTGTCGTTGGTTTGCTTTGAGTTTCCACCCATGTTAAGAATCTTACATAGTTTAATGATCTTATATGAAAATACTGGCATTCTGAGCATGCTGTGTATGCTAATACTAGCTCCACCTGTTCATGTGACATACATCATAAGGTAACAGGTAAACATTTCTAAGGTGTGCCTGAACGTCAATGGAGAGATAGAATATTGTAGTGCCAGAAGTACAGTTAATCAGGAAACAGCTTTAAACACGGAACATGTTATTAATGTAGTTAAATTGTGAATTTATGAATTATTTAATAATTTAAAAAAACCCCAAAAACCTGATACAGCAACGTGCCTGTCTAACTTGGGGTCTAATAAATAATAAATGTAAAAGCAATTAATATTTATCCTTATTTTCACCCTCTTACACTCTGTGTTTAACTCATTTTTAAACTGTGATTCTGTTCAACACGCGTTTTTAAATGCACTCTATTACCATCTACAACTCATAACAGCTGATCAAAGCTTTTAACTCAGTTGTAGGGCATCGATGTATTCCTTCTAGTGAAGGCCTTTTAAAACATCTGATTTTGCATTTCTGACATTTTTCGTTAATGACTGCATGGATTGTGATTGCCATTTAATAAAAACAAACATGACGACAGGTGCTCTCCCCTTCCGTTTGGTACACAGAACAACGATCCGAACACTCGCCTCTCAGGATTTCACCACACAGCTCAAGATGCTCACAAATAACGACATCCGCCTAAAACTCAGACCCAAAACTACCACTATAGTGCTCATTATGTTGTTCTGTTTTATTCTCGTTGGCAGCTGTTTCAAGTATTTTCCATTGCTGTCGGACATGCTGTTGTTGTAGTTTACTAAAGTGCAACATATCTTGTGTAAAAGAAAACATTTTTTAGAAAAATTGAGTTCTATAGTAAAACGATTCAACCTTCATGACGATGTTTATATCATATTTTATTTTTAAGTTTATTTTAAAAAGAGCAGTATTTTATAGCATAAAACCAATCAAAATCGACTGATGAATCGGTAATTAAAACCTCAAATTAATAAATCAATCAAACGACTTAACTGTTTTAGGCTTCTAAAATAAAAGGTTAAATCTGTAAAATACAAGCCAAATGTTTCCATTTCTACCACGCGTGACCAACGCAAAGTATAGGACAATCCATTCAGAGTGATTCAGAGTGAATGAAGGGATTAGATATTGTATAGAAAGAACAAGTAAAAAAGGGATTGAATATCAACAAAAATAGGGAACTGTTAATGAGATAATATTACAACCTCTGACTCAAATGTAATAAATATATAATTATCTATAAATCATATATTTGAGCTTAATCTTAATAATGAATTCAACGTTATATACATTATTTTATAAATATCAGCCAATGAAAACTTAGTAGACAGAAAAGTCCAAACATGTTTAAGCTTTGTAAATAAATCGACATGACTCGAAAAACCATGAAATATTGCATTCATTTAAAACAAAAATCATTGAACTAAATTTCCATCGAAAAATGTTAAAACCAAATTGTCAGAGAGAAAAATGTTAAATACGAATTTGACATCAAAGAAAAAGGCAGTATTTCCCCACCACTAACTGATAAAAAAAAACCATATCTATGATCACCTTTTACACTTTTGATTTTTAATTATGTTATTCAGTGATGGGTTATAAAGTATATTACTTTAATCTGCATACAGGTAAACCAAATATACCTTGCATTTTCACAGAGTGCTTATTTTGACCGGATAGTGAAACACTCACCTTGCACGTACATCCGGGCATTGATGGGCAAGCACACGCTGATCACTGCATGGAGGACAATCGTCATCATCCACGCTGTCATGGTCGTCATCATCATCCCATCCTTAACGAATGCCCAGGGAGTGAAGGCACAGCTTGGTCCTGACGGAACTAAACTTTAATCTTATCCAGAATCAGTGTGATTACGCTGTAACGTGCAGGTGGTGTCATGAGCTCTGTTTAAACTCCTCAGACGACATCAAATACGGTCACCCAGAGATCCACACTTCTCTTGCAGAGCTTCGTCTCTGGTATTGAAAGGTTTGATCGAGATAGCACGGAACTTAAAGGTGTTAATTAATAACTCGTCAATCGATTCTCTTACAAAATTAAGACTTCATAAGACAAATGCCAACGGCACGTAGTACCTTGAAGACAATACGGGGCTTAAGGAAAGGACATCTCCAGATATCCCGACTTTTGCCGGATCCCGACCCAAGATCTCCAGCGTGATGTGTTCTCTGATCTTCACGAGTAAAACCCGCGGCGGCTGTGAGCGAGCGACAAGCTTTTGTCTGAAATAGATTGAAATTTATTCGTTCAATTTTACCTCATTAACTCTAATGATCATAAAACGAGCGATACAAAAGAAGATGACGGGTCCTGATGTAGGGATTATGATCTCCTAAATGTCAAAGGATGCTTTATCAACTTGTTCATTTTGATGCCATTGGATATAAACTTTTGAAACACTTTTTAGTTCCTCCTTTAATAAGTATTCCTCTGACTCTTCGTTCAATCTTCAACTCCACGTAAAATGATGTCACTAGCACTCCAAGTACTGAAATAGCTAAAGATGACTTCGCCTGCTGGCAGCGTCTTTATCGCATAGCATAATCGGGTGACTTCTGTGTAATAAATCGAATATAAAATCTTCCCGTATGTAGTCATAATGATGAAGAGTCAGACATCGAGATGGTTTTATAACCTTATTTGATACTGTTTTCTTGTAGTACATTAGTACCTACCCCCATTAAGACGTCATAGTCCAAAAGCTAAAGGCAAGTTGATCACGTTTGTTATTAAGCTTGTTGATATCAGTTACAAAGACCAATATTAGATGGAAACTTGATAGTATTGTTTTATTTTCTTTGAGGAAAAGGTTCGGTTATATGTAGACGCTTCATCACATTTTAAGAGGGTTCTTGTATAATAAATTGGTGTAATATTTCCCTAGAACTCACACCGACAGCTTGTTTACATTGTTTCCTGGAAGTGTTCATTATCTTACAGCCCCACTCATAAACTCTCCTGTTTTAATTTCGCTCATACATACATGCAGTAAACAAACTTAATTTCATAAAAACGTCTATACTCATATATCCTCATAATGAACCTGCGTTACTGGCATTTCATATTAAAGAAATGTTGCAAAGTTCAGAAGTAATTAATTGGTGATAATAATAATTATATACACCGTATATAAGCAATTTCTGAATGTTACGAAACAACAACGATCTTCCATAAACGACTCCCCATATACCAATATTAAGATAACTGGTTTATCTTGGCCTTTTTACACTGTATAAATCAGAGCTCTGTTTAAAAATTTAGTACTATAATATATTCAAATTTGAAAAAAATGTAGGATTTTCCTTTACTATATATGGCATAGTTTATGACTTCATTTCAAACGATTAAGGTAGATCTGATTGTTAAATTTTGAGCGACCAACTCCTAAATGAATGCCTGCATCCCTATTTAATTCTAACTTAATTTATTTCAACCACCTTTGCCTTTCTTAATATTTTTCTTAATTAAATGTTTTAATCAAAACATTACTATTTAAAAAATATGTTTGAAAAGGAAACATGTCATTAGTATAATGTATTTCAATTCCTTTACCGACAAACGCATTCATTTAACTCCATTCCCACAGCAAAACTTTATTTTTGGCTACACATTGGTTTTTAAAATTTTATCAAATCTAATGATAAACAGAATATCGGCGTAGTTTTCTTAAAAATAAACGATTTGTCATTTGCAGAGTTTAGATTTGTTCTTTAATTTTTTTTTTAAATAAACACTTATTCTCCACTTGTGGACATATCAATTACCCTCTTACCTATACAATTTGTAACGTATCTGTGCTTTATAATCCCATTGCATGCTCTTGTAGCATTTGCCCAACATGACAGTTAAGGGTGTGCCATAAGTGGCTTCACTCTTGTCAGATGAGTTTCAAGTTTCATATTAAGGAGAAGGTAGCATCTAAAGAATTTTATAACTTAAAAAATAAGAAACAGTTAGAGGCTTAGTGTGATTTTTAACCTCCAAACAACACTTGCTATTCAATTATATGGGGAAATCTTCTATCAAACATACAAACAAAACTAGAGCAGAGCTCGTGGCAAAGCCACGAGTAGGTCTTCCGTTGTTGCTGCGAGTTGAAAATATATGTGATATGGTGTCAAACGATTATAATTACTAAACTTTCAGTTCTGCTTTTGTTATAAAAACGTGTTGTGATTGAAAGCCTGCATATAAAACGTGTTTTGAAAAAGAAAATAAGAAAATGTTTTAGGAAAACTATTTGTCGCATACAGTTTATGTAATCGAAACAGACATTATTTAAAAAATGAGATATTTAATGGCGAGTTAAATTTTCAGAGGGTAGCAAGCATTGTAATAAACAGTATGTACTCATGTGTCATGTCAGGAATTGTGGGGTTTTTTTTATTTTAAACCGAACCCGTTTACAAAACACGTAACCTTTTCTCTAAGATAACTTCTTTATTTAAATATTTGTAAATTTTTGAAGACAATGTGCAATTTAGAATTGTTGCGTGCTGACAAAATTTACAGACCCTGAAACGTACTACTACAACAAAAAAAAAAGCGTGCGACTTACGTGCGAAAAAACGTTTCGTATTAACCGTTTAGCGTTTCGTGTGAAGCGTTTCGTGTAAACCGTTTAGCGTTTCGGACAAAGCGTGCAGAATTTCGGACAATGCGTTTAAATCGTTTCGAGCAAAGCGTGCGAGAACCATGTGAAACGTTTATCAGATTTCATTCGGAACTCTCTGACAATTTGTTTCAAAATGGAGCCCGTGTTTTACATTACATGTACTTTAAACTGTTTGTGATTGGCAAAACTCTCTTGTAGGTATTTTCATGAAAAAAAAATCTAGAAGAAATGATATACTTATCTTTTTACAAAATTGAATTTATTTTTAACAAACAAAAGAAAGGTATATGTATTAAAAGACGACTTGTTACAGAGTACATGTATATATAACGTTTTATACGATGTTTCAGTACTGGTACAGTTTTACCGGTAACGAATATTTGCCAGTATCGAATAATTTTTAAAAAAATTATTGGTGGAAGACAAAGTTGAGGTTTTAAAAAATTCTAGCTAGGTGATTATAACATAGAAATAAATATTATATCAGTGTTTGCCATTTGCACGATTATTTACCGAATTGTTTACAAATTAAAAATGTGCCCCAGATATGGGCTGCCGGATGTTCAAAGCAGAAAAAACGAAAGTGTGAAAACAATTAAGCCTAACTATGAAAATAAGTTTGTTATTGATCCGTATTTAGTGAATAATTAGTAAATATAATTCATTTAAAAAGATAATACATCATATCAAATAATAATGGAGCTTTGAATGAAATTACGACTTCAAATAGAACCACGTGTAGTTTTCCTAGTTACGGTTCATTGCGACAGAAGTATTATTTGGCTGCAAAAATTGATAGATATACGGGAAAAACAAAGGAAAATGGCAACTACTTATCATCAATTACTACTATAAAGTGTTTGTATGAAAATTCAATATTATAAAGTAACGGAAATGAAAACTGTTCAAGTCCAGTTTCAATTTGACCGGAAAACGGTATGATAAAAATAACGATCATATAATTTGTTTAAATGACATATTCCCACAATTGTTTTTCCTTGTTCATTTATAAGTCCATTAACATGTACCTCTAGTATATTTTTGAAATTAATTCGCCTCAAAATATTCGGTCAGAAGTGATAAAGGGCGCTTAATTCGATACTGGGAAACGAATTCAAAACTAGGAAACTGGAGGGGGTGTTGAAATTACTGTCTCCGTAATTCATCCTTTATTTTTTCGGGTTTGATACAGTTTAGAAGGACAAAGAAACGCGATTTAAACAAAAAATAAAAACATTTGGAATTCCGATAATAATAGTTGCATGCACGAGAAACCGCATACTGATTCGTTACCGGTAAAATGACTGTACAATATTAAAATTCGCTATACATAAAAAATATTAAATACAGTTAGCAAAATATGATTTCTGTTGGAACAAGCCTTAATCAACTTTAACTTACACGAGCATGTTTTGATAAGCATGTATCTTTTTTAATTTATTTACATCGATAACTCTTATTGAGACCACTCGCGACACACATAACCTCGGACATCGGGTGAGACCTGCACCTGGCTGAACCTGTCAATCAAACTCTGTGTATTTGTTTTCATTGGATGGTCAAGCGTCTCTTTTTTTGTCAATAGCCAATGGAAAAATTAATGACTTCAAGGTAATTGGAATCAGTATTTGATGAAGCACACAATTTAAATGATAGAAAATTTATTAATTATTTGAACAAAATTAAATTTAAACATAGAAAGAAAACATACTGATCATTTCTATGAATTGCGGGAAGTAAGTTCTTTGGAATCCCGATTACAGATATTTTTACAAGTAATTATTTTAATTACTTAAACCACTGTTAATGGAAAACAAGACGTAATAAACGCACAGGGATTTGCCTACAATGTACACAGTCATGCAATTAATTATTATGGGAATCTTTACGAATGGAACTTAATTCAAATAGATCATGATAATCTATATACACTGTACGCCGTTATACATGTAAGGAGCGCCGGTAATATATACGAAGATTGAGTCAAAAATTTAAATCATTTTTATTTCTTGTTCTTTTCAATACAATGTTAAATTACTTTGAAAAAAATCCGAAATAGTAATTACAATTTTCTTTTTTGTTTAATCATTTGAATTTTTTCTGAGGTACATGGATATGTACAGAACATATTTATTTACGCGAATGATACGACATATGAAAAAAATTATCGGATGTTTGTATAACATTGTTTTCTAACGAATGTGACTAATTTAATTTTAAATATTTTTCAACAGTATCAATGTAAATAATATCAGATTTATTTCCTGTTTGTATTTTTACATCGTATTCTCTTAAACCAATAAAAATACTAATGTTAGAAGAAAAATCAAATCCCGCCGAATACTGAAAAACCGATTTCAGTTTGTAATCATACGGATTTTTATTTTTGGTATTGACTATTGAGTTACGGTAACATTTTTTCTGGATGATTTTTTATTTATATTTTATGTAGTAAAAGCACCATTCCAACTGTTACTCAATTACATAACAATTGATGACCCGGGGCTATATATGTTCTGAGCTGTGTGCGCTGAAGCGACACAAGATTCTCGGTCGCACGTGGCGATTGAATTAACACAGACTGACCGAATAAACAAACGGTTGGGAAAGTGAAACAAAATGTTACACATAAGAAGAAGCCACCAAAAATGATTTTCGACAGATCTTGATATCGTTTCGCCAAAAAAAATAAAAAATACAGCGCGAGCTCCTGTCAGCGGGGCGGGAGGCGGGGGGGGGGGGGGGGGGGCAGCAATGAGTTCGCTTCCATAATGAAACGAACATGTAGAAAAACTACAGAAGTGATTTATATGTGACCGATAGAATTTAATCTAAAGTTGTTTAAAACTCATGTGAATATTCTTTTAAATAATCATCGAATGCCTCAACTCAGGACATTCTTTTATCGTGCTAGCACCTACCGCAAACATGTAACATGGAACTTTGATTATAATTTGATTTGATTTTTAAACTACCTTGTACGCTATCGTATACACCAATGCTTAATCAACTGTACAAGTAAAATAAATTTATCTTTTCATCTTAAACCAATATAATAGTTGAAAACATAATAAAATATAGTTGTGTCCGTGCAAAATATGAAACATAAACGCGTCATAAGGTACATGTAGAAGAACACGAACCGACGGCGGATCACTTATCCACTCGCGCCGGATCTCCTCAGCCATGTGCGAGGGATGATCATCATTTAAAGGTTTAATATTTGAGGGGGGGGGGGGGGGGGGTGTTGATTTAAAACATTTATTGTACAGTTTTTAAAGTACTTTACTTAAACAAACGAAACATTAGTTTATTCTAACGATTATTCCGATTTGGAGTAATATCATTCATTCTCAAATATTTAATTAAATATATATACAAGTAGGACAAACTTTTATAACATAAAATTAAAACAGTTCTTGTATATACGGCTATATTAACTCAAACACGTTCATATGCATGTAAGTGTAAGTCGCGGTGTGCGAATCTTGTGTATTAAATAACCGCTTACCGCTAGGTAATGCATCCGTGGCTGATCTCCTCGGCCGTGGGCGAAGAATAGATTACGTAAAGGTACAAAGCACAGAATCGCACAGCTCAGAACCAAGGAAGATTTGAAAAGTTTGCAGTATAATGACCTTACTCTATCAAATAGAAGTTATATATTTTAAACTTAAACCCCACAATTGATCTATGTCTATTATTGCTTTAGAGAATGACATTGCTTTTATTAATTAAATGAACTATTTCTTACTTGACATCCAATCGTTTAATCCACAAAAGATTTTGTGTAATCAAAACTAAAACAATTCTTGAGTTCGCGGCTACATAAACTCATATATGAGAGACGCAACTCTCGTGTATTAGATAACCGCTGACCGCTAGGTAGTCCAGCCGCGAGCATGGTAACCGATTTTCTCGGCCGCGGGCAAGGGAGAGCTTACGTAATGGTACACACACACATGCAGCTCTGATTCAAGGTAGATTTTAAATGCATGGAGTTAATAACTAAAATGTAATGCATAGAGTTTTTTAATTCCATATTTTGTGGTTTACTAGAAAAGAAAAAGAATGTTTTGTTTTACAATTGCCGTTTTTAATGATTGTGCACTACAAGAACTTAACAACAATAATTTTAACTCCTAAAGGAAAAGCGTATACTCCAACAACAACAAAAATTCTTATGAATTAATGCCTCCTGTATAAACCAGCATACTTTCTGCGGCAACTTTATGCCAGTTGTACGCACAAAGACTTTCGTTAACTTGTCAAATGAAAACATGTACATGTCAACATGTAAAGCTTTTTACACTCATACTACACAAATCACATACAAAATAACATTGTAACGACCTTTATGAGATCCCAACAAACAACTTTTCCAGCGACAGCCATATCAAAATCCTAACCGTTTTTGAGTTATTAAGCAAAATTTTTTAGGGGCCATTGGCCCTTAATTTAAGGGGCCAGCCCTTTTTTATTGGTGTCAAATGAAAGCCCTCTATACTTTGCACAACTTTTATTCTACATGTCTTAACAAAATATTTTTCGTTTAAAAGATATAAAGGAAAATATGTCTAAATTTTCGCACTTTTTTGAATCCTGTTTTTTGATCCCCTACCTTTTCCTAAATAAAAAACGTAATCTTAAAACAAAAACAGATGTGCACAACTACAATGTCTCTGTTATTCAAATTCGTTGGATTCCCATTCCCTGCTATCATAGTCTCAGAGCCTTTGTCTGGAAACAAAAGGCCCTAAAAATTTTTAAAAGGGGAATAACTCTTTAACGGAAGGGGAATTAAAAATTTTATGAATTGCTTAAGATAGTGTTTTGTAAAGTACATTAGCCCTGAAAATTTGAGCAAAAACCGTTCAGAAATAAGCAAGATATGAAGCCTCAAAGTTCGCGTCTAGGAAGAAAAAAAAAAAAAAGAAAAATAATTTTCCCCGCACAATAATAGAAAGGTCTTCCGTTGGAAACGGAAGACCTTAATTATATCAGCCAAACACCTTAAAATCTAGATTCAATTTATTTATGTATAAAGTGAAGAAAAAGTATTTAACTTGGAATAAAAACCTCTAAAAGAGTTCGAAAAAACGTGTACATACCTATATATATATATATATATATATATATATATATATATATATATATATATATATATATATATATATATATATATATATATATATATATATATATATATATATATATATATATATATATATATATATATATATATATATAGACACACACACACACACACACACACACACACACACACACACACACACACACTGGCTATGAACACAGTAGCAAGTTTATTGTCCCTCCGAGATAGCAACCATAAATTTTTGCAAAGAGCAGCCATGTAAAATATTAATCAAAGGAAGAAAATTAACTTAATGTTGTCCAAATTCACTTTAAATTACTGAAAATATACAGTTAGACAATTTGTGGTGACACCTAATACCGACGATATAAAAAGCGATAATAAAACTACAAGAGGTGGTACTCAAATACAGTACATGTAATTTACCTAATATGTGCTGTTAATCATATCTCAAATATTAGAAAATAGCAAATCAGTAAAATGGGAAGCCGCGCGGCATTAATTCCGGGCATATGTTGCTGACATTTTACACCCGCCCACACGATGAATCTACACTTGTTACGTAACCAAAAAAATCCATTATATAAATAGTGCCTGTTTGGGAGGATAACAGTTGAAATTGACACCCCGAGAACACCAATGTCAACCGACGCGAAGCGGAGGTTGACATTGGTTTTCGAGGGGTGCCAATTTCAACTGTTATCCTCCCAAATAGGCACTAATTATTTTATTATACTGAATGTCTTATTATTAGAGAAAATTTCACTGCTAGAAGGGTTGTTTCGTTGTTCATCCAAATATGTTGTAAACCATTGTAAACAGACGCTATGCGGAAGTTTACAATGGTTTTCAAGGGGTGTCAATTTCAACTGTTACCCTCCCAAACAGGTACTATTTATTTTATTGTACTTAATGTCTTAATTTTAAAGAAAATTTTACTGCTTTTATATAGAAACGACGTGAATTCTACGGTGAACCGTACGCGCATAATTTACGCGCATGTAACAATTTGTTTTATGATACTTTCATGTGCCAATTTCAACAATTATTTGTGGGTATTGTCCACTAATGCATTTTCCAAAGGCGGTTATGTTAATATTAAGGTCCATTGCTCCGGTCCTATTTTTCGTCAGTAGCGAGGGACCACTTGAATGAAAGCTCATTAAATTGTCTCTCCCCTGTTAACATTTTGTGGCGTGATGTTCGATTCGCTTTCCGGCAAAATACGTCTGTATTGATAAACTTTAAAAGTAAAAGATGAGAATTTACCAGATTTAAAGAGGGTATACATCAAACAATTTCATTTCTTTCCTTGCAATGATAATTCAGACATATTTGACACTTAATTGCTTTTTAAAGTTGCAAATCTTTTTTGACATGTGTAGAGCATTCTGATATGTACACTCTACAATAAAAGGAACTACTTTGTTTGAAGGCACTACCTGATTCGTATTGAATGGAAAGGAAATAAGTCATTCATTCTTTATTTTCTTTAAGTTTTGCAGCTTACCAGAGTACACAAATTACAACTAATGAACATATATCAGTTAAGATAGTTTTAGCTCACCCGAACTAAAAGCTCCGGCGACTGTTTTCTAATTCTCCTAGAGATCATTTGGCCATCATCAACCAAACTCTCCTTATTAATATGTAGCGCATCTTTTGGTAAAAAATTTAAAACGAATCAGAACCATTTCAAAACAATATGAATGGAAAAAGATGCAAATAGCGGTGAATATAAAATAGCATGTGCTCAAGTACCAGTTATCCAGTAATTATCAGTCTTTTTACATAGACGTCCTTGTGTGTGATTTTAGACAGGATATTAGGCTCAAGTTTGATCAAAAAATTATTCGGGGTGAAAAGGCCCAAATCTGGATTAATGCTCACAAGAAAAAAAACATCATATAAAAACCCATTTAATCCTTTATTCAGATCTCAAGTTCTAGAGACCCTTACGACAGCAGGCTAATATAAAGTAGGTTAAAGTTTGTGTTTATTATGACCAGAGAAGGGTTTAGAGGTTTAGCCAACAAGCTTCTATAGGTTGGTCGTAGACGCGATGTAGTATTTTTAATGTTCAAGTTTAACCTTGTGGTGACCTTTTGGGTCATAGTAAGGCGAACCTTGTGGTGACCTTTTGGGTCATAGTAAGGCGAACCTTGTGGTGACCTTTGGGGTCATAGTAAGGCGATAGTTAGAGGGATGATACAATTTTTCACAGAATTCTCTAAACAAATTGTTTTGGAAAAATATTTGGATATTGATGATAGTCGTTAAATGACGTTTTAACGTGGACTTCTATGATCATAAATCGGCCACTAATACGGTTAACATTTCTACCGTTAATTACTGTTAATTACTGTTAAGGTGAAATTAATATTGAAACATGCTTACAAAAAGACGTCCTATAGATCCTACATATACTTTTGTATGAGGGTTATACCTGAATGAGGGTTTATCAGTGTCAGGTCAACAGTATTGAAGTATTCTTGGTCAAACTTATTCCTTTGTATGACCTGCAGGAAGAGGCCACTATTCAAAATAGCTTCTCAGTCCGTTTAGCAAAGGATTAGCAAGGGACCGTGGACCGTCAATGTCGAGTTTCCCAAGGAGCTACAGTTTCTGCAGCTAGCAAAGGATACATAACTAGAATATGAGCGATAATTCATTTTTTTAGTCCAAGATTTGTCTCGCTTTTCCTCGCAACAACATTTTTCTGTGACATCAAATTATCAACTTCTATGTATAATTAATTGTACACGCCATGACATTTTAGATTATCAACTTCTATATAATTGATAGTACACGCTACAGTCTGTCAGTTATTTTGGACATGAATCTCAGCTGCTGACAGCATTTTTATTTTTCATTTGATTCTGATTGGTTAGTTTTTTAACTTGCCATTTCCTGTACAGTTCAATACAATATTTTATATTTCAAGTTTGTTATCTCTGCCTAAAGATACTAGTAGGTTAATGCCGCAATGCAGGGATAATTATTTTAAATGCGTTGCAAATTTTATCTCCGTGTCAATGCATGCCTATGCAGGTTCCAATAATATACATGTACCTCATTCACGTGTCTGTTAGATAAAACTTGTCTGTAATCGGGTAGTATACGATAAATACAAGTCGTGGCTACAACGTACGAGTAGATAAGTCATCTGGTGTACTGATGTGTTATAACATTGTACCTTCACTGAACGGCTACAATACGCCATGTTTCCCATCTTTTGAAGCTTGTCCCACTTTATAAGGTAAGATCCACAGAGAATGAATACTTAAGTCACTATATCACATTGTCAGGTATGGAAATCTAGACGAAACGAGTGCGTATTGTCTGGCCACCATCATCTGCATGTTTATTGGTAAAAAAAAAAAACCGAGTTGCTGAGGACCCTCAACGCCTTTTGCTAACTTATCCTATACTCTGTCCTGAGTTTTTGCTTCCACTACTTTTCGCTTGATATTTCGATACTCATTAATACTTTTGTGTTCAAACTACGTTTATTCACTAATTAAATATGAAAATTTTCCAGATTATATGTTTTGAAACGCCCCTATATCGCTTCAGGTTTTAATACAGAACCCAAAATAGAAAGTCTACCGGGATTTTGCATTGCATTAGCCACGAAATATCCTGGATGATAACGTTGAAAAATTGTTCGAGGTGTTACGAGTGTGTTCCGAATAGTAAAAGATTAAACATTTCCCATTTTAATCTTCGTAAGAAATTTGGCTTCGTTCCTGTGAACTGTTGTGAGTAATAAATGAAACGTGTCAATGAAAATACTTTGAATATTTTCCCTTTTATCAATTTCAATTGTATTTCTTTCACAATGACAATGACAATTTCTTTATTCTCTGAACTGCATAAATTACAGTGTTGAGAAAAATCACATAAAAATTTTGAACAATAATACATATAGTATATACATTGCATGCATTGGAGTGACAATACAAAAGTGAGAAAAAAAAATGAAAAAGGGAAAAAAGTATGATAAACAATTAACCTGGAGAGCTAACTCTCTCAATTATAACTTTAATGAATTTACACAGATTAATCAACAATTTTTTATTACTAGTATTAAAGAGTTGTTGAAATTTGTAAACATTTGGTTGTGTGTAGAAGTATGAAGGTATGTATAAAAATCTCTTATCTTTAATTGTTACATCTGTACAATGAAATAAATTATGAAATTCATCTCCTATCTCAATACAGTTACATATGGTACATATACGGTTTTCACGAGGTATATCATACCATCTACCTTGTTCTATAGGCAATTTAGCATTACTTGTTCTGAACATACAAAAAGATTTCTGATATTTGTATGGCAGATCTAATAAGTATTTTTCCAAAGATAATGTAGTTTTAAAAATTCTATAGTTAATACCTTTTGATGAATTATACATTTCACTATTCCATGACTGCTTGAATTGGTCTAGAAGTATATGAAAAACTGTTTTCTTAAGCCACTGGATATTTACATTTTGTTGATACAATAATAGATAGACCACAATCATTCAATATTTTAACAATAAATTTATACCAGGGTCTGTTCATTTTACCCATTGCATATTGTAGTTTTGACGCAACTTTATTATTTTGTGAAAAGACAAGTTTACTCCAAAATGCTATCATGCGGACTTTAACATTAATTATTAGTGGGTATCGTCCAAGTTCCCCATAAACCATATAATTTGGTGTTGAAGACTTTAGATTTAAGATATGTTTACAAAATTTCAGATGTAACTTTTCAACAAGTGCTATATTACCAAATCCCCAAACTTCACATCCATATAGTAAAATAGGTTTCACAATTTTGTCAAACATATCTAATTTACAATCGATTGACATATTGTGTTTTCTACATTTGGCTATTACACTATACATAGCACTAGTAGCTTTTTCACAAAGTTCTTTCACATTGAGATTAAATGATCCATTTTTACAAAAATGTACTCCAAGGTATTTAAAATTATCTACAATTTCTAAACTAATGTCTCCATACTTAAATGAATAATCTACACGTGATCTACCTTTATTAAAAATGACAATTTTTGTTTTATCACTATTAACTTTGAGATGCCAGTTTTTACAATATCTTTGAAAAACATCAAGTTGATGTTGAGGATCATCAGGAGATTCAGATAATAATATTGTATCATCTGCATATAATAATACAAAAAGTCTAAGATATAAATTACATTTGTTTACAGATATGTTTATTTTAATTAAAATCATCAAAAGACAAAGGAAGCAATGACTTGCGACATACTTTAATTAAATGTAAATTGGTTTAATCCCCATGCAAAGAAATCTTTGGATAGATAAATAAAATATGAGCTGCATATAGGTTTTCTTATTTTTGTAAAAACCAAGCCCCTTGGTACACTTGAACCCGCTGAACTCAGGTCAGAAGTAAATCCAATCAATTTACTGAGTATATATAATACAAATTTATGCATAGATTATTCAAAATGACTATTGAATTACATGGTAATTATCGAATAATTACCATGTAATATTCTATCGCAAGAATATTGAGATTTCACTAAGAATCCTATGAATCGATTCCACAAACAAACAATATGTCATGAATATAAAATTCCGTAAAGAGAAGTAATTCATAGTACATAGGGGACAGTCAATGTAGTAAGTTATTTGGGGGAATACTTGACATTCAAATTTCCCTGTCTCATTTGTAGGATATATTCACTATTTATGTAATATCATCTTACTGAATCACCATTTCCTCTCATTTTTATTTGCAATGAAATCGGTCGCTTAAAATATTGCGTGGAAAATTTTATAGACCCCGTGAAATTATACACAAGGGACTACAGATGAAAACTCAGATAACAATGACGAATTATAGTAATCATTCCAGACTGGCTGTTAGTTTTCGACGGTGAACAGATACAAGAACTTGTCAAATTATCTAATTTAATGTCATTCGGAGTAACACCAGATGCTTGTGATTATGCTTACTTTTATCCATTGTTCAACAAATATAGACACAGGTATAATGAATCAGTCTTATTCGTTCATTCTCTATATATATGAATCATTTTCTTTCTCATCAGATGTCCACAAAATGCGCATTCCACACCAAAGAAGATCTTGTTTGGTTTTGCCATCCGTGTGAAAAATTAATCTGTGAAAAATGTAAAAAGGAGCATTCGAGTCATTTCGTAGAGGAGACAGATTCTCTACTCAAGGGATTGTCATCCAGACTACCGTCTATCATAGAGCAAGGAGTCGCAATGATTCAAGACTTTAGGCGTCGACTGGAGCTGATTGACACACAGACAGACACAGTAGAACAGGAATTATCAAAGGTCAAAGGGCAACTAGAATCACGATACAGCATCATCCAGGCCAAGCTTAAAGCTCATCATGAAATTCTTTGCCGGGATTTGGACGAGTTTATCGAGAAAGCTAAAGACAGAGGACACCACGAGAAAAAAATCATATTGGATAAAATCAATATTTTAGAAAATATTCGTGACCAATGTTTAAGCGAAGAAACTAACGATGTACTGAAAGCTGTGCAAACTGAAAACGCATGTAAAAGATTAGCTGAAGATGTTAAGGGTTACGCTAAACCTGCTAACGAACCTCCATTTAAGGTTCCGGAAGTCAAATTTAACGTCACAGAGGACGAAATCGAAAAGGATGTCAATGCACTTTATGGGAGTCTTAGTTTGGATTCTGGGCTCAACCAAAACAAAGAAGCTTCCAACTTATCAAAGAAGAAACCCTCCAGCACCAACGTTAAAGTCGTTACAAGACCTGCATTTCCTGCCATTCCTGTGCGAAAAGGTCAAAAGGTTTCTGGAATAATCCAAACAAGTTCGAATGACGTCATCGTAGGATATTCAACTGCTAAGGTTATTCATTACTACGACAGAAATGGCAAAAAGCAAAAGACAAAAGAGTTGCCATTTTATGTCCAAAACATGACATCGACAAGTTCGGGGTTAATCCTTGCCTCTGAAAATAAGGGGTCTCGAATCCTGAAAATTGACGGAGACCGCACTGAGGTCTTTTTCGATGCGTCGCCTTATACAACGCATGGTATATTGTGTTCAAACCAAGATGGCACCGTGTCTGTCTGCTGTCAATCAGACAAAGAAGGACGTGTTTATCTCATAACAAGTGAAGGAAAATTGAAAACAATAATAGCCCAGTCATACGAAGGTCAGACGTTGTTTCTAAAACCCCACAGGATAGCCGAAAATCCTGGCAGTAGAGCTCTTTTCGTAACTGATCCAGGCTTGAAAACTTTAACTGCCATCGACAAACATCACAACTGTTTATTTAAATACCATGGCGGGCCCGAGAGCAGTAATTTCATACCTATCGACGTTGCGTTTTGTCATTTCAATAACACCATACTTGTTTCCAACTGGAAAGGCAACAGTGTTCATCACGTTGGCGAAAACGGTCACTTCCGGTCACTGGTCGTCTGCCAGAAAGACAACATCCTGTACCCAACCGTCATGCTGGTGGACTGCTTGAAACAACTTTGGGTTTCCCATAAGGAAAAAATAACGGTTTTAAAATGCAGTTTCAATTAATTGATGTATTGAAATTTTAATAAACATATAGTAATAGCGAGCGCAGCTCGCCGGCGCGCAGCGCCGGCGCGAAGCGAGCTCTACCGGCAAGGCGTGTGTGAATAGAAAATTCGGACTATTTGCACATTCATTCAACGGATTTTTTTGGCGTCAGTAAATCGGACCAGTAATGTCTTGTTTTAATCGTCCCAGTAGTTCCCTGTAATTATGGTTTCCCATTTCACACTCTCACGAGAACAAGATAAAAGACTACGTACATGCATTGAAACAACGCCAATTTCCGGAGTTATCGTCCTTTCGAGTGACGTCACAATGGATTTCTTACACATTGATCCGACAGAATTTTTCGGAGTCAGTAAATTTAGACCCACAATGCAATTCCTCAATGTCGGCCGATCTCACTAGACTGGATACCATCTCGCGAGAATCAAAGTAAAACTTTTGAGAAACAGATAAATTGTGTAATTTCCAGAACATCATGCTTTTTAAGTAAACCAAACAGTATTTTTCGCGTAGTTTTTTCTAGTGTGTTTTCAAAGAGACAGACTACACTTGACTGACGTGAACTTTGACGTCACAATAAGGGGAAACTACTCTAAGTAGTTATTGTAAATCTGCTGAAATATAAATACCAAAATCTTCTCAAAATCTTGCAGAGCTAACGAATCGGGACATTTCTTCAGAGATAGGAAACAGCTGTAACTTGCTCTCTATGGATGAATGCTCACAATTATTTTATTCACTATATTTACGGTAATTTCCAGGAACGTTTTTTAAATGGGGCGTGGCAACATCATTCAAAAAATCTTCATAAGCAAAAAGAAAATAAAATTCTCAAAATCAGGAAAATTCTAATCGGGGTGGGGAATGGAGAGTGCGTGGTATGCCTTTAGCTCTTTAGCTGCTCAAAAGTGTCTTTATTTTCACTACTATTTACGATAATACATGCTCCCGGGGGATCCATTTTCCTTATGTGATCAACAAATTTTTTTATACGTAAATTTGATTTTTGTTTAAACGAGGGAGGGGGAATCTGTGATGAGTCAATTTTTATTTGTAAGTTTAATAAAAATGTCTGGTGCAAGAAAAGAGGAAATAAACTGCAAAGTACATTATGTTAAAATCTTTATTATTCAACAACATTTTATCTGAGATAAATTCTATATTGGCGTGCGACCAGTATATAAACAATCTGATTAAAATCAGATCTTTGATCCGTTCCGACAAATTCTGATGTCGCTACACTTTGGTTAGCGACTATCAGAATTTCGGAGCGTTACAAAGATCTGATTTTAATCAGATTGGTATATAAATAAATAAAAAATCTTATGAATTATGAATAATGAAAATGTACTGGAAAAATAGGTATATTTATTTTATTTTGCATTCAAATTCATTTACTTTACGTCATTACTTTTATTTTTATTGATTTATCATAATTCATTTTGATCACCTGCTGCGCTCGCCCCAACGGTCGCACCGTAAAACATATTAATATAACATGTATCATTATTTTTGGGTTATATTTGCCACACACCAAAACCAATGCTACCATAACGGCCAGAAATAGAAAAGGGTTTGTTGGGTAGGTTTATATGAACTGTGTGCTGTTTCAAGACGTTTGAGTAAGTACTCTATTAACCAGGCGTTATTTAGAATAATGAATCTCGTTCTTACGCTTTTGAGAACTAGGGAGCTTGATATAATAAAAAAAAATTAAACTAATAATCACGATCCGTTGATGACATCTACACCGCTATGCATTGCCGTATGGAACCCATAGAGTTTTAAACCAATATTGTATTTCACCAATAACTGTCGCAAAATTTTATTTCATCTTAGAAAAACCATTTATTTTGTTCACTCATTTAAATTTACATACACGCCATAACTTTATGCTTCAATAAAGAGTATAATTAAAGCTGTAATTTTAATTAGTGTTTCTAGTTTGGAAAAAACATCCAAAAGTATTATATACATATTTGAACAATTAAAATTATTTTTTGTGATCAGCAAAAGCTCTATGATTTCTCTCTGCTTCTGTGATAACAGATTGGTTTCATGAAGTTAATGACTGATCCCGATATGGTCGGATTTGTTTTAAGATCAGAAGGCAAGAATTAACAGCGGTGTATAATGCATTTTTTTTATCGCCAAACTAATTAGTAGCCTTGTATAAATGATGTGATAAACTCTACTAATTGTTCAGTTCGTTAGAGTGACAACATGTATAAACGGCGTTGATTTTGGAAGTTTTAAGAGTTTTTCGTGTTCAAAGAACTGAATAAATTACAATATTGATATGATAATGTGTATCTTGCTTTTTGAGGAAAATTCAAACAGTGACACGACTGATGGATATACTTGTTGAAGATCGATTATAGTTCATCCTTGATCATCCTTGGGCGAGAAATAGCAAAACTGAAAATTAACCTCATTAAATATTAACACAATGTCACAATAAGTTTTTAGGGGAGATTAATCACTTCCTTGCCACAGAGATTCAAAGAATGGAAAACTGGCAGAAAAATACCCCCATAAAAAACATTGTCACGTGCGGTGGCGCTATTGAGTTCTTCTCGATATATGGGTATCCCTGAGCTAGATATTGGATACGATGCCGAGTTACATCGCTTTTTGCAATGCTTGGGGTACACGGGCCGCAAAACAAAGACAAAAACAAAACAATTGCACTTTGGTGTTTCAAAGTTTGGGACACTTCAAACGTGTAGGCCATGAGGCTAGAGGTCGTTCCAAAGAGCAGGGGCGGCTCTGTTTATTGCTAGAATTATAATGATTCTTCGAAAGTAGTGTCACTTAATTGTTAACAGATATATAACAATCACTGGGATTATTATTTGGTTTTGCCTAGGCTTTCATTGGTTCTTTGATTTTTAATAAAGCACTTCAAGATGCAAAATTACCCCGTGGATCTACATCTGGTCGGGGGGAGGGGTTGTTTAGAAGTCCTTTCGACTGGTTACAGTCCAATAGGGAATACAACCTGAAGGGCCACATGTTTTCTATATACTTGTATCTTATACAAAAGGCACACTTCTTTATTAGGTGAAACAACCCATATAAAACACAAACAAGCAGTTCTACAGTTTCAGCAGATATTCCATTATTGATATATGTGACATGTACAAAACAATACTTTACTATGGTAATGTGTCATAAAAAAATGCGCTAGACGTTTGGTTCTGTTTCCAAAGTAATGGGTCTTGAAAATTAATTTATTGTCTCGACACTCTTTTTTTCAAGCCTTGAAGTCATGATGTAAGAGCTGTGTTGTATGTTTTGTATACTCTGGTGTGAAGCGCTGACCTGCTGATGTTTGCTAATTAATCGCTTGTACTCGGTGAAGATTTTTAACTGGTATTATAAGACTTCGTGTCAATTTCACGCTTCATTTCATAACGTTAACAGAAGAGCTTTCATGTTGATACAATACACAACACGTCGGACGAAGCCGAAACAGTGACCCATTAATGTTAGGATGTAGAAGTCATTGATCGGGCTTCAATATCAAACATATGAAAAATGCTGAGTAATTATTGTATTATGTCAAGCTGGATATTAAATTTATTATATGGAGTTTTATTTTTGAGATGAAATTGAAATATTTTCGTTTATAAATTTCATAGGTTGTTCAATTGAATTTGAGAATTATGTTTAAACAAGGATCCCCCACTCTCCAACCTCTCCCCCAAATATAAGACACAACACAGCGAGGATAGAGTGTGGTTTTTTCTCTTCACACCGATCCCCACTGTACTCCCACTTATACAAAGTGTACTCCCACTGATCTCCAGTATACTCCCACTGTTCCCCAGTCTACTCCCAATGATCCCAAGTGTACTCCCAATGATCCCCAGTGTACTCCCACTGTTCTCCAGTCTACTCCCACTGATCCCCAGTGTACTCCCGATGATCTCCAGTCTACTCCCTCTGATCCCCAGTGTACTCCCAATGATCCCCAGGGTACTCCCAATGATCCCCAGTGTACTCCCAATGATCCCCAGGGTACTCCCACTGATCCCCAGTCTACTCCCACTGATCCCCAGTGTACTCCTACTGATCCCCAGTGTACTCCTACTGATCCCCAGTCCACTCCCACTGATCCCCAGTGTAATCCCAATGATCCCCAGTGTACTACCAATGATACCCAGTGTAATTCCAAGGATCCCCAGGGTACGCCCACTGATCACCAGTCTACACCCACTGATCCCCAGTGTACTCCCAATGATCCCCAGGGTACTCCCACTGATCACCAGTGTACTCCAAATGATCACCATTGTATTCCCAATGATCCCCAGTGCACTCCCATTGATCCCAAGTGTACTCCCACTGATCCCCAGTGTACTCCCACTGATCCCCAGTCTACTCCCACTGATCCCCAGTCTACTCCCACTGATCCCCATTGTACTCCCAATGATCCCCAGTGTACTCCCAATGATCCCAAGTGTACTCCTAATGATCCCCAGTGTACTCCCAATAATCCCCAGTCCACTCCCAATGATTCCTAGTTTACTGCCACTGATCCCCAGTCTACTCCCACTGATCCCAAGTGTGCTCCCAATGATCCCAAGGGTACTCCCAATGATCCCCAGTCTACACCCACTGATCCCCAGTGTACTCGATCCCAATGATCCCCAGTGTACTATCAATGATACCCAGTGTAATCCCAATGATCCCCAGTGTAATCCCAATGATCCCAGTGTACTACCAATGATACCCAGTGTAATTCCAAGGATCCCCAGTGTACTCCCAATGATCCCCAGTTTACTCCCAATGATCCCCAGTTTACTCCCAATGATCCCAAGTGTACTCCTACTGATCCCAAGTGTACTCCCACTGATCCCCAGTGTACTCCCACTGATCCCCAGTCAACTCCCAATGATCCCCAGTGTACTCCCAATGATCCCCAGTCTACTCTCAATGATCCCCAGTGTACTCCCACTGATTCCCCTCTAAGTCCATTTATACTCCTATAATATCGTCTTTTTTAACTACAACGGTACCATAACGAATCTTTACTATTTAAAAGAAGATGGGTGAATTAGGCGTGTAAAATGCCCATATGAGGTATGATTAGATACTTCAAAATTAAAATATCATTTCATCTGATATTTTTTTTTTAAAATAATTAAAAACAGTGTATATTTGACGTAACATCGGTTTATCAATATTTTGAATAATTGTAATAGGTTGATTTAAACTGGCGTATGCGTGTCAAAACCTCCAAACAGTGTCGTTTTTTATAACTTTACTGCCTTTTTCTGAAAGAGTGGGTCTGAGCTCCATATTTTTGTCGAAGTTTAAATGCGATTTAATGGAATTCAACCCGATTTTAATCAACAAAAATGTGGAGAGAAGACCCACTATACTTTAAAAATGTCATTTTGTAGCCCAATAATTGAACGTTTTAGAAAAATAAAACAAGTCCATGAATTCATGGCAAACGTCTCCTATAGCATTTAAACAGCGCACATCGTTGTGAATGAAATGGCTCAGTGGTTAGAGCATAAGACATTAGATGATTTTATAGAGCTTGGCTTTTTAGGTTGTGGTTTCGATACCACCAAAACGTAAGGAATTATTAATTTTTTCCTATCGTTTTTTGAAATGTTTCAAACTGAATATAGTTAGAAATAACCCTTTTGTAAACTTGTATTATAACATATCAAATATATTTAATTGAAAAAATGTTAAATTATATTTTACGACTAATCTTATTCCCCCATCGTCTTAAAAAAACCAAATGATATTTCTACGAATCCCAATAATTTTAAAATGTACACAATAGTATACCCTAATAAACTTAATCTGAAATATCCCTGATGAATACTTTGATGTTCCAAATAAACCTTAACAGTACTTTAATGTTTCAACACTATACAAGACTATTAAAAGGAAACGTTTTTGAACTGTTTTGTAGCTGTGGGTATAACCTTCTGTGTGATCAGCTCATTACACTGCTATGGATTCTAGTTTTTGTCCCCAAAGTATTTGTTTAAAATGACTCGTACCAAAGATACAATGCCATAGATACCCAATGAACGCCAATGAATCCCTTTATAAATTCAATACCTGTATGGACTTGGGGTTTTTTAAATTCACACAAGGATATCGATGCCTAAAAAGTGTAATGAAGAACTGGGCTGAATAAAATATCATTAAAAGCCATCAAAATTCGTTAGAAAGTTCTGAAAACCATATCTGTTAGCTGACAGAAAACGGTTAACCTAATAGCAAGAGTAAGTAGAATTTCCTTAAATTCCTAAGATTCTGATAAAATACACTAGTGTTCTTAAATTGCATTAAGGAGGCTGGCTGGTCAGCGAGCTGCCATTCAGATATGCCTTAAATTTTCAGACATAGTTTGTTTAGCTATAAACTATTATTTAGTAAAGAAAAAATCATTTGTTTTTAATAGCTTCTAAATTAGAGTAGTTTCTTTAATCTTAATACAGTCCTTTTGTTTTCAAGAAGATCATTATAGTCTGTATGGCCACGACCAATACGGCCCTTTTAAGGTATTATTGGAGCATCATTTGATTTCATTTGGTATCATTAGGATGCAATGGGTTAAAACCAACATCGCATTTTTTTGGATCAGTTTTCTTCACTTTTCATGTGGTCAAGGAGATGCAAATAAAAAGTATATGTATTGTAGTATTTCAATAGTCGATACCTTAGTTAGTTAAAACTCAGGGACGTAACCAATTGTATCGAGGATTGTTCATTCATAATACTATTTTGTTTCATTCGCTCAAATTTTGTCTCATTGGCTCAACTCTTTCTATTCATTTAACATCAACAAAACCCAAAAAAGAATGCTGAAGGGACAGTAACAAAAACCCAGTTCAGTTCTGAATCTAATATCAAGATACCATTGTAAACTAGCAGGAAAGATAATTAATATTCATTTGTTTGGTATTATTTCTGTTTGTTTTTTGTTACATTCCCTCTGTAATCTATTGATTACGACTGGGTTCCATCAGTTCCTGTCTAACGGCCCAGCTTCAGGCATTATCCTGTTCATGGGTAGTGTGGACAGTGCGAGTAAATGAATCTCATACACAGTTCTGACAAAGAATGAAACCAGCAGTTTTAACTGAAAGCATATGAAGATCGTCATTTAAGGACACATTCCGGAAAAATGTAAGAATACATAATCAATGCACGGTATTTCGCTTCCTAGCCAGTTTTGAAAAATTAACTAGTTTTCAATAATAATAAAATTTAATGATTCAATAATGAAGCAAAACATTCTTCCTGTAAATGATGTGTGCCTTTATCAAATTACACACAGCTTAACTGTAGACGTAGAGAAAAAAACTTGCATTTCTCTAAATTTGCTCTTTAATGTTCTAACATTAGTTGACATGCAGTTGTTTGTAGTCATTAAATCTTTCTTTTTTTTTAAATGAGTTTCCAGCCGATAAAGAAAGATAGTTGTCTAACGTGTTCAGTTGCTTCACATGTGAAGGTTTGTTTCGATCCCGTTTGTGTACAATACCAAACATGTAGAGAACAGTACGGAGATGAAACAGGAATATGCACATTTCTGTTTATAACATCTTCTTCTTCTATAATATTGTAGCAAATTAAATGGTGTATAAATATAACCGTTGACTAGTCATTTTTTTATATGCTTTTCAATAGAATAAAATCACAATGTTTGTTCAATACCAAAGAGTATTTGAATTATAATACGCTGATTGATTTACATTGACTGTATGTATAGAGTATTCTAGTTCAATATTTTCTTATCATTAAAGTTTTAGAAAATGGACTTTAAGATTCCAAAATGTAAAGAAAATAGAACTTCTTACATTTTAATATTTGATAACATTTAAAACAGTAATACATGTATTACAAAAAGAATTTAGATATTTGAGATCATGCTGATAGTGCCGATACCTAGTAATTTGCACTGTTGACAATACAATATAATGGCAGATTAATATTTGGAACGTCTATTGACAGGTACACTTAGATTATATACAGTCTATTTTTTACATGTCGCTCTGATATAGTGCAAATGATGAAAAATTGTAGAAAGGTAGTTTAATTTGAAAGATTTGATGTTATTTTGACCGTTAATCCTATTTTAGAGCAATGAACAAAGTACCAAACATAATCGATAGATAAAAACGAATCATTTCTTATTAATCACAATTGACCAGAACAAGAAATTTGAGTGCATATTTAATACTGGGTGGTAGCGCTAGCCTCCATCTCTGTAAGGAATCACGATTTGCGACAACAGCAGAACAGGCGCCTAAAACCGTCTCCAAATTTCTTGTTCAGCACTCCGTAGAGGATCGGGTTTACGGCGCTGTTGGAGTAGCCCAACATGATGGTCGCCATGTGGAAGGCAGTGTGTACTTTGTCTTTGGCGAAAATCTCCAGCAACATGCTGAGACAATACGGCAGCCATGATATCACAAATATCACTACCACTATAGCCAGGATCATCGCTAACCGAATTTCCTCTGATCTAGATTTACCAGATCTGGACTTTTTTCTTATAGTGGTTAAGGTGGTGTTTTTTCTTTTCAGTTGTTTGCCATCTTCTTGCATGTTGTTGTTTGATTGAAATGTTACACGGCCACTTTCGACAGGATAAGTGGAGGACCTGTCGTTTATGATAACTGTGACGTCATGTGGTTTTGACACGTCATCTTTGATCACAGTACTTGAATTCGGTTCAGGGTCTTCCACTCTAGTTGAATTGGGGCTATTTGCTACTGCTGTAACCCGCCGTTTGCTGTCTCTCACTGTTTTAAATATAAATATGTTGCAGACCGTCATGACGCCAAACGGAATTCCAAAACACACAGAGATCATAAAGAAAGCGTAAGATGGCGCTTTTGTCCAGTCACAGAAACAAAACATTTGTTTCTGGATGAAAGTGTACTCCGCCCACCCCAGTAATGGCGGACTTGATAAAAGCAAGGACACAAACACACATACTGGAAAAAACAAAACAGTCACTGTATTTAAAATCTATATTTTACACGGTATTATAAATAAATAGTATCTATATATAAGCTTTTGTTGTTAAAAAGAATAAATAATACATTATCTTCGAATAGTACATTTTGTATAATGGAAAATAATTATAATTAGTTTAGCAAGAAAATAACTTGCGCATGCAGGATTACAGTGCAAATAAAGTCTCTCTTTGAGAGACTTTGTAATAAGGTATAATTGATTGTTGATATCCATGCTTAGTCATTAATTAGTTACGGTTTATGCAACAGCTCATTTTTTTTTATTAAATTGTCTTTCAAGAAATCAACAGCCGACGCATGTTTAAATCAAGGACTATATTCTATCAGGTATATCCAAATAAATGGAAAAAAACTAAGAATTACAGGATGTCCTGAAACTAGATACATACATGAAAACCATCGTATAGTATTTCATTGAATGCTTACCAACTCGTTGGGTACACACCGCTGTATAATGTGAACTTTTATTAAAATAAGTGAACATCCCTTGAGCTAACTAGTTTTGACATGTATTCGAGAGCTTTCGAAAATTCTTAAGACATTGTTTAACGAGGCCGATAACATTTCTAGTGCGCATGACTTTGCGCATTTTTTAATTTTCATGCAACTGTAAGCAACGCCATAACTTTCTTTTCAATTGTTATATGTTATTATACAAAATAACATTATATGTAACGTTTAATAGTTGAAAAATTGTGATTTAATGAACTTAATAGGGAGAAAAAGCCAAAATGGCATTTACATGTCATCGTTTCCCGGTGTTTAAAAACTACGCGTAAAAAAAGAAAAACGTATGATTAGCTCATTTATTCGAGGTGCCGATGAATTTTAAAAGACAGAGCATTTAGAGAAACAAATTAAGCATGCTAAAAGTGTTATTTCGTTAGAAATTATTTTTTAAAAACCAATATTTATTTCATAATAATATGGCAATTTTTTGGAGAAAAAAAATCATCTTTGATATTATCCCTGGACCAATCCACGAGGTAAACTTTTTTTTCTTCAAATTTCACTATTTGATGACTTTTTACGATTACAGTTTTCATATATTCGAAAGAAAAAGAAATCTCTAGGGCAGAAATACAAAAATATGGAGGAGAAAACGTGAAAATTTAGCGCTTTATTCAACAATTAGAAGGTGTTAACTTTCGAAACCACCACTTAGGAAACCGGGATGGTAAAAAAAATATTTTTGATCTAAAAATAACTGATATAAAAGTAAAACTATATGCAAGAAATTTCATCAAAATATCTAGGGTAGAGATAATTCGACTCTGTCTCGATAAGGAAGACAGAGGACAGTTCCTAATGTGCGTACTTTCTTTCGAATTAAACAAAATAAAAAAAAAAATTTAAATGATAAAATTAATGTCTAGCAGCGAAGCATAATAGTCTAGAATGTCAGATATCGATGCGTTAGGTCGAAATCCGCTCGATCTTATATATTTAACATCTTATTGAAAATTTGACACGGTCAACGTTTATTTCAAGTCGATGATATTTTTATATATTATAATCTCTGGTGTCTCAAGGGGAGCTATACTATCCTTTATAATGAAGCTACATGTATTAATTTATCAGACAATGTTCACATAGGTTTGTTAAATCTAATCTTAATAACATTCTAAAATGTTTGCTCTTTTCTTAGATACATGTATGCATTGTCCTTGAACGTGCAGGAATATTATAAAGTTTCCCTTTTTGTACCGGTGTGTTTATGATATAGTTATCCTTTTTTAACTATAGTTTGTATATGCATGTTAACGATAAAGTTCTCCAGTTTGTACATGTAAGTATACATGTATGAATTGATATTTAAGGATAAACGACAGTTACCTAGGCTGGTAAAAAAATTATCTCTTTTCTGTACATACATGTATTATAACTATATGATATGTGATAGGATCTAGTTTGAAAAAGGTAGTCGTTTTTGTGTATATTAACAATGATAAAGGACTAGCAATCAATTTAAAAAAATATTACCCTCTACATGAAGTCAAAGAAGGTAAAAGCTTATGATAACCCTTTTGGTACATATAAAACGCCTTAGATAAGAGTTTGAGTAATTGATTATGGGTTTTTTTTAATTTTTTGCACTCCACCAAAACCACTTATAACAGAGAAAATTTTTATTAAAAATAAGAAGGTGTTAAAAAAATGAAAGGAAAATTGAGAAAAGAAACCTTAGCAAAATACACATTTTAAAAAACATATACAATATCCGTACCAGTTGTTTCCCTTGACTAAGGAAACCTTCCTACTGACCAAAATGTTGAGTGATTGTCAACATTAGATGGATATCAGGACGTTAACGTGCAGTGGTTGACAGGGGAAATCAACACTTGATGTGTTACCGTGCAGTGGTTGACAGGGGAAATCAACACTTGATGTGTTACCGTGCAGTGGTTGACAGGGGAAATCAACACTTGATGTGTTACCGTGCAGTGGTTGACAGGGGAAATCAAAACTTGATGTGTTGTTATTGTTGTTGTTGTAGGCTTTTTGTTGTTGTCGATGTTAATCTTAACAGGTTAACGTACTATTTAGCCTCCAAGGAAACAATTAAACTTTGAGAACAGATCGTCGAAGGATGATGTACTTATACCATTTGTTGGGAAATTATGAATAGTTTACTTGGGCACGGAATGACTGAAATTGGACAGTTCAACAGATTCCCCGTGTTTATGACACGGTATGGTTAATTTGGCTCAAATATGCGCACTCTTAATTGCACTTATAGATATTGTGTTCTGTCAGCGGTTATGAATGAAATATATTAATGAACTGACGGTGAGTGACATTGGTAGGTAATTGGAAATATTGGGCTTATGTGATTTTGATCATCTATAATCAGTAATATCACCTATTGTGCCAGTTGAACGCTGTCAGTCAGTATCTCTTATTATTATCGAATTCCCAGGGGTAGAACAAGTTCCAATAATGACTCAAAGGAAAATTCGCAAACATCAACAAATCTAGACTTAGTCTATTGTAACCCTGCCATTCAGTCATCGGTTGTTTCTGTAAGGTACACTTCACTATATCCATTACTGTAATATAATATTCCATGGAAAAGACCAGTTTTTGAATTGTTACATAAAGTTTTGTTTTATAATTTTCTTTTCTTTTTGTTTTGTTTTTTTTTTTTTTTTTTTGTTTTTTTTTTTTTTTGGGGGGGGGGTGCTTCTTTTCTGTTTTGTGGGGGGGGGGGTCATTTATTTGGTGGGGACGGAGGGGTATTTGGTCAACAATTATCCATCTGATCTTCCTTAAAGATTAGATGTTATACGTTTAGACATAAACTATAGTTATGAAAAAATCAAAATATAGTTTAGCTTTAAGTTTTGAATTGTTTTCTACATATCCAAAAAAGCTCTTTTTCTCAAGGCTGTTCATATAGTCCAAAATAGTCACGGCAAGTCATTCCCTAAAACGGCAAACATATAGTAAAAACCATTTCTTTGATGTTGTTGGACAATCAAGCTATCAACTAAAACATTGGCTACCAGTCCAGGTCCAACATTCACGACAAATACTAGTATCAGAATTATTGTCTTGGAATTGCTTTTGAGGTCGAATAATATGTTGTTTGACCAAGATTGATTAAAGATAGGGTATTGGACCAAAGAAAAGCGATGCTCACAACAAAAGTCTTTAGAACTAAATGATGAATTAATTTGAGTAACAAATAACGTACATCACAGAGGACGTTCTTGGTTTTATACATAAATTTTCTTCTGCTATCAAAAGGACTCAAACAAGGGTATCAGTTACAATACAATAATTTAACCAAAACAAAATACGGCTTATTATTTCAAAGACTCTATTTTCATTGATTGAGGGCTTTTTCTGTAATTAGTTGTATTTTGACGCTTAGACGGTACTGAGTAGCAGGTGTCCGTTTTCTTTTACAATCATCACCAATAACAGAAAAATTAAATAATAACTCGTGCTGAAATATCGAATATTGCTCGATTTCAGGGGATAACATTCGTGATTTATTGTATTTTTTCACATTTTGTGACGTCAAATAAATTATTCTTGTAAAGATTATGGTAGAACAGTGCTCATTAGCACTTTACAGTAAAACTAAATGTATTTTTTTTTCAAATTGTAGCTATATGTAATGCCAAACCAATAAATCAACGTACTTTTTTTATTAACATTTTCGCAAATGTTTCATATGCTATTAGAATAGGATTTCATCAAAATACTTACGTAGAATCATCAGCACGGAGTTGCGTTTGGTGTAAATCCTTTTGAAGTAGATCGGTTTACAGACCATCACGTACCTGTTGATGCTAATGTTACACAATGACATAACACTTGTGACCAGGGTTAGCATGTTTGTAAACCCAAAGAACCTACAGACAGCCTCACCCCACGGCCAGCCGCCCATAAACAGGCTAATCACGGTCACAGGGACGTTTATAACGGCCACAAACAGGTCCGCCGTGGTCAGGCCCAGAATAAACATGTTGGTGATGGTCCGGAGTTCCCTATTCCTACTGATGATGATCCACAAGGTGGTGTTTCCGAGAATGGCGCCCAAAGAGACGACAGTCAACAGACACCCCTCCACAATGTGCTCAGCACTTGGCTCTAGTTCATCGTCCTTCATCGTTAGCGTACTCATCGAAGCATTCATATTGAGAAAAGTGGTCAGCGAACCCTAGAAAAAAATCATGGTTCCAAATCTTTGAGGACTTTGTGGGACAAACAGAGAGGTGTTGCTGCCTGTCTGTTTGACTTCCCTGTACAGGTCCTGTCGCGTGGTGAAATTTATGCGATAAAGTTGTTACAAGTGAAAGAGCTTCTACAAAGATGAACCTCTGTCACGAATCTGAAGAGAAAGGAAAGCAATCGATAACCGAAGATCTAACAACACACGGCGCGCAGGACCCACGAGGACAGACTCAAAAGCCCTGTCACAAAGGACCTCGGTGTTAAAACTGAATAAATTTAAACTACTGACAAACAAATATACAGTTAGAACAACAAAGAAGTAGTTCACCTCAACGAATAGATATATTTTAGTAGACATAGTTTAATAAGATTGTAACTTAACATTCATTAGAACTGCTTAAAATCTACATAATTTACTAATTCGTATCCATTATGAAATTTCATCACCGGGTATATACATAATCCGACGTATTTTATATTGCATTAGGAGGAGTGGGTATTTTTTACAAACTCCCAAACTTAATGATGTCATCGGTTCCTGGATATTACATAACATTTCTTTAAATAATTGAAAACATATTCTTTCATTTCATTTGCATTAATCTATAACTCTTACAGTAAATATCCTCAATTCGAATGAAAATGAATAGTTTTTTCATTAATCATTAAAATAAGGGAAAAGATAGATTGAAGGGACAAACATGGTGATATGATATACAATGTACCTGTGATGTCGTAATATTGATTATGAATTTAAAATTATCCAATCAAATCGAGAAATAATATTTGTTTATTTTTTTTTTTAATTCAGAACACCATCATATTAAAACTTCCATACAGTGTTGCTATTTGTTTCAAAGTGCAAGTTTTCGGGGGAAAAAATAAAATTATGAACAGATGCATGTAATTGAATTTTTAAACTTAATCATATATCATCCCATTTCATAAAAGTAATAAATCAGTTTAATGAGATTCGGTAACGGGATGGAAACGTGCAGTATTTCTAGTCCAAAATAAGAAAAAGGACAAAATACATTTAAATATAATTTTAGAATATTTCGAATGGAAGCACATGTTGGAAAGAGTAATTTTTGTTCGGAATGCGCGATATAAGTGAACAAGAGTTGGCGGTAAGCCCGCCATCTTTAGAAGCTAATGTTATTCGGTCCTTATTTCCGCATTTCTGGTGATTTGAGATGATTTCCATTGGTTTATCAGATCAGCGTTGTTGAAGATTTGGGAGAAACCTTTTAGCCCGTTCTCTGGTTGTTTACCAAAATCTCTTTAGCAACGTTTTCCATTGGAAATAAACAGATCTTACAACCACAGCCTCTGGGTAGGTTTTGTTTATTGCGGGATAAAAGACTGTTTCATCACGATGCCAGTTCTAGAACAGGGGCAGTCAGTGCTCGCACCGGGCGCTACTTGTAGCCGGACTGTATGAACTTCACGATTTGGACGGGTGGGAAGATCTTTTGTATAGTATAATGCTAATACTCGTAAACTGTTAAGATATACAATGTAAACTCCATAGATTTGGAATTCTTTTAAAAATCAATATCGCATAAACATTTATATTTCGCGCTGTTATAGAACTGGTGTTTTTTAATTAGTTTTTTCTAAGTGCATGATGCAACGTTTTGGAGCTATATCCGAAAGTTCCGGATTACTTTTTATCAATCACAGAATAAATTGCCTTTCATTCATATTTTAATTTTCTTTAGAACAAGGAAAATATTGAGATCTATTCCAATCAGTTTACTGAGATACATAAAAGATACAAGCGATCGGAAAACAGGACTTGGGTTGTTTCTACAATACCCTTCCCCTCAAAAAAATCAAACAAAGATGAATTATCCATTCATATGGCATGACAAATTATGGCATTTCCTTTTAAAAGTACAATTCTCAAGAATAAAAGTTGAAATAAAAGACATCACTGCTTTCATTCTGCATTTAACGTTTACTGTTATTTGATTAATTGCAAAATCATAAGGAATGATTAATTAAACCATTTGATCACCACGTGTTCTTACTAATCTCCTTTATTTATCAAAGTATGCAAGCCTAGAATCGATACACAAGCAGTAAGATGCTAAATTATGCATATACTTTAGCAACGTTCTATCCTCATTAGAAGTATTTAGAGAGATTTTAAGATCTTTATAGCTCTTCCCTGGCGGCCCAGCCAATCGCTCTGTAATCGAATTGACGACGCTTGCTGTTTTCTGGTACTTAACAAATTAAAGACAAATATGCCTTGAAATGCACGAGATGGTTCGGTAGTTACATTGATTTGTTTTCACAAAAAGGCTAATTTTACTTTTGAACATATCTGGTAAACGGCTCTTACCATGGTTTCTATATAAAATATCTAACTTATTAAACTGTAACTCATTTTTCTTCAGTGTGGTGTGATAAAAGCATGGATAGATTCAAATAATCTTTCACTCTGATTACAAAAAAAAATTCAATATATTTTTAAATTACTTAGTAATAAATTATTTAAGGATACTTTTTATTAAACAGTAAACCATGTAAGTGTTTGTTTTCGAATTATCTTTCAAAATTGCTGTTTTCGAAATTTGAATAGTCATACATAAACACGTAATGCAGACTGTTGACATGGTATTTGCGGATGTTAACAATACTTTGAGCTGAAGATATATAACCTAAGAAAAAGTCTTAATCAAAGTACTGAAGTACTGACGGGATTTGATTTTATCGATTATTATTTATTTTAAAATCAACTTATCTTGCATGGCAATTAGTTTCTACTATGTATTTGAATGACGCACTTTTTTTTATATGAAATTTAGACTTTTCAAACAAGAATTTCGAGAAACCCCATATGAATCATGTTGTGTAATATTTAAAGATAGATTTCAAACTATGTATAAGTAATGGAAGCAATTCTAAAAATTTTATGGATCCAAGCACTATTGATATCGAACTCTAGTCTCGTTCAACCAGACGCTCGGCTGTCTCCGTTAATCTCCGACAAGCAAGAGAGCCTTTCTGCTTGTCGGAGATTTACGGAGACAGCCGAGCGTTTGGTTGAACGAGGCTATATTAAACTCTGGCGTAGGAATACATGAGACTATAAAATATCTTAGTTGTTCGTTTTATATAAAATCGGCTATTTTCAAAGTGTTTATTGATAAGTTTCCTTGAAAAACAATGCTTCTCATACATCACTTTAAATTTTTCTATTATTTTCAAGAACTAAGTCGATCTTGTCAGCGATGATGATTTGTGCTTAGGTCCAAACACTGTTTCACTTTCGGTTTGCCAGAGTAACTGTATAGGAGAGTTGATTAAAATCAACTCCCAAAAACGATAGGGAATACTAGCTGGAGGTGAGGTGCTATTGGCACAGATATTGGCATCACGTCCCCTCAAGTACTCAGCGCGCCCTAGATATCAATTGAAATCAACGATATTAGATAAACTGGTCAGTGCATGGGGCACTCTTCAGTTCAATTATTTGAAGGCAAAATAAATTGCCGACAGAAAAGGAAAATTCTGTCGAGTCATTATTATACGACAGAAAATAGTACAAATATACAGTATGTTAAAAATTGATTAGTAATAAATATTCATATATAATCACTTAACAGTTTATTGCTGCAGCCTGAAGGGTTTTCTTACAGAGAACGTGTGAATCAGCACAAATGTCATCAGACGCAGTACCAAAACCACAGTCCATCAACATCTAAGGTGAATTTAACAATTTTGATTAATGTTAACACTGCGTCTTTTAAAAGTATCGCGAAGCTGACATAAACCAACTCTAGGGGTACATGTTTGTAATCAATTAAACTTTTTGCACTTAAAACGGTTTTAAAGAATTGTCTGCCCTTCATAAAAATCATGGGGAAAATCATTTTTTTCAAATTATGAATTGTATAAAGTTATGAATTTTGGCATCTTCAAAGAGGGGAAACTTTTATGAGAAAATAGCTTGTACTAAAAAGATATATTTAAAACGGGCACTTTTCTCATAAATTCAAATGTTAACTTTAAGATGTAATAAAAAATTATACAATTAAAAGATTTCAAAGATTCGAAATGTAAATCTTTATTATTTGATAAGCCTTTTAATATTATATTAATATTTTAGTGATCAACATTCGATCTATTAGATACACGAAATATGGAAGTATGAATAGTTGTGAATGGAACAAATTATGATCTTCGGATACGTCCAGTATGTCACGTCGATTTGTATATATAAGAGACATGGGAACTATAAGTCATATCCGGCATCCGGGTTTATTGTACCTTTATTGATGAAGAATTCATTCAAACATTCAAATATACTACAGCCTCGAGCTCCATGTTCTTCAGAGGGTTTATCATTAAAATATCTTCGTGAAATAGGACCCACATCATTTATTTTAGAATCTCTTTTACCTCATTTTGGTTTTAGTAGCCCCCCCCCCCCCCCCCCCCTCGACTGCGGACACCTACTGTTCCCCAGAAGACCATGGTAAAACAAACTTCTATTATTACAATGCTTCCATATTAATGTCTCTGTAGTTCACTTTATGTTTTTCCAATTCGAAATCCGTTTTTGACCCCTTCCAGTAATATGGTTCATTTAATGAATTAAATCTATTATACAAAAAGGTACCTTATGTAAAGGTAATGAATTAAATCTATTATACAAAAAGGTACCTTATGTAAAGGTAATGAATTAAATCTATTATACAAAAAGGTACCTTATGTAAAGGTAATGAATTAAATCTATTATACAAAAAGGTACCTGATGTAAAGGTAATGAATTAAATCTATTATACAAAAAGGTACCTGATGTAAAGGTAATGAATTAAATCTATTATACAAAAAGGTACCTGATGTAAAGGTAATGAATTAAATCTATTATACAAAAAGGTACCTGATGTAAAGGTAATGAATTAAATCTATGATACAAAAAGGTACCTGATGTAAAGGTAATGAATTAAATCTATGATACAAAAAGGTACCTTATGTAAAGGTAATGAATTAAATCTATGATACAAAAAGGTACCTTATGTAAAGGTAATGAATTAAATCTATGATACAAAAAGGTACCTTATGTAAAGGTAATGAATTAAATCTATGATACAAAAAGGTACCTTATGTAAAGGTAATGAATTAAATCTATGATACAAAAAGGTACCTTATGTAAAGGTAATGAATTAAATCTATGATACAAAAAGGTACCTTATGTAAAGGTAATGAATTAAATCTATTATACAAAAAGGTACCTTATGTAAAGGTAATGAATTAAATCTATTATACAAAAAGGTACCTTATGTAAAGGTAATGAATTAAATCTATTATACAAAAAGGTACCTTATGTAAAGGTTCGATAAAACTTGCCATTTATTTTTTGATATGAAAATGTTTAACTCAAAGAAAAGCAAGTATTTTTCTTAAATTATCCGTGAATTTGCTGATAAATGTTTTTTGTGGCAATTAAACAGTATATTGCTAGGATTTTTGTCCAAGGCATGTATAATGCAGATAAAATGATCTTGGAAAAAAATAATTGATTTACTCTCAGAAAGAGAATGTTTAAGTCACGTCAAATATTCACAGACTCTGAAGAAGTACAATTAACATTAAATGGTTCCATGGTCGGGCAGATTAACAGAACTTTACAAAATCAGGGGTAAACGACAAGTGGCGCTAATCAAGCTTTCCCGCCGTCCAGCGGACCACGGCAAACTTTTTAGCTCACCTGAGCTGATACAGGTAACTCAAAAGGTGTCTGTCGTCGTCGTTTTTGGTTAGGTTTTCGTCTCATCGTCTTCTCTTTTGGAACATGGGATTTATATCCATTACCTTTACAAAATTTATCATTTTTGGTGAACGCCTTTAAGTTTATTTAGCTGAAGTAACATATGCCTTTCCTTGAATAAATAATTATGAAGTAATAAAATGTGGACTTTAAAAAACAAATCTTCATCTCAATAACACAGTAGCCATTAAAACCAAAAAAAAATTAAACTTGCTCCTTTCGTATGTTAGATTGATGTTTGTTTGTGACATTGGGGTCAAAAAGGGAACCCCATAGGAGTCAAAGTTAATAATAGATATGATACTCTGGAAATATGGAAGCCACATTTGTAATATTTTTCTGGCATGAATTTGTCATTTTTAATCAAAGTTTTCAGATTCATGCTTTTATTCATATTTTTTTTTATAAATATCCTATTAATATACAATGTCAATAATTCATACTAAAGAAAACCACATCAAAATAAATATGCATCTTTTTCTAGAACTTTAACTACATGTAGATTGTAAATAAAAAACGCGTTCAATACAATGTACTTTGGTCTTAGTAATCTGAAAGATATGTCAGTTGAAACCATTGCCACGTATACAAGTGGCGAGGTGTCATCGCTATAATTACGTCACAACCGACGGCTCTTGTTAATCGATATTACTTTCATGTTTTAAAAAAAACATAGTAAGAATAAAGTCAAATATTTATCAAATATTAAAACAAGAAGCCCAGGGATCACATCCTTAACCTGATCAATAATAGCCTTAATTGAGTTACTAGTAACTGATCATAAAACTTTAGACCATCTTTAGAGTATCAAACACAACTTATTACAGTTTATCTTGTTTATAAAGATTTTCAAATGTTTACTTATATTCTTAACTTAACATCGGGCTGCTTTTGATATTGCAGTTTTGAATAATAAGATATTAAAGTTTTTTTAGCTCACCTGAGCCAAAGGCTCAAGTGAGCTTTTCTGATCACAATTTGTCCGTTGTCTGTCGTCGTTGTCGTCGTAAACTTTTCACATTTTCATCTTCTTCTCAAGAACCACTTGGCAGATTTCAACCAAATTTGGCACAAAGCACCACTAGGTGAAGGGGATTCAAGTTTATTCAAATGAAGGGCCACGCCCTTTTTAAAGGGGAGATAATTGAGAATTATTGAAAATTTGTTGGTATTTTTCAAAAATCTTCTTCTCAAAAACTATAAGGCCGGTAAAGCTTAAACTTGTGTGGAGGCATCATCAGGTAGTGTAGATTCAAGTTTGTTCAAATCATGGTCCCCGGGGGTAGGGTGGGGCCACAATTGGGGAATCAAGTTTTACATAGGAATATAAAGAGAAAATCTTTAAAAATTTTCTTCTCAAAAACTATGAGGCCAGAAAGATTCAAGTTAAAATGGGAGCATCCTCAGGAAGTGTAGATTCAAGTTTGTTCAAATCATGGTCCCCGGGGGTAGGGTGGGGCCACAATTGGGGGATCAAGTTTTACATAGGAATATATAGAGAAAATCTTTAAAAATCATCTTCTCAAAAACTATTAGGCCAGAAAAGCTCAAATTAAAATGGAAGCATCCTCAGGAAGTGTAGATTCAAGTTTGTTCGAATCATGGTCCCCGGGGGTAGGGTGGGGCCACAATTGGGGGATCAAGCTTTACATAGGAATATATAGAGAAAATCTCTTTAAAAATTTCTTTTAAAAACTATTAGGCCAGAAAAGCTCAAATTAAAATGGAAGCATCCTCAGGAAGTGTAGATTCAAATTTGTTCAAATCATGGTCCCCGGGGGTAGGGTGGGGCCACAATTGGGGGATCAAGTTTTACATAGGAATATAAAGAGAAAATCTTTTAAAAAATTTCTTTTAAAAACTATTAGGCCAGAAGAACTCAAATTAAAATGGAAGCATCCTCAGGAAGTGTAGATTCAAGTTTGTTCAAATCATGGTCCCCGGGGGTAGGGTGGGACCACAATTGGGGGATCAAGTTTTACAAAGGAATATATAGAGAAAATCTTTAAAAATCATCTTCTCAAAAACTATTTGGCCAGAAAAGCTCAAATTAAAATGGAAGCATCCTCAGGAAGTGTAGATTCAAGTTTGTTCAAATCATGGTCCCCGGGGGTAGGGTGGGGCCACAATTGGGGGATCAAGTTTTAAATAGGAATATATAGAGAAAATCTTTACAAATCTTCTTCTCAAAAACTATTTGGCCAGAAAAGCTCAAATTAAAATAGAAGCATCCTCATGTAGTGTAGATTCAAGTTTGTTCAAATCATGGTCCCCGGGGGTAGGGTGGGACCACAATTGGGGGATCAAGTTTTACATAGGAATATATAGAGAAAATCTTTAAAAATTTTCTTCTCAAAAACTATTAGGCCAGGAAAGCTCAACTTTGAGTGGAGGCATCATCAGGTAAGGTAGATTCAAGTTTGTTCAAATCATGGTCCCCGGGGGTAGGGTGGGGCCACAATTGGGGGATCAAGTTTTACATAGGAATATATAGAGAAAATCTTTAAAAATTTTCTTCTCAAAAACTATTAGGCCGGAAAAGCTCAAATTAAAATGGAAGCATCCTCAGGAAGTGTAGATTCAAGTTTGTTCAAAACATGGTCCCAGGGGGGTAGGGTGAGGCCACAATTGGGGGATCAAGTTTTACAATCCTTAAAAATATTCTGGGAAAGTTTTCGGTCCAAAACTCAGTACCTAGTGTGAAAGCACAGGTTATGAGATTAAAGGTAGATTTAAGTTTGATGAAACCATGATTCCCTAGAGAATAGTGGGGCCACGAAATGGGGAGGGGGGGGGGTTATAGGAATAGAGAAAAATCTTCTTACAGGTACAACAACAAAAGGGGCTTTACTAAAAAATAAGAGGTGGATAAAAATTGGCAGATTTTCAATTTTTTTTTTAGCAAGATCTACTGTACTCAGTTGTCAAGATATTTTGATACTGTCAAGCTAATTTGATCAGAATTAAGGCAATTGTTGCTCAGGTGAGCGATGTGGCCCCTGGGCCTCTTGTTTCTTCATTCATTCCAATTTAAAAATTACACACACCCATATTGTGGCTCCAACCTACCCCCTAAAATCATGATTTGAACAAACTTAAATCTGCACCATCTGAGGATCCATCCACACAAATTATTGATTATCTTGCCAAATGTTTTTAAAGAAGAACATTTTTGAAGATTTTTATATATCACAATTGTGGCTCACCCTACCCGTCGGGATCATGATTTGGACAAACCCACCTTACCTGAGGATGCTTCCACACAATTTCAGCTAATCTGGTCAAAAGGTTTTTGAGAAGATGATTGAAAAATATCAACAAATTTTCACTAATTCCAAATTATCTCCCTTTTAAAGAAAAAAAGATGCTTTGTGCCAAGTTATGTTGAAATTGGCCCACTGGTTTTGAATAAGATGAAAATGTGGAAAGTTTACAACGTCAACAACGCCAACGACATACATGACCAGAAAAGCTCACTTCTTTGCAGAAAAAGACAATTTAAAAATAATTTACACTTGGCTTCTTAAATAGTTTAATTTTGTAAGACTATTTGTAAACTGAACAAAAATGTTGAATTTAATGATAAGTTAATCTCAGTTAGTAAAGTTAATAAGAGAAACATTACCTTTGGCCTAAATGCTGTTCCAGTGTCAGCATCGCATGACGACTGATACAAGTCCAGTGCTTGTCAGTGGAATATATCATTATAACAATTATCATAATATGACACTATTTATCGGACTCGGCAGTCATGTGTGTATGTATTACGACTGATTCCTTCATTTCTGTTAAAAATCTACCTTTTTAAAACCTGTGGTTAATATACCGCATTATATTCTTTATAAATGTACTTTGGAAATGAGACTCCCTGACAGAAGCATTGACGTGTTGAGGGAGTTTTTGTGATGTGATTCTGCTGGTGTTAAAATCTGAACAAGAAATATTAATCTTCATAAGAGCTAGCCTTCCGAGTCATACTGTGACTCTCCCCAATGATTATATACACTGTACACTACACAGGGTGCAAAAAACGCCACCTCGGCAGAAACATTACTAGCCAAATGTAGTGTTGAATCTACAACTGAGAAATATCTATAAATTTGTGATAATTAGAGATGAAAGGATTGAAACCCGAGCAGTAATGTATGCCTACACTGCTCTCATATTGCCGCCCATTTTTATTTGCTTTTGTGAAATAAGCAGTAAAGCTCTCTGGCTCTAGCGGTTTATCACAAATTAAAGAGGCTTGTCCAAAACTTAATAAAATAAAATTCAACACATCACCAATACTGAAGTTTGAATTTTAGAAACAGTATTCCTCTTTTAATATTTAATGTCAAAATAAAGGTTACAAACCCAAACTAGGTATCCTTATTTCTAGACAGCGGAGTGTAAAAACCTATTCTATGGCCTATTTTATTGTGGAGGGTTTTCCGTAAATGAAACGAGGTTAAACTAGCAAAATACAGGCGTTTGGTGTCGAAACACTTTGCAGGTATTTTACAGGTACTGACAAGCATGACTTAGGTTTTCATCGAATTGGTGATAGTGAGGAAAATGTGACGATTTAAGGCCAACATCAAGAAAAATCTTATTTCCAAAACTATCGAAATTTTTTGGCAAAAAATACGCATTTATGTTTTGAATGTCTTAGATGAATAGTCATATATTTGTAAAACTACCTACTTTAAACGGACTAAAAGAAAGCAATTAAGGGGACTTCATAAAGATTTGTTCCCGATGAAAAATATCAATTCATTGACTTTTGTCTTGCAGGAACTAATCAAACTTTGATATGATCAACAATCTCCTTTATGACGTCGACAGAATATCGACAAGCCAGAGATATCTCACTGATCACGTGAGACAAGAAAGTGTCCCCTGTCGATAATTCACAAAAATAACTCCTCTGAGAGACGGGGGATTATCTTATAGCCTCCCTTGGGTTGTCTGGAATATCGCCTTTGTTGTTCGATCATATAAGGTCAAGATAAAAGTCGAGCTGTAGTATTCCGAATTTACTCATCAGGTGATTGCTTGACGCGTTCCAAGGTTTGACACTTTTGAAGATGCAATCTCTTGAAAAGTTGACATATTCGTAAGAGAATTGATTTACTCTCCTGATCAAATGTCCATAAATGAAATTATCACACCATAACCAAGTTTGTGGGGTCTTGTTTAACACACCCAATGCGACCAGTCAAGGAAATCAATATTGTTACTTTATGATAACTGACTTTTGGATTTTGTTTTCTGTTGTATCTCGCGTTTTATCACAAAGACGCAAGAATTTATTAGGTCTTTATGCATCGTAAAACATGCAGTGTTATATTCCGGTCGGTGTATGGTTACAAGGCACCAATAACATCCAAACGTTTACGGTCACCTCATACCGCATAAAGACGAAATTGAAAGTCAACCTAGTTCCTCAAGGCTCGGATTTCTATCAATTCACGAAGTGGAAATTAAAGAAATGCTTGACTAATATTTTTGTTTAATAGAACTTATAAAAAGCAAATTGGTAACTATAATTGTTAACTAATGTTGGATATTGCGGATCAAAATCAGTTTTACTGTAATCGGAGTTGGTCTGAATTATAAAGTAAGCAATTTTCCTTCAATATTACAAAATTTTAATTCCTTTCTAAAATATGTTAATCAGTGTCAAATATCTGTTTGATGTATATTTTTACGTTAATTTAAAAAATGCTGTAAGCTTTGCCTGTTTTCGTTCTTGGTTTTTTATGTTACAATTTGTCACATCCAACAGTTCAATTTCAGAAAATACTATATGCACATGGGTTTTTTTCTATTCAAGAACCTATATATATTTTCAAACGAACTTGAATATTTAGCAGAGTTGTGAGCTTGCCTTTGTATCACGCTTATGAAATTTAACAACTGGCATTCAAAGTTTGGTCATTTAAACAATAAAATGCTCTCTTTGGTGATTCATTCGGGATATGAAGGTAGCGACATTGCAGAAAAAATACATAAATTTTTACCCGAATGAATCATCAAAGAAAGCATTTTATTGTTTATATTAACATCTTTCTTTTAGCCAATTGATAAATTGATTATGATAAGTTTCCTTAAGATATAGAGGGAATAATACTTGGTAGATGTAAATATATACTAAAAATGCAAACATAAATTTAAGAGAATCATTTTTGCGCGAATATGAACAACGATCTAAATAAACAAATGCCGAAGTGAAGCGCTGTAGTTTTTAAATTCATGAATCTGCAAAATTGAAATTCATGTCTTAATTCATTTTAAATATGAAACAAACAATTTTAAAAAGTAGTTTGCATTTTGCGTGAGAGAAGTCAAATCACGCGTGGAGGTAAAAACAAACTCCCGCCTTCAACTCTCGTTAGCGAGAGCAAGGACGCTGTTCCTACGTTAAGTTGCTGATTGTTTTAAAGTAATCAGCATCCCTTAAATGAGGGTAAATAATGATTTGTCTCCAATCTTGTTAAGACTGTGACATCTTAGCAACATTGTGATTGTACAAAACATGAGCGACCAGAAGCGGAAGCTGGAGAAAAAGCAGCGCTAATGAAGACCAGGAAACTGTTGCTCGGCAGGCGACAATCGAACCGTTCCGAGGACGACCAAGTTAACGGGTTTTTTATGATGTCCCATTCATGTTTCTGACTTTCTACATTATTCGTGGAGGTGTGTTGGAACTTAAGGAACCGTTAAATGTGGCCATGCCACTCTCTTATTTAGAAGCGGTGTACGGCTCATATTTGATAGTGTTTTGTACCTAAGTGGTATGAAAGTTTGGGCATTAATTCTTTGATTTGTCCTTTTACCCATCTTCAATGCTGTTTAGTATGACAAAATTAAAATACATTTTTTCTAGTATATTACATTGTACCAAATTTACACAAAACAAGAGCAGTTTGTGAAACACTCCTTGGAAGCATCTGCGAGAAAATGAGATGAAACTACAAATAATTGAAATTTTTCTACATCCAAAGGGCATTATTCTGTCGAAAATTGTTCGATCATACCCAAAATCAAACTTGACCTAAATTTTTTTTATGATAAAGCTCTGCTGTATACTGAATTTCATTACAATATGTGCATCGTCTGCGAAGAAAGTGAACGGAAACTGCAAATAATTGGAATTTGGACCGACCGATAGACAGCTAAAAAGCAATATGCCCTCCCTTCTTCAAAGGAGGGCATAAAAATGAGACTGATACAATAAATAAGATTAAATCTATACGTTTTTCTTGCTCATTTTTGATAATTCCTAAATTTATTCATTACTAAAATAGTTATTTAGACAGTAACCCTTATCAGAAAGACAAACCAATGTCATTGCTAGAGACCATGGCAAAAATACATGTACCATATGACCATTGCTAACAGTCATGCAAGTAGCCAAGTCGAAGACCTACAAAGTTTGGACAGGACCGAGATACCAGTCAATAGTACAATAGTAATGCAGAAATAATTAAACATTTTTGAACAACAATTATTTAGTTGATTGTGCTCTGCATTTGTACTGATAAATAAACTCACTCTCAGTGGATGACATATTTACTTTATATTAGCAGTACTCAAAACAACTACAGAATCACAGAATCACATTTACACATCATGAATGTTCATAGAAATCTACATCAAATGTTTCCCATACTCATTTTGTGGCAGTGAATCAATTTATATAAATGTAACATAGGAGATTGTACATGTACATAAAATGCCTGCAGCTCAGAATGGAATAATAAAACACTATATGAACTGAACTGCTTAACAACTGGTTGGTCCAACTCTCCCTCCTATCATACTGTCACACTCCCCAATTCTTCAAGTTGGGTCATCATTTAAAACTCGTCCCAGAGCCCCAGTCTACCTACAGCTCTCTGACACACAGTTAATGGACTCCCTAGAGCTGTACTATTGTTAGCTGCCTTTGGATGGTTTACTATGATCGGCTCCAGGCTTGCTCTGTGGTGGTGTAATGTCCGCTGCGCGGTCTTTTTCTGAGGTGTAGGCAGTGCCCAGTTCCTGTTCTTCCTTCACTTCCTGTTCGTACTGCCACAGATCCTTCTTCTTGTGTTGTCGGACAGTGTCGTTTACACGATCGTCGATCATCTGCTCTGTAAGAACGCCGTCTTCCGAAGCATACGCTGTCGCCTGTGAACAGGAAGAAGAAAACTCATGAAAGAATTGAAATAAAGTAATGTGTCTTAAACTTAGTGACTTCTTCAGTACTTAAGGATATTAATCTACATTGCCATCTTGCAGGGGCTGTGTTCAAAAACTCAACATTTTCTGTGGTAATATGCATGTTACAATGAGAAGACAAAACAGACATTTGTACTTCTTACCTGCCAAGCAACGCCCAGCTTGGAGATTTCTCTACCTGACAGACCATCTGTGATTCTGGCTATCTCAGAGCACTTGGCACTGTAGTCAAACTCGGCTAACTTCAACCTATCAAACATAGAATGAATACATGTATGATGACAATGCCCATCCTAGTACTTTTTATTCATTACCAATCTAATTTTACTGCAGTAATCTACATTTCTTATTTATGAGTGTTACTCGGACCTCTTTGTCTTGCTGTAACATCAAAGAGTCATGACACTGACAAGTAATTGGATACTCAGCGAGTCTATTGTTCTACTGGGATCAATACCCACAAACAATCTTACTTCCTTAAAATATGTGACACCTCAAGGACATACTTGTAAAGAACAACCCATCACAATTCTAAAATTATGAAAATTAACTACTTCTTCATTTATCTTCATGTTTTAATTATTAACATCAACAACAAAAATTGTATGCTTGGTTTCAAATTTCACTGACAAAAATAATGCATGTTCAGGGGTAGTCAAAATTAGCATTAAACGCGAATATCGTGTTTCCAGATGTCACTAATAACATGGATCCATGATTTTAAAAATACTTGTATGTATTATCTCTATGATTAAATAAATGAATTTTCATTTTATTTTTTGGAGGCATATGTAATGCAAATAACCCACACAGAAATGTTTATGCATACTGATAAAGTGTCCCTGTCACGTTGAAAACTTACCTTTTGTCCTCCATGGAGGGTTTCAGGACAAATTTATCAAAATAAAGTCGAACGAGCCTCTCTCTCTCGTCAAGGGTGGGTACCCCAAACTCAACCATCTCATCAATTCTGTCATTGATGGCCCAATCAAACTGCTCGGGCTGGTTACTGGCCAACACCAACATAAATCTGTAGAGAGATATATAAACAGTATAAAAATCAGCTTAATGACTACCAATACTTTTAATTATAATTGTAACACTTTTAAGAAAAAGAATTTAATGAACAACCGTGCCTTGCAGTTTGATAACAATTACTGTACACAGTGTGATTTTGCCCCATGTTATTTTCGCCCTTCTACACTTGTTAACGAGTTTGCGCTGTTTTAAATTCACACAGACGCAGTCATTTTATTAAATAGATGACTCTGTCAATTCATCCAATCTAAAATTTGCCAACTGACAACTAGGGCAAGGGGGCGAAATAAAATGAGCGCAATATTTCCTATAATTATTATTCTATGAGAATAAAAGCATGGAAATTTATTTGATACTTCAATGGTCCAAATGATTGGATCAAGTAGAATTGAATGAATCTCGCCTTAATATCATTAATAAGGTTGAATGAAACAGGTGATTTACAAGACTATGCAGAAAATGGGGGGGAAATCAGCAATAATTTAAAATGAGACAAAAGACTGACAGCTTCAAACAAACTAAATAATGAATTTATGGTCTCTCTCCCTATGCATTTCTAAGGAGAATGAAAATCTTTTATTTCCTTTTTGCTTAAAAGGAAATAAACCATTACATCTTTGTTCCTCCAATTTCTATAGTCTTGTGATCTGGAATCAAATTTGTGCAATATGATTCTGGCAGGAAACAAGATAGATCGAATGACTAATGGTTAGAAAAAACAATAATACTGATCACAAACTGGCCATTAAAAGCACTAGGTTCAAGAGGAGTTTTATTTCTGTCTCTAAATCTCCTGCTCAGAGGCATTAAAATATGTGCATATATAATTATTAAGTTGAAGTAATGAGTTTTTAAATAAAACCACATGGAGATAAATCTTTCAAAAATCATCAACAAACGCACCAAATGACATTGTTGATCAGTAAAATATCAAATAGAACTTCTATAATGTTTATACTAATGCAACAAAACACAACAGAGCGGAAGTCATTCACAAAAGAATGAGGATATACAGAGTAGACCATTCGCACACTCACTTGGACGACTGTTCTCCTGTCCTGTACAGAAAGGCGTTCAATGTGGCCCGCATGTCCTCACTTATGTGTTCCTGAAATGACCACATCAAATTCAACATCTGACATTAGTGAAATTCTCATCATCCACAATTAAGGTCTTTTTGTGACTAACATTGACTTGAACTTATACTTAAGACCTGCTTCTCCAAAAACAAAAATTTATCACTGTATCAGTCATAGAAAACAGTTTGTGTGTTGTTTAGCCTACCTTGCTTCTTTTTCTGAGGAATGCGTCTGCTTCATCAACAAATAACAACACCCTGTAAATTCATTGTAGTATAAATAAAATAAAACATCAGAATCTCCCCCCACAACCCCAAAAATAAAGCAATAGAATCTTCAGCCAATTTACCATAATAGAGTCATTTCTATGTATAAGGATTAAGTGACAGCTAAATTTACTTGTGATTTTAGTTGGCATTGTGTAATAAAACGCTTACTGATCTGCACAGTCTCTATTCTGTTTTGAGTTAAAAAGACTATAAAATATTCTGTTAGATTGTTTGAATTATACCACTCTCATATTATATTATGTGAATTCTCACCCCCTTCTGCTGGCCCCTGCCCAGTCAAACACCTTATGCATGGCAGTGACCCCTTCCTTGCCCATCGGAGCCACATCACCGCCCGTCATAATGGCGTAATCCATGCCAGAATGCACCGCAAGACTCTAAACATAAAACAATATATCAACTCATTCATTCAACACATAAACCTTAATTAACAAATTCAAAATACAAGCAAATTTAAATACTTCTAAATCCCCAATCTTTAATTTTCAGTTACAAAATGCTCTAACTAATAACCAATCTTTAATTTTCAGTTACAAAATGCTCTAACTAATAAATAATGATAATTTTACAAACTATGAAAGGAATAATATATGCAAGTTTGAAATTTTTATGAATATAAGCATTGATTTAAGTCTATAGATGAGGCCTTATTTCATACATGGCTTAACTTCATTACAAAGAATGATAACTCTAGCCAACTATAATGGCTCTCACCTTGGCAAACATTGTCTTTCCTGTTCCTGGAGGACCATGCATCAACAAATTTCTGTAAAATCCCTTGTTTTTCTTTGTATGCCTGGTTGCTATGGCAACATCCCTAAGTCGTTCTTCAAGTTCTGGCTATAAAATTTGTTACATTTGTTTTAAATCAATGAAATACAAAAGATAAGCAATGAATTTATTAATATACATCAGAATTGCTATTTTCATACATACTTTTAAAATAATTCCTTTCAGTGCATCTTCAGGTTTATTTAATAACCTCTTGGTTGTCTGAAAAATGAAATAACTAATTCATACAGAGTGGAAGAGAATATCAACTTTGCATCAACAGACTTTTATATTTGCTTTTAATCATGAAATTTCTTCTGAATGCTACTTTAAGACATTTTATATTTCAAAATGCTACACTGATTTTGGTGTTGATTACAATATTACTTACTTGTATTGGTTTTTTGTCAATAACAATGCTGTGTCTGCACTTCTTACACTGATTTTCCTACCTTTCCAGTGTTACCTGTATAGTTACGTTAACAATGCTCTACAGTACAGATTTTCTGATCTCTCCACAGTACCTTTATCGGGTGTTTGATGACCTCCCCTGCCGTCAGTCTCGAGGTTTCCCTGACCAGTGAGGGCTTTCCAAGGCGGGCCTCTATGTAGCGTGCTGCTACTCCCGTGCTGTGCTTGGCGGCGTATATCCCCACTGCTGCCATGGTTAAACCTACTGCCTGGATCAATGGAAAACTTGATAAATGTCATTGCATTTCTATAGCGAGCAAGAAAGAAGAAAGTGAGCATTGTTTGCTAACAGATACAGCAAGGGAACACAACATACCGCTGCTGCCACTTTGTCACGGTCTGTGATGAAGGCTTGAAGTCCAGATCCTAGAACAGATCCTGCAGTCCTGTGGAAAATAAGAACACTTTTATATGTACAAAGACCAGAACAACCGCTCCCTTTAAAAACCATTATTATTTTAGTGTAACAATACCTACTTAATTGATTCTAAAACAGTCTCTCTCTTCTCTTGAGCCTTAAGTTTGATTTGTTCTTTAATTAGATCGATGTTCTCTCTCTCCATTTGGCCACGGGCTTTCATCTCGGCTTCTATTCGAGCTTGCTCATTTTTTCGCCTGAGTTCAAATTCATGCTCCAATGTGGCTAAAGATATTGAGATCATTCATTAACAAAAAACTAAACATATTAAAAAGGAAAAAAATCCGAGTGTTCATCAGTTCATTTACCAATACTCATTTAATACCAAATTGAATAATCTGTTTGTAATGAGCAATATAATGGTTAAAGCAAGTTGACCTAGTCCTATAATAAAGTATAATGTTGGCTGCCACACTTAATTATTTTAGATAAATTTTGTGTTGTAGCCCTGTTGTAAAATACAATTGTACAGGTAGCTATTAGCTTATCCATATAACTGGAGCACACACATGCATGTAAATGGAACTGTGTAAATTTTTTTCAGAATAATTAAAAGTGTTTGTTGATTAGAGAATCTTCACTTATCAAAACTTTGCATCCATTGTTTACTATTGTTTCATACATGAACATGACTGCTTGTATCATTTCAATTAGCTTCATTTTGCACCCAACAAAGACTTTTATAAATCACTTTTAAAATAACGAAACTATATATTTATACAAGCAATGGTGGCCCACCTTTTCTCATTTGCTCCTGTTTAGCAACTGATTCCTCTTGTTTCCTCAAATTTTCTTCTTGCAATCTTGCCTGAAATTAGAAAAAACATGGAATAATAACAATATATTTTAATGTTAACTTTAACAAGACTTTACATAGAGTAATAATGATGGCCAGATTCGTATTCAATCCCAGGCCACCTGAATCTCTAGTCAGATGCTCTACCAACTGCAATCTGGTGCTTGCGTTTGAACTGGTCTGACAGTCACTCTGACTGTCATATTCTCCCCTTCAATGATCTTCAACCTTGAAGATCAACATCCAAGTATCTTTCCCTTGGTTAGATTAAACTTGTCAGTTCCTGAACTGAGATGGCACCAAAAGTAATGGGTTGGAAATAATAGTGACAGACCTGACTGGACTTCGAGTCCTGGTCTGGACGGTCATTATTTCTCCCATTTTGTTACATCTGTCTGACCCTTTAGATTCTTGTCATTAAATGATGTAATAAAAATAAGTACTTGTCATGTTTTTTATTATCTAAACATTAATTTTGACAATAGGATTACCTGCTGTGAGAGTTGGTCGTCGTACCTCCGCCGCGCTAACTGATCTTGGTACTGAGCTTTCTGTTGATGAAGTTCTGCCTCCTTGGACATAGTTTTCCTCCGCTCCTCTTCCTGTACTTTTATAGCTTGAAGCTTCATTTGTTCAATGTGAGCTTCCATTTCCTATAATTTAATTATTATTTATACATTATGTTTTTATCATTATAATCTACACACTACACATAGGTCTTCATACAAGTCTGTTTCCACATGTTCTTACATTGCATTAAAATTTCGAGAAAATTCGGATTACATCTTCATACCCTATGCATCATTCGTTTATAAAGATGAAAACGTTTATATTTTTTCTCATTGTAAGAAGGTAATGTTGTGGACCAATGTGTTTAATTTTTCATGACACAAAATATTGAATAACTTTAAAATATTGATAATTCAACAGATAAAAAGCCGAACCACTTCATTTTTACCTTCCCTTTCGACTGGGCTTCGATTTGCTTCGTTTGCTCCTGCATTTTTGATAACTCCAGAGCTTCTTTTGCATTTCCTTAACAAATAATAAAAGTTGAAAAGAATAATAATGGTTAGAACAGTAAAATTGTTTCATAACCTTGAACTGTCAACAGCTCATTTCATCAGAAAACACGTTGACCACATTCGTTACAATTTTGCAAGACTTTTACAAAGGAAATAAATTAATAATAAATAAGCTTTGCTGTGCATTAAAATGACAACTTACTTGATTTCTCTAGCTCCCTCGCGGCTTGTGCAGCTCTCTCCAAAGCAGCAGAATCGAATCGATAAGATTCCATCTCTGATTTTGTTAGAGGCTTCGGTGGGTCAGAGCCGTCTTTTCCATCTGATGGTGGGAGGGGTACCGATGGAGGCCCCTGTCCCCCGCCCCCCATTCCGAAAAGCCATGACATTTCAGTTCTATTTTGTGCACTGTGACACTACTTATTACTGCAATCACAAACTCACGTGTAGTAGAATTGACAAGGCATGCGCCAACAAAGCCGGAACTGAAAACTGGGTGCGTCGATTTACCCAAATGGACCCAAATGAACCCAAATGGACCCAAATGAACCCAAATGGACCCAAATGGCGACCCAAATGGACCCAAATGGCGACCCAAATGGCGATTAAAGTGGAAAAAAATTATAAAAAAATCCTTATTACTAATATTATTACTTGTTTTAGTCATGTCATGGGGTTGTTAGCCGTTAAATTAAGAAAAATAAAGACCCAAATGGCGATTTAAGCGGAAAACAATTATAATAAAATCCTCAATACTAATTCTCTTACTTGTTTAGTCATTTCATGGGGTTGTTAGCCGTTATTCAGACAAGTTAAAAATGAATTATGATTAACTTGTCTATTTAATAACGTTGCCCAGCTCTTGCCACGAGGAGGCCACCCCAATAAAGAGCCATAATTTAGGGAAATTTGGAAAAATAAAAGCCGAAGTTCCAAAACAATAATTAGAATTATTTCAGTATATCATTGTAATTGAAATGAGAAAACTAGTAAGATCCTCTGTAGAGTTATTGTAAACAAAATGAAAGATGCAGTGCATAAAGTTTTACGGGACGAACAGACAGGTTTTAGATCCAACAGTAGCTGTACTAACTAAATAGCAACTCAAAGAATAATTGTGAAACAATATGACGAATGGCAGTCATCACTGAACAAAAAGTAGATGGGTGAATAAGTCGTGTAAAATGCCCATATGAGGAATGAATAGATACTGCAAAATTAAAATATGTGATAAATTAAAAAAAAATAATTAAAAACAATGCAACTATATTTAACGTCATGCGCGGATCCAGAAAATTTTTCCAGGGGGGGGGGGGTCCGAAGGATAATTGTGTTTGCCAGGGGGGGGGGGGGGGGTCCGAGGCATATTTTCGCGATAATTTTACTATGTAAATTTAATAAATTTTCATTTTCCAGGGGGGGTCGGGACCCCCCCCCCCCCGACCCCCCCCCCCCCTCTAGATCCGCGCATGAACGTAACATCGATGTTTTTTCAATAAGTATGCCAAAGGTACTAATTTTAATGGTTATGATACATACAGAGCAACCCCCCTACCCCAAGAGAGAGAGAGAGAGAGAGAGAGAGAGAGAGAGAGAGAGAGAGAGAGAGAGAGAGAGAGAGAGCCCGGTGTGTAATTTCCCACTTTTAAAATTTAATGGTTTGACTATATGCAATATCTACGTAAATTTTTTAACTGTTTATTTTTTTCATTTTATTCCTTTCTATTTAGTTCAAAATGTCCTATTGTTTATTTCCTCCTAGATAGAATGTTCTATCGTTAAAATGACAGATATCCTACGGACCCGGTTTAACGATAGAATTCGTCCCATATACTCGCTTGGTAGCAAATAAAAATATTATATCGTGCTGTATCTCGCCTTAATTTTCATATGATTGGTCTTAAATATCTACAATGCTGCTCTTTTATAATCCCATATTTCCACATTAAATGTTTTTGCAACAAAATCACTGCCACTTTTAACATCATGTCTGAACACTGTTAATACAATTTGTTTTATTCATCTCTTATCCTGCTAATTAAGAGAGCTATAATATTCATAATTATTTATAAAAATGTTATTAAATTGTTCCCAACAGTTACGTTCATTTAATTCATCATGATTTATCTTTAATTCGTCTGAATAACGGCTAACAACCTCATGAAACAAGTAATAAGATTAGTAAAAATGATTTTACTGTAATTTATATTTTTCTTGAATCGCCTTTTGAATCGCCATTTGGGTCTTTATTTTTCTTAATAACGGCTAACAGCCCAATGAAATGACTAAAACAAGTAATAATATTAGTAATAAGGATTTTATTATAATTGTTTTCCACTTTAATCGCCATTTGGGTCCATTTGGGTCGCCATTTGGGTCCATTTGGGTCGCCATTTGGGTCCATTTGGGTTCATTTGGGTCCATTTGGGTTCATTTGGGTCCATTTGGGTAAATCGACGCACCGCTGAAAACTTATTTAGAAAACCAAATTCGGTTTACTAATCCGATAATATAAGACCCTGTACATAAAGTCCTCGAACAAGGTCGGGCATGAATAATATTTTAGGTAATTAAAACATGTTGATTAATGTAAATGATTATTTATGGGGTTGTCATATTTCTGGGGAAATCGTTTCGTTGAACTTATAGAACTACGTACAGCATTTACGGACAAACCAACGAGTACTGGAATTTCAATTTTTAGGATTAGCATTATCATGATTATCTTTGACATTTATTGACTGTGTACGTTGTTTATTTTACATGCTGACTAAATTAAAAGAATCTTATTATTCAGTCGTACATGTTTGAGCCACCAGTACTGATAAAAAAAGATGATATAGCCGAAGAAGCGACGATGAAGTCGGCAATAACGATCAAATTGATCGACGTGTAAACATTGTAAACACAACTTAGTAAGGATTTTAGCTCAAATAAATTGGTTAAAGGTGTTTATTATAATATGTTTTACGGTGCTACCGTTCTGGCGAGCGCAGCAAGAATTACACATACCTTGCATCATTGTCAACTTATAGTTTTATTTAGGTATCAACGAACGTCAAAAATTTTTTGAGAGTATTGCTCTACAATGAGTATGCCAAAGGTACTAATTTTAATGGTCATGATACATACAGCGCAACCCCTAGCTGCAATAATGTAGCCCTCTCCGATTTTTTATATCTGATTTTACTGGAGAGGGCTACAATTCCATAGGATCTCCGTAATGGTGCAAAATTAATTTTTTAATGCGGCTGACTTCGGTCTGAAAAGATCGATTTTATATTTGACTTCTTTTAGATAAAATGATTTTTTAATTCAGGTTGAACAAATTAACCGTATATAAATCAAAACCAGATAAAACACATCAGCATGTTTACCAGTCGTCTTTTTCAGCAGCCATGACAGTTCTCGCGTGATTTTATGGGATGTACGCTTGGAGTTTTGATGGGCTTGATAACGTGAATGTCAGTGTAAATAATCGATCTTACCTCGTTATATCACTAAAACATCATTTAAGGAAATGGTTTATAATGGAAAATTCATATTTACCGCGTTAATTATGTTTAAAATAGGGGAATTCCTATATTCAGTTCAAGATCCGCTCCTGAATTCTCATTGGCTGTCCCAAAATAAAACCGGTCAAGGTCAGTAAACATGGCGGACAAATTCAATTTTCGTTGTTGACATACACGAAAAATAACCGATATATGCCAAATGTGGACTATACTTGATATTTTTGGATTAATTTATGCCATAGACATCTACAACGTTAGAGTCCAGGTAAGAAATGCAAATGTTATTGTCATCTATAAACGATTTGAGACGAAATCGTTGCGGGAGTGAATCACTCCCGCACTTGCACCATTACGGAGATCCCATGGAGTTGTATACTCTGTCCCAAGATATTTTGGATTCACATTTGGCTTAATTGCTTGATATTTATAAATACCTCAGGATTCAAACGATGTTCATTCAAAAGTATGAAAAATTTCCAAGATTTCTCAGTCAAAACGCCCCTCTTAGCTTATCAGGTTTCAATACAATGCTAAAAAATGTGATGTCTACGGAGATTTTGTATTGCAGCAAGCCCGGATGATAACGTTGAAATATTGCGCGATGTATTCCGAGTGTATTCCGAATAGAGAAAAGATGTAAACATTCCCCATTATAAATCTCCGTAAGGAATCTGTTTTCGTTCCTGTGAATTTTTCCGAGTGAAAGATGATAATGTGTCAATGAAATTATCTTGGAAAATATCCCTTTCAACTATTTCAATTGCACTTCTTTCACAGGTAAGTGTATTTTTATTAAAAATCGCCCAAATGTGCTGCATAAATATCTTGGGACAGACTATAGCCCTCTCCCCCCCCCCCCCCCAAAAAAAAAAAAAATCGGGAGAGGGCTACATTATTGCAGCTACGCAACCCCCTACCCAGAGAGAGAGAGAGAGAGAGAGAGAGAGAGAGAGAGAGAGAGAGAGAGAGAGAGAGAGACCGTTACCTGTTTGTAGATGTGTAATTTCCCACTTTTAAATTTTAATGGTCTGACTATATGCAATATCTACATATTTTTTTTTTACCTGTTTATTGTTTCATTTTATTCCTTTTTATTTAGTTCAAAATGTCCTATTGTTTATCCCCCCCCCCCCCACTCACATACTTACCTGCCTACTGTACATGCATGCACAATCAGCTTAAAAATGGATCGATATGACAGTTAGTATGGCTCTTGCTAGTATATATATATAAAATCTCTATATCAAAAAAGATTAAAAACAAATCATTTGTCAAGGAGGCAGGTATCGCAGACTATACTGAAATAGCCAGTACACTCATTACAGATGTTTGATCCACCTCTAAATTTATCGCGGGAAATACGGCGCGAGTGCACTGTGACGTCATCCATGACTTTGTTCGTCTTTGTTTACGTTTCTCGACTCAATACGAAGGTATGGAAGTATGTAACAAATCTTCTGAGTCTCCCCAAAGCATATGCGGTAGGAAAAACGTGTCTTCAAACTTTTAGTCACCGTAAATTACGAGTTAAAAGTCGGCCATTTTTGGCATAGCACCACGGGTGAAAACATTAGAGAGCATTATGGGACGTAGACAAAAAATTTTGTTTGATGAAGTGTAGGTTTAGCTCGTTCTTTTTCCCGGGCACACTGGTTCGCGCCGGCGAGCTGCGCTCGCTATTAAAATATACAATAGTAATGCTTTTTGGCGTTCCTCACGACTCAGAACGTTCAACACAGGGGCCAAGCCCGTTATGGTTACATTGAAATTAATGTTAAAACGGGCTTGGCCCCTGTGATGTTTATTATTGTAAAACTGTGGTGCACAAGAAGTGTTTTCTTTGGCCGTAACTGGTCACAACTTTCTAAGGTTGTTTACTTCATATTACACTGTATAAATATATACATTGTATATTATAAAAGCAGGCAAATACGTTTTCCTTTATTATTATTTTTTATGTTCTCCAATCTCCGTATTTTTAATCCATTTACGTATAAATGTATAATATGTAAACGGTGTGACCGTTAGACCGAGCGCATATTTAACACAGTGCAGTTTGATTTTTGTAGAATAAAATCTATTTAAAACGCACAAAGTAGGATCCGCCAGCATGGTTGCCTACTCAAATCATTCGTCAAAGTTAAACTAAACGTCGCGTGCTCAGTCTACATTATGACGTCATATTTCAGACGTAAAACGTTCGGGTTTTGTCTTCGGAAATAGCCGAAGAGAGTAACGTGATTCCGAATTTTTTTAAATTTCTTCTTTCATTGTTCATCAATTTAATTCATATGAATGCCAAGGTAATAAAATTTAATACTTTATTCAGAATCTAAAAGATCCGTTTCTTGACGTTTAATGTTTTTATTTTCCATCTGATAATTTGATAAGACATACATAGAACAAGTCGTGTTTCTTGATTGAAGCACTATTGGAACTTTTCTGGTATCCTTTTTAATTTCTTTTAATTCAAATTACCTTCTATTGAAGCACTGGACTTATTTAATCGAGTTATGGGGCAATAAACATCGATAAGTACCACTCAATCAATGATCGAGCTAACTTTTTAAAAACAAAATGGCTGCCAAGATGGCGGCGCCCAGAGCTGGAAGAATTTTTTTTTGGCCTTAGTACCCCTGATTCAACTTTCATTTTTCACTGATTTTTTCATATATACGTGTTACCATTAATCCTCGCTTCGCGAGGCGGGCTTCGCCCGCCTCTCGCTGCGCTCGGTATCAACAAACTGTCTATTTCTCGCGTAAACACTCGATCCTTGACTTCATCCACAGAAAAATAAAACTCACAGAAATCTTACCACCTGTACTTCAATTATGATTTCTTCAGCGGTGAGATATGAATGAAGACATCATCTATTCAAAACCAATGCATACATGAACGTATAGTTTAACAATAACAATAAGAAAACAGCTAATGAAGCGAGGCGGTATCCCAATTTTTTCTCCGATGAACTTGTGTTTTGTACACATGTCCCTCTGCATAAACTTCTATTTTTTTCTCTTAGAAAAATAAATACTTGCTCAATATTCAATTTCTGCGATGATTTTTAGTGTTAAAAATCGTCAGAATCCATGAGCTTCCGGGGCCTTCGTCCTGGACCCACTGGGGGCCTCATGGTGGCCCCCAAACCCCCTACCATTTTAAGCATGCACTTCGTTTCTGGTCTAGCTACGCCACTGTCCTTTAAAGACGAAAACTTCTTAAGCAGAGAGAGAAATATAAGCATTATCAATTTTTCTAAGACAGTAGTACCTCCTAATTTTTTTAAATTGGAAACTGACTGTTTTTCTTATAAAAACATTTTGAAAATTTAATTTTAACAAACCAATATCTTCACTTTTTAAAAAAAATTGGGGTTATAAGTGTGAACTGGTGGACGATATGATTCTAATAATTTATATTAATTTTGGGGTGAATAACCATTCATAATTTTCACAAATAAGATTAACTTATAAAATTTTCTCCTAGTTTGTAAAAGGCCCCAACCTAATTCATCATATAGCTTTGTATGAGAGGAATTACACCTTAGTATTCTGTGATAATTCTGGCTGCTTCAACTTGAAAATCTTAGCATCCTTTTCTGAACAGTATCTCAAACAACATCAGATTATTCAAGAACAGGTCTGATAAAAGCATTCTAAGAATATTTAATCTTTTTGTAGCTTTATCATATATATATATATATGATGTCCATAGAGCATCACTCTGAAAACAAAGGCCAAATTATAAATGAGTACGAAATTTATCCTGAACAATACTTGGCCCATATGTTTACCAAAATTAACATATAAACGATATAAAATTCCTGAAGATGTAAGGCAGGGTATGCCCCCTTTCCCCTATACGATGCTACGCGTCTTATGTCGATTCAACGAATAGCAGTATATTACATATTTTTTTCATTTTGATGTATCTTTCCACAAGATCAGTTGAAAAATTGATTACAGACAATGCATATGCTCTTACTTTTGACCTACCTCTGAACCAAGTCAATTCAAACGTAAATATGTCTATATAAAATACATATAGAGTACTTCTCTGTAAACCTACATGTATATTTTGATCATTAAAAAAGGATAAATAGCAGCAAAAATATGTACGCTTTAACTTTATTTAACAGCTAAATTCAGCGTTTCAACCTTTTAAAGATTGATTTATAAAAACATTCAATTTGATGTTTTATTGTACATAACATTTTTGGATTTTGTGATCATTAATTAGGTACATGTTTATAAATCAAAGCTATATACAAGGATAGATAGGAAATACCCGTATATACGCGCGTTAGCGGGTTATGTAATTTTTTTTTCAGCAATGATCGCTACCTTCATAACCCGCATGAATCGTCAAAGAAAGCATTTTATTGTGTACATTTACATCTACCGAGTATGATTTATAAGTACATGTAAAAAGTAGGTTTATATCTGGGTTGATAATTGATGGCCAAATTGTGTTATACGGGAGACAATTTCTTTACATCAAACAACATTGAGACAACGCCGATGTCCTCGTGAAATGGGTGTCCATACATGGTCCTTACATATGCATACACCGGTTTCAGGTGACCGTCAGGTAACTGTCATCACCTTGTTCTACACCTTCAAATAGACTATTTAATGGTTTGACTGAAATATCCTGGTCTTTCTGATTTTCGACGAGTTCAATATAATCATTTGCAGCACGTTCTGTTGAGTTATTTCTATCGTTACCTGACGATAGATCTAATGTCACTGCCTCAGCCTCAAGGTGTCGTGACATTTCATTCAGTCTGTCTGTTGTTACTGAAAAACAATCTTGGTAAGTTTGTGAATCTGCGTCAGAATTACTCGAACTCGGGTTTGCAACTGAAAAACTTGAGTCCAGACTAGAATTAGCAATGGAAAACGTACTGTCTGAAATCATTGACGAATTATCAGAATTGCATGAGCTCATGTTAGCAACTGAAAAACCTGAGTTTAAGCCAGAATTTGTATTGGAAAATGTATCAGTGCTTTGACATTCCTGTTCTTCACTTGGACTCTTTCTCAATGACCAGTTCCTACTCTGGTCAAAGGGTTTTGATTTACGAACGGTTCCTTTCATTGTACTCCTTCTAAAGTTGCTGCGTTTAGAGTCCATTCTATCAAATCCATACAATGGATTGACTTTAACCTGACCACGGGGATTCATTTGATTTTCCAAAGAAGGCTGATAATTATAACTTGAATATTCGTTCTTGGTATCTGTTTGCTGAATACATGGCGCTGGATTAGTTGTACTGTACATGTGGACGGAGTCAAAGCGTCGTGGTGGAAGTTCTGGGGGATCATGTGGGAGGGTGGAGTACACTTCTTCTGGAATGTTGCCTATCGAATCCTCATCTTGTATGTAAACCAATCTGAATAAAATAAAGACGAATTATTAATTCATTAATTTATCATTTTTACAAAACAAGGGATGTAAACATTCAAATGTTAAAGCACGGCGCACGACGACGGACGAAAACGGATAACAATAGGTCACCTGAGTGACTCAGATGACCTAAAAGGAGATTAGTGATGAGGTGCAATCTGACCTGGATGTAACCTGTAGAAATTCGGCACAGGTAGGTCTCCTGGTTCTATCTCTGTTCCAGCACCTTCCCATTATCTCATAAAGTTCCGCAGGACAATACATCGGCTGCTGTGGTACTTCCCCAGACAAAAGGTGCTCGATCAACTAGAAAAGTAAATAAAAAGATTATGCCCTACTTTGGCAAATAGTAATAACTTTGGAGATGCAGTAACTTGATAACGCTTTCAGTGATCGTTTTAGCTTTTTTATGAAACCTATACAACTGTGTATGAACTGTAAACTGAAGTCAAAGTCGGGGTCTGAAGACAGGGAACAAAAGACGTCGTTATGAATATTACCTCTTTCTTTGGTACTCTACAGAAAGGTACGCATTTCATAAAGGAGGACGCAGGGCTTTCTAAATTGATTTCAAGTCCCATGTAGAACTCGTAAATTGCCATTGCAAGCATATAAACGTCCCCTTCTCTGGAGTATTGACCATACTGCAGAACTTCAAGAGGGGACCTGCAAAACAAAAGGAGAAGTAAATTGAACCAACAATATTTTACCGTACAACATTGCAAGGGTGAAACTATTTTTCATGCATTACTAGTTCATGTGGATAAAATCCTATCATATTGTTTGTAATAACTAACTTAAGGACTCTTTTGATTGAGGGAGCACCTACCACTGCTTACGAGAATTACCGAAAACAATTTTGCATGCAATTACTTACATTACCTATCCAAATTTATATGGTATATTAGAAGAGGTTGTCTATTTCTCTTTAAGAATAATGCGTCACATAATCACTTTCACAATTGCAAATTTGTCTGGAACCTGATTTCCAAAAGGGAGACCAATGTTGTGTTTGTCTTAAAAGATCACAGTTATGAATATTACCCAACTTACATGCAAGAGTATAATATATCTATCACGAACCTATCAAAACTTACAATTGACGGGCTTAAACCATTAACCTCTCTAGAGGAAAATGATGAAAATTTTGTTTCATCGTTCAAGAAAAATAATTACCAGTTCCTGCGGTCACTGAATACTTCATCAATTACACTGTCATCTAAGACCTCCTCTGGACTTATATAAGCCACTCGCCCAAGTCTTGTGGAGAATACCTGAAATAAGATGAAATACGTTGTTCTGTGGCTCTAATAATGACTTTAAATAAGGTAAAGTTTCTTTTCCGTCTTTGTTTTCTTGTTAATTAAATGTAAACAGTACGGGAAGCTCTACCAGAACAAGACAACTATTGTTGCCTTTGAGGTAAAAAAAAATCAACATAAAACAGGATCTTTAAAAATTTATCGTTTATTTCTTCTTTTTTACGGTCAAAGATTTAAAATACGAGGGCTATTTGGAAATTCTTGAGACATTTACTCTTATTCCTTTATAAATATAGTTAAATCCATGAACATTTTTCAGAAAAGAACGCCAGGTACTAAGTGTAAAAATTTTCTGCTAAAATCTTCTAATACATTTTTGTTCAGGAGATTCAGTGCAATTGCAAGAAACTTCAATGACCTTTTGGTTGTCGCTGTCAAAGTGGAGATTCTGGCAGCAAATGTCACGCAAGATCCATCCATTCCCGTGTAACTCATTGATAAACTTGACAGCGTAGTGCACGAGCCAGGAGTACTTGATGTTGTTTTCTTGATCATCTGGGTCCCCAAAACATCTTCTCAGTGATAGTTGGGACAGTGACTCCCCAGAGAAGCACGTGAAATGCTAAAATAATTCATATGGATTACAAGATCAAAACTGATTAATTCAATTATAAGATAAACTATTTTAGATTATAATAGTTGTTTTGAAAGGTTTTTTATGAATCAGTTTAAAATATATATATACCAAGATCCAGGGGTTTTTCTCTATCGCGGGCGGCCATTTTAATATGTTGAGAATTTCCTGAAGCGCTGATTGGCTTAGATCGGTAAAGTACATCTCGTAGAACTTCGGGGAGATCGGTTCTTGTACGATCAGTTTTAAATCCTGTGTAATTCAAAGAGAATACAAAATAAAGTTATGAAAATCAGTAAACTCTTATAAAATGATATAAAATATTTTAATCACACTTTCTCTAACCTTTTTCAGTATGGATGGAGCATCACTTGATGTTATATCAGCTTCAGAAATTGCAAGAATCGTTTTCGGTTTTCTTTTGGATTTTCGTAAATTTGTATAACTTACAAACGGATCAATCTCTAAAATGTAGTCATACCTCAACATCAGAAACTATGTTAACAAAAGCATTTACAGAAACGATCAAGTTATGCGATCTTAAACAAATTTGTTAATAGTTTTAAAACAAACAATATATGCATTAAGGTTGCGTTTAACAAGTTTTGGTATGAAATAAAGCCTGGAAAACTCCGCCTAAATGGCTTAAACATAATTTAAAAATACAAATATGAGAATGAGTTCGGTATCGGCCTGTCCTGAGCAATCAGTCAAAGAAGGTTTTTTTATTGTTTCCAACCAAATGTGTTAAACAATATATACTCTACATTCATATCAAGTGTGACAAAAGTTGCAAACAATGTCCTCTTAATAGATAGAGAAAGAAATTTTATATATTTCAGTTTATTAATGAATGACAAAATCAGTGATATTGTTCACCGATCAAAAAGCTATTGTGAGTGTGCACCTGAAAGTTAATGAAAGCATATTAAGCATTAAAAAGGTAACTTTACGGTTTAGGGGGATGTCTGGCCATCTTGTACCAAAAATGTAAACATTTCTTAAACTGACTTGATTAAACCAAAACTGACCAAAACTGTTGTTAAAGGATAAAAAAAGCAGTAAATATGGGTTTAAATGTTGCATTGTATGAAGACTGCGCACGCGCACACTAGTATAGATTTACACGAATGCCCTTTTTAATCACTTTTAACTGCGCAGCTGTAGACTAAAGATTTAAGATTTTAAAAATATGATAGGGGGTCTTTGGTGTCCACTCTACAACGACTTGTTTAAAAGTTGAATCTTGCATAAGTAAGTTGTAGATTTGTCTCAAAATAGGGTACTTAGTTTTTGACATAAAGAATTAAGTTCAAGACACATATAAGATGACCAAACATCCCACTTGATCTTGAATATTGTAAACAAGCAATAATATTTCGCAAAACTTTATTCAGATATTTTCTATTAAAGTATTGATAAATTGAAAACAGAAAAATATGAAGAAGATCCAAAAGTATATTTAGATCAAAAAAATGTAATGGTCCAACTAACCAATATATATATATATATATATATATATATATATATATATATATATATATATATATATATATATATATATATATATATATATATATATATTCATAATGTGGATATTTTCTTTTAATTTTGAACAAATCAAAAAAAAAAAAAATCAATCGCAGGCCTTCCAATAATATAACGAAGCGCAATTCACCTTTTGTGTCCTTTTTGATAAATGGGATCGACACATCGTATATTATTACATATTTGACCTTTTAACAGTGCATTTGTGAGTACAGAATGAGTACAGAGAATTCAAAAGCGGAGACATTTTGTTACAAATGACCAGGAATTACTTACTCCCGTTCTGATTCTTAAGTCTTTTAAAGAGTTCTGGAGTTTCCTTTGGGAAGGAAAATAAAGACATGCAAAATAGAATCAATCATGCTTTCTTCATGCATTAACTCAACACAGCATTCTTCATGCTACAAAACGCGTTTTAAGCTTTCAATGAAAGAATCAACTCTTTGCATTTGCAGCCAAATTTATATCATGGTAAGAGACGTCAACTTGCAAAAGATTGGTACGTGTTCTTACCGTTTGAGGTTCTTTTGGTAGAGAAGGGTCAATCTTGGGATATCTCTGATCCTCCTTGTGTGAATGACTTAGTCTCTTTGTAGAAGCTGTAACCCAAACGGTGCATTAATTATTTAAAACGTGGAATTGCTTGTGATAATTTCGATGTTCTGATATCGACTTTATGTTCATTTCTATATCACAGCACTATTTATTACAACTTTACCTCGATTTGATGACAGTTTAAGCAAGAGATTGTTAAGTTTTTGAATGCCTTTGTCTAACGATTCTCTTCCTAGGGGATCGGAATTGACAAACAGGAGTATGATTTCGTGGATGTCCTTTGGAATACATGGCCATTGCATAGGTTTAAGGTTTTGGAAGACAATCTAAACGAAAAATAATTATTGTTTGTTTGCAAGTGTATTTAATTTCTAGACATTTTGCATGACACATCAGCTTAGCTTCATGTTAAAGGAAAAGGAAACTTTTCTGATCACTAGAAGTTCGCCGTTTGCCTGTGTATCCTATCGCCTATATGTCAGCTTTAGGCATTCATTTCTTTTACAGAACATTTTTGGGTAGAGGAAAGTCCGTACTCCTTTCAAAGGGAAGATGATAAATACAGTAGTAGTGAAATAGACTGTGCAATATAAAAGTATTTTCTTCAAAAAAAAAGTCTCAACAGAAACAATCTTTACAAAAGGGACACAAAAATGTGTACATTTTTAGCGCATCTGAGGCAGAACATGTTGATATCCGTATATATTTACATTTTCCAGTGTCTTTGCCTGTGATAACGTTAACACTACGTATCGATTTTGTACTTTATAACCCATAACGCCAAATCGGGGCGCAAGTGGGGTTTGCTTTTTTATATTTAAATATTTAATTGTACAATGGCTTAAAATTATATAAATATAAGTAATAAGGAATCATTCTTTGAATATTATGAGGTGATAATTTCGGGCGGGGCGTGATTAAATCTATCATAATGCTTTATTGGATTTGATCACGCCCCGACCGAAATTATCACCTCATAATACTCAAAGAATGATTCCTTATTCCTTATTTAGAACCGATTTAACAAGAGCTTGGACTTTGGGAAGTACGTGACAAGCTCCGATTTGATAAGGGCGAGGTCTATTCATGGCTAACTGTTCTGCCATTGGCTAATAGACATGAATATATTGAACGCAATGACACTTGTCCGCCCTCATCCGGGGATGTATATTTCATTGAAACAGCGTCAATTTCACACAACAGATTGGATCTTGGGGGGGGGGGGGGTTGACAGTCTATAAATATTAATGAGCTTCTCTTTGCGAATTAGAAGAAAGGGGATCAAAATTTGACAGCTTAGCTTACTAGATACTTATATCCAACCGAAAATCCAAGCTCCTGTTAAAACGGTTCTTGATTTTGAGAATTGTGTCTACAACAATGGTTTCAATTTTATTAAAGGGGAATACATAGATTCATTCCAGCCTTGTTACTGAGGAAACAAATTAAAGAGACAAGTATGTATCTTACCAATTCCAAAACTCTGTCTAAAGAATATCCATAAAGCTCTGTATATGGATGACATCCATGTGTAAACAGTTCGTAAAGGAGTTGTCCAACCATGTACACATCACTCTCTTTACTATATTTATCGTACAGGATTGACTCCGGGGCGGACCATCTTAGAGGTATCCTTGTACATTCTAAAACGTACAGAAAATGTATAACACTGTACAAAATCTTTAAACTTATTTTTTTAATGCAATATGTAATAATGAATTTACTGATACCTGCTATGAACTCCGAGAAATGGCCATCTGATGCAGTGGCCAGATTTGACAGGTAAACCGATCCGTTTTCTCGGACGGAAAAACATGACGCAGTAAGAGCACGATGAACTATGTCTCTGGAATGTAAAAACTTCACAGCGTTCAGAATATCAGCTGCCATCGTAAAAAGGTTTTCGAAAGTAATCCAGTCCTTTTCTTTTCTTTTTGACAGCAAATATTCCAACAGCATGATATGATTTCTGTCTTGTATTGTAATGTAAAAGGGAGGCAGGGGTCGACATTGAAAAGCTACAAGAGGCAAAACTAGTGGCGTCATTCCTCCGCTGCATAACAAATAGAGCATATCTCTTTGCTGTTCATGTTCTTTTAGAATTTCCTTCAGTGCTAAGTTTTCTCTGTAATCTTCCATTACTCCTTTCATAACGCAATTTTTGGATGGCAAAAGAATGTGAACGTTGACGTTGTAATCATCAAATGTTCCTTTAAATGTGTTCCAGTGTGGAGGCAATGGTGTGTTGCCACTGATAACATAGGAATCCTTATCAATGGTGATATTCAAAGGGTGGAGAGATTTTTCTATGTGAGAAACTGTGGTTTGTCTCAGATCAAAGTGTAAATGCATTTTGTTTCTGCTCAAGAAATAAAAAACTTCGCCGACGATGCTTTTGTCTTTATGAAAAAGCAAACTGTCAATCTCTTTCAAGAAAAACTTTCGAACAGCTTGATGAACTTTCGCGCTATCCATATACAAATTCAAAACAGTCAATGCTTCTTTAGCTGTTTAAAACAAAGGTTGAAATTAATATTGATATTTGCATGTCATCAGATAATCATAATCATCCGAAAAAAGGAAAGACAAATATACCTTGACAAACTGTTGTATCAAATATCATTTTGACCATTTTTGTCGTCAGTTGAAGCATTGGAAACATTGAGATATTTTCTTTTTTCTTTACATTTAATTTTCCTTTCAAGCAAGTTTGCAATACAGTAAAGAGAGCGGTGTGGTGTCCCCCTGTCTGTAACAATACCTAATTACAAGATATAAAACACTAGTGTTAACAAGAATATCGGGAAGGCGTAATGCTTTCGATATTAATTTTTTATAGAGTCCAGTCGAAACAGCTTACCTGATTTAAAAGGCCGAATATCACCGTGGACTGTTCTAACTCGCTCATCTCAGGAAATTCTTTTATTATTTTCTCTCTGTTGTTGTCCTTCTTCATCGCATCTGACCAGTTTCCCATTCGAAGTACAGACACCGTTTCCAAATGATGACAAAAGCAATCGGCGGATTTCCGAATATTTTCAAAAGCGCTTTTCAGTATTTCATCGGTGATATGAAGATGTTCCACCTTATTCATTTTCTCTTTGGCGTTTCTACATACGTCTCTGATCTTATTTTTGATAGAATCGTCCACTCTTGCGTTAAAGGACATGAAGAGAATTATAAACGTGGTCAAAGCGCTGTTCAATAACAGAAGTAGGAGTTCCTGGTCACCGGACCATAGCTCCACCAGGGAAAGTAGGTCAGTGATTCCATACAGTAAATCCTGAGTGTTGCAGAGCCTCACTTTCATTTTGTATAACATCTTTTCAATGTTTTGAAATGCATTCATCTGGATACTTCTTTTGTGACACGAGAGAAGGGTAACCAAGCCGTGGAAGTTATTGCAATCAACACATTTTTTCATCACATTGATTGTTATATATTTTTCCAAATCAACGGTATCTTTGCAACTGCCTTGGTTGTATATTGATACAATATCTGCTGGAACCCTGTGTTCTAAATCTGAAGAAATGAACAATTAATAAGAAAGGCGAAGTAAACTTTAAATACATATCGTCTTTACATGTGAATTTGCAGATATTACACAGACAATATCCTAGATTTAGACAAACTTACATGTAAATGATAAATACTTAATCAAAGTACTGATAGAACTGAAAAGTGCTAACCTAGCTTAGTTCTAAAGGAAATTCACTTTGTGCAAGCTTAGTTAAAAAAAGAATCGATTTGATTGTTTAATACTTCAGCTTCGGTATGCGCAATTTATTCCCTTATCACTTCGTGGCAGCCCCTGCAGTGATGTACGTAAATACAAGGGTAATCTGGATATTTACCTTCATATTTCTGCCTTGGTAAAATGTAATCTTGGGAAACAAATGAACCTGAATGACTACGAGAAGGCTGTAGAGTTTTTGTCTCTAGAAATACGTCGTCCTTCACAGCGTCAGAAAGACACGAATATACCTCGTTGTCTCCAAAGATTTCTTTTAAATTAGTAGTCCCGCATGATTCATAACCATATGCTCTAAAAACTGTGCTATCATTGTCATACGTGTTTTCAAACATCGGACTTTTAATATCTTCTGGGATATCTGATGGGAAATTTGGAGCATGTTTTTCGGAATAAAGTAGGCCTATGGGAGCGGAATCTTCATCTTCAGTCGTTTTCGTCGCCATTTCAGACGGACTTCTCCCATCCACAATACCTTGCGTGTAATCGTTTCCCACCCGACAACCGTCATACACTCGATTTTCTTGTACTTCGGAACTGATTTTATGATAAAATTCGTTCATATTTTTCTCTGTTTCTATCATAGAACAGTAGTGTGCAGAATCTAGTGATTCTATTCTCCCGATACTTCCTAGAACAACGACAGAGTGTACCTTCAGTCTCCTCCATAACTGTTTGAAGTTTTTCTTGTTGTGGTAACATACAATAAGAGCAAACACTAGTGAGGCGGGCAGCTGTTCCTCTAGTCTGTCAAAATCTATAACTCCTAACTCAAATAGACTAGTCTTTAGACTGTCCCTTTTACAGGCAGATGACAGCAATGTGCGGGGGGACTTGTTACAATGAGCATCGTCACAGGTCAAAATGCACACATCAAACTGCTTACTGCTGTCGTAGGCCGATGTGCTCTGTGGACTGTTGTCTCTTTGACTACTGCTAGGTGAAGCTACCTCCGCCATTTCTGCTCTCTACAAATAATTTGAAAATGATTTCATCCATCTTTTAAACATTGTAAAAAAAGAATAAGTGCATTGTGAATAAGTTTTGTCAGTGCTAAATAATCGTTCCTTGTTCCAAATTTTATTCTGTATTATCTCATACTATAAGTTTATACTTTATTATGGGAACAAATATACATGCAACGTTAGATGCCTATGTTTTGACTGTAGTGCGGACAGTTTATTCTTACCACGGGCTGCAATGCAATCATGTAATGTTATATTGAACGCACCCTTTGATTCAGGCAATGTACCTACACGCTGCCACACCCCCTCCCCCCCCCCCAAATTGAAACAAACAGCATTCTATAATGGATACAGTTTAAAGGATTTTACAATTCATTTTTGCTAAAACTCCTGCATTACAGAGTGTCCATGAATAGTTCCATAAAATAATAGACAAAATCCTGAAGAAGAAAGTTTATACTTGGTTCAAAGAAATGTCACTGTTGCTCAGGTGAGCGCTGTGAGACTTAGGCCTCTGTTTAAAACAGATCTTAATGGTTTAATTCAATAGATCTTTCCACAAAGGCAGATATGAGGAATGTTTTAATGTATAACTGTGCTAAATGTGTTATAAAAAATGTTATTGATTCACTTCAGTATATTTAACTATTCTGTATGAAAACAACATTAACAGACTGTGAATTGAAGTTGCGCCTTTTAATCCTTACTTTTTCCTGGCTTTTTAAAAAAAAAAGCCATATATTTCGGACTAACTTGTGCCATGTTATATATACATACAACACTACTTAAGAAAACATTAATGAATTTAATAATCAATACTTACATAGAGAGTTTAAATCTCCGTCCATTTATAAAACTACTACTTTTAGTTGTACCCTGGATAAGCCAGGGGAATCCCCAGTTCGTGGCGATCTTTATAAATAGATAGAATTAAAGGGACCTATATGTTGACACGATTTGAGCTCAAAATTTTCACATTCTGGTTTTCCATTTTTAATGTTCAGAATGGTTAATATTGGTTTACTAAATATTCGCCAAATATTGAGTTACAAGTAAGACACAGAGAGTGAAACTCTGTTTTGTAAATGTTTTAATTATAAACACACCTTCCGTTTCTTGTTTGCCATAAGTCATTTTGTCAAAGAATTGGTATTTTCTTTACTCTACATCGACTGTAATCAAATATAAGACTCGAACTTTGTTTACCAAACAATGCATTATTACCTCTGTATCTCGCTTGTAACTTTACTTTTAACATCCAAATTGTTGTCAATCATTCAAATTGCACAAGTTAACTACATGTATTTTATACATGAAAATAACAAAAAAAAATAAAATTTTGATCTCACCTCGTCTTTGGGTCTTGTCGTTTGCTGATTCAGAGTAGACTGATATGTCATATTTCTATTTATCTTCAATGGTATAGCTAAAAACTGACAGGAGCAGTTACTCCTAATACATGCAATCTTAATGTGTCAATACACAAAGACATGAATCGAATTCACATTGTCTAAAATCTATTGGGTGTAAATAACGTGGATTTTCCAAATACTATAATGATGATCTATTGTACTTTGTTCTATTCCATGTAAGTATAGTACAGTCTGAGGCATGCATGATCAACAGAGCGAGCGCTCGCGAGGCCTCGCCAAAATTCCCTTTACCCGCAACACAAATTTTGGCAAGCGCTCGCTCTGTTGAACTCGCCTCAGTTTTGTGTCGTAGCTTTTTGCATTGTCATGTCTATGAAACTAAAAGTTGGAAACACCATTTTTGTTTATCATAGATAACTCCGATTCATTCTAGCATGATTATGTATCATCACAATGCATTCATATGTATATATACATATGTATGTACAGGTATGCATGTGTACACAGATAATTGTGTTCATGTAGATAAGTCTGTACATGTACTATATGTATATGTGTGAATATCTTTAATCAGTAATTACATGTACATAATCATGTGCATGTATATTAAGTTAATTAACATGCATAAGTTCTCTGATGCCCTAGTGTGGTCATAAAGAGCTTAGGTATAACGCGTGTTCTCATTATTTCGCCTACACTTGTGTTTGGATGGAAATTACCTGTTGCCAAAAAAGCATCAGGTACCCAATATCGAAACCTTGGTACTTATTTTATGATGGCGTCTTATCAACTGATTTGTCATAAATTCGGGAAACCTGCATCGTGAAATCAATATATAGAACTATGTTTATAATGTCAGTTGATAATCTGAACTGTGATAAAACCGCGCATTTTAGAAAGCATATATATTATTGTTTGCATATTTACACCCACTAAGTAGATTTCCCTTCCTTCTTGCGGTGATTGATTGTGATTCATACATATATGACAGAAATCAACGCAATCCAAAGCTTGACCTACATGTAGCTATCGGCGTAAGAATATATATGTACGCATTCTTCCAATTTTTAGCTCACCTGAGCTGAAAGCTCAAGTAAGCTATTCTAATATCACATTTTGTCTGTCGTCCGTCCGTCTGTACGTCAGTCAGTCTGTCTGTCTGTCCGTCCGTCCGTAAATTTTCACATTTTCAATATTTTCTCAAGAACCACTGGGCCAATGTCAACCAAACTTGGCACTAAGCATTCGTAGGCTAAGGGGATTCGAAGTTGTGAAAATTAAGGACCACGCCCTTTTGCAAAGACAGATAATTAGGAAGTATTGAAAATTTTCGAGAAATTTTCAAAAAATTTCTTCTCACGAACCATTAGGCCAGGAAGGTGAAACTTTTGTGGAAGCTTCCTCAGATAGTGAAGATTCATAATTGTGAAAACCATGACCCTCGGGGGTTCGGTGGGGCCACAATGGGGGTCGGTTTTTTACATAGGAATATATAGAGTAAATCTTTCAATATCTTCCCACAAAGCAATCAGCCAGGAAAGTTGAAACTTCTGTGCAAGCGTTCCCTGGTAGTGTAGATTCAAAGTTGTGAAAATCATGACCTTCGGGGGTAGGGTTGGGCCAAAATGGGGGATCGACTTTTTACATATGAATATATAGAGTAAATCTTTAAAAATCTTCTTCTCAAGAACCATTAGGCAAGGAAAGTTGAAACTTTTGAATTATTCACAAAAACTGAAATTTAATGTTATTATATACGCTTTTACTTATATGCAAACATTTTTATATATTGCCGATTCTTTAAAATTGTTTAACCTTTACTTCACCCCGGAGGTGACAGGGAAGCCCTCGAGTGTTATGTCGCCTAATGCCGAAGGGCTTTCCTGTCACCGAGGGACGAAATTCTGTATTATCGCCCGAAAAGACATGTAATATATGTTTTATAACATTTTTAAAATTAAAAATATGTTTAAGAATATATTTACCTCATTGACAGGTGTTTTTTAATTACTAATGCATCTTCATATCTTACAAATCAATTTTCTTGTAAAATGCTTTCAAAAAGAAGATAATTTTTCAAATTAAACAATTAAAGTAAGTTTCTCTGAATAGCAGACACTGTCATGAAATTTTTATTTTTGATGAACTGTTTATGTTTGCTTAGCTTTATTTCGAACCCGACGTAATTAATATGCAGAATTATTGTACGTAAGGGTTATATAACAGTTTCGGGAGAGCAATACAACCATTTCCTGTGAAATATAAATTTTTCCGGGAGGGCAATATAACTATTTCCGGTGTGAATCAGCTATTTTCAAGGCATAGTAATAAAAATATCTCATTTGTGACATAACAAAAAAACTTATTAAATAATGTTATGTTAAGGGTCATTTTGAGAACTGCAATGCTGAATGTCATGATATGACTATAAAATCATCCTGTTAGAAAAGGGTCTTGATTATAAATATAAGAATATCCAGGGGAAAACGGATTTTTTTGTATAGGATCTACATTTATTATACCACATTGTTAAGATATTTTGTATTATGACTCCATGAAGCTAATATTTTGCCTATTGTTGTTCAAGTGAGCGATGTGGCCCGTGGGCCTCTTGGTAAAAACTGTTGTTTTACCTTTAGAATGTCAACTTTAAATAAAGTGGCTGTAATTAATATTTTTTACATCGGTCATTGATGTCTTCTGTATCCCTTTGTTGCATATTTGCGTGTATTATTTGTTGATTGATCGAAATAAATCTAACTGAGAGCACGAACTGACCACAGACTTCAGTTCAGTTCAGTTCATTTATTCGCTCAAAACCATTTCAAACATATGGTACATGAGGACAAAAATAACATTAAAATATACATTTAAATTGGTCAGAGGTAAACATATATTAATATAAAGATTATAGAGTTAGGAAAAGTTATACAAAGTGAAACTCATGGAGGACAGACTACCTCGTATATCTTTGTTATAAAAATACACAATTTTCTCAGCAATTTCATGGTACATGTTGTCATAAGATACGAAAATTTTAACACATTAGGTCTAGCTGAAATTTTTTGTCTATAAACTTGTTCCGGACTTGTGATATTGCATCACATTCTAAAATATAATTAAATTCATCGGCTATACGTTTTGTATTACAGAGATGACAAAATCTTTCATTTAATGCGATACCCTCCCATTTTCCCAGTTCAACTGGTAGATGGTGATTTGAAGTACGAAATTTACCAAGAATTTTTCTGAATTTCAGGGGTAAAATATCTAAATATTTTTCATATCCAAAATTTGTTTTAAAATTTTATATATTACTCCTTTTGATGAATTATTTATATCAGCATGCCACTTTTGAATAAATTGATCTTGTAATCTCTGTTTAATTGCCGTTGAAACCCATTTTTGGTTAACAATATTAAAAAACTGACTATGCCAAACATTTGATAAACCACATGAGTTAAAACATGAAGAATACAATCAATCCAAGGGTTAGCACTGGTTGTATTTTCAGTCTGATTCAACAAGTACCGGTATAATATATTTGTAATGCTAGTATTAGTACTAGAAGTTAATTTACACCAATATGATACCATTCTAGTAAATACAATTACAGATAAAGGAAAACGACCCGTTTCTCCGTAAACCATATAGTTTGGAGTGCTACTTTTTAAACATAAAATGTGCTTTAAAAACTTTAGGTGAACACGTTCAATACAATCAAGTTTTTCAAAACCCCATACTTCGCAACCATACAGCAATACAGGTGCAACCATTTTATCAAAGAGTTCTAACTGACATGTAACTGGTAGATTAAATTGTCTAATTTTTCTAATGACACCATACATTGCCTTTTGGGCTTGGTCACATAAATGTTTTTTGGTTCTTAAAAAAGAGCCAGTTCTTGAGAATATAATGCCAAGGTACTTAAATTCTTTAACAATTTCTAAAACTCTATCGTTAAAATAAACAAGAGGCCCATGGGCCACATCGCTCACCTGAGGAACAATAGGTATGATAAAGTCAGCTTAATGGATTCATAATACAAACAATCTGGACAATGTACAATAATACATGTAGATCCTGTATAAATAAAATCCATTTTTCCCCCTTGGAACTCGGATAGCCCTGATTGCTGCCAATATTTACAAGAGCAGACTTTAATCACCACTCCTGCAAATATATAGGGACTCAACGTTCCGCAAGCAGGGATGACCACACACTTGCGCCAACAGCTCAACCTAATGCAAGCAGGGAGTGCCGCCCACTTGTGATAGAAAGGCCTGAACACCAGCAGGGGACACCATTAGTGCTACGCCGCAACCACCACCAATACAAGCAGATATGACTGCACACTTGTATTAATGCGATACAGGACAGGAATGACCGCACACTTTGTATCGAAGGTTAGAAAACACGTGGATTAGATAGAGCAAGGATGTTCTAACACTCAATCTATTCATACTTGTTCAAGTTTAACCCCAAACAGTCGCTCATCGAATTGCAATAGACACTGTCCCTATATATGTGCCAACCTAAAATAATTCATAGTATCTAAAAATTGGAAATCAAAAATAAACAAACTAATCTGGCCTTACCCAAAACTTCTTATGCAGAACAACTTATATACATGGAATATTATTATTGTATAAAAATAATCATCACAATAATTGGTTAACAGTGGATGCATTAATTAAAATAATAAAGAATCAATAAATCAAGGGCAATAACACAATTCAGTAATACAAAGAGATTCTAATGAAAAAATAGCTGCCTGCTTCAATTTTATAGTCATATCACATGTTGAGTATTGCAGTTCTCAAAAAGATCCTTTGCAATTGTTTATATATGGGATATTTAGCTACTTCAAACTCTGAACCTTCTTGTGAGGCCGAAGAATTGTCCTGGAGCCAAAGTTTTAACAATTATAAAGAATCATCTTGCTGATTAGTTTCTGAGAAGAAGATTTTTAAAGATTTACTTTATATATTCCTATGTAAAACTTTAACACCCCCCACCCCCCCATGTGGCCTCACACTGCCCCCAGGGATCATGATTTTTACAACTTTGAATCTACACTACCTGAGGATACTTCCACACAAGTTTCAGCTTTCCTGGCTGATTAGTTTCTGAGAAGAAGATTTTTAAAGATTTACTCTATATATTCCTATGTAAAACTTCGACCCCCCATTGTGCCCCACCCTACGCCCAGGCATCATGATTTTCACAACTTTGAATCTACACTACCTGAGGATGCTTCCACAACAGTTTCACCTTTCCTGGCTGATTAGTTTCTGAGAAGAAGATTTTCAAAGATTTACTCTATATATTTCTATGTAAAATTTTAACACCCCCCCCCCCCCCAATGTGGCTTCACCCTACCCCCAGGGATCATGATTTTCACAACTTTGAATCTACACTACCTGAGGATGCTTCCACACAAGTTTCAGCTTTCCTGGCTGTTTAGTTTCTGAGCAGATGATTTTTAAAGATTTACTCTATCTATTCCTATGTAAAACTTCGACCCCCCATTGTGGCCCCACCCTACCCCCGGGGGTCATGAATTTCACAACTTTGAATCTACACTACCTGAGGATGCCTCCACACAAGTTTCAGCTTTCCTGGCTGTTTGGTTTCTGAGAAGAAGATTTTTAAAGATTTACTCTATATATTCCTATGTAAAACTTCGACCCCCCCATTGTGGCCCCACCCTATCCCGGGGGTCATGAATTTCACAACTTTGAATCAACACTACCTTAGGATGCTTCCACACAAGTTTCAGCTTTCCTGGCTGTTTAGTTTCTGAGAAGAAGATTTTTAAAGATTTACTCTATATATTCCTATGTAAAACTTCGACCCCCAATTGTGGCCCCACCCTACCCCCGGGGGTCATGAATGTCACAACTTTGAATCTACACTACCTGAGGATGCCTCCACACAAGTTTCAGCTTTCCTGGCTGTTTAGTTTCTGAGAAGAAGATTTTTAAAGATTTACTCTATATATTCCTATGTAAAACTTCGACCCCCCATTGTGGCCCCACCCTATCCCGGGGGTCATGAATTTCACAACTTTGAATCTACACTACCTGAGGATGCTTCCACACAAGTTTCAGCTTTCCTGGCTTTCTGGTTCTTGAGAAGAAGATTTTTGAAAATTTCTCGAAATTTTTCATTTATTTCTAATTATCTCCCCTTGAAAACGGGTGTGGCCCTAAATTTTCACAACTTTGAATCCCCTTTGCCTAAGGATGATTTGTGCCAAGTTTGGTTGAAATTGGCCTAGTAGTTCTTGAGCAGATGTTGAAAATGTGAAAAGTTTACGGACGGACGGACAGACGGACAGACAGACGACAGACAAAATGTGATCAGAATAGCTCACTTGATCTTTCAGCTCAGGTGAGCTAAAAACTTTTTTACACATTCGTCCTTTGGAAAAAATTAATACTTTTGTTTTATCTATATTAACATTTAATTTCCACTCTTTACAATAACATTCAAACTCATTCAGTGCGTTCTGCAAATCATCGCCAGATTCCGCCAAGACAACAGTATCGTCTGCATAAAGAAGTACAAGAAGTTTTATATATATATATATAATTCAAAGTAGACTGTAAAAGCATGGCAACCTTCGCATGTATGGACAATTGGCTGTTCGATCCTTCTTTGTAACGTTCTATTCTAAAATTATGTAACCTTTCTCACTTGTTATATATAATTGGTAAAGCTAATTTTTTGCCTATTGTTGTTCAAGTGAGCGATGTGGCCCGTGGGCCTCTTGGTAAAAACTGTTGTTTTACCTTTAGAATGTCAACTTTAAATAAAGTGGCTGTAATTAATATTTTTTACATCGGTCATTGATGTCTTCTGTATACCTTTGTTGCATATTTGCGTGTATTATTTGTTGATTGATCGAAATAAATCTAACTGAGAGCACGAACTGACCACAGACTTCCAAGTAGACTGTAAAAGCATGGCAACCTTCGCATGTATGGACAATTGGCGGTTCCTTCTTTGTAACGTTCTAATCAAAAAATAATGTAACCTTTCTCACTTGTTATATATAATTGGTAAAATGATCCAAAGGTAGATGTAATATAAACTTTAATGCTTCACTCGGGCTATGAACGAAGTTAGCATCGCAAAAAAATAAAATAATGTTATTGAACAAGTATTGTTTGGTGGCTTCAATACGTTTTTGTTAGAAGGTTGTTTTAAAATTAGGCGAAAATTCTTGACAAAAAAGGGAGATGCTATTGCAAACATGTTAATGTGTTTTGCCAGTTCTGATCAAAACCTCAGTATGATACAATTTGAATGAGTATCTGTTTGATACATTTCCAAAGTTTGCAAAAACAACATGTATAATAAATAAACAATATGAGGGTATCCATGTGTGCATGCATGTTAAAGAGATTATCATACTATAACTATTTAGTCGATTTTGATAAACAATGGGTTTTTCATTTTTTGTTACAAAATATATAATGCTCAATATTATTATTTAAAACACAGTGTGTAAACGGTGTAATTTAAAAAAAAATGGCCCATATATGACTAATATGAACTGAAGCTCACTGTAAAAACAAATGTGCAAAGGTATAAATACTTTGCAATTGGCCTTCGTAGTTAGTTTTATGCTGGTTTTTTTTTAACTCTTATTAAATATACTGTACATTGTTTTTCTTTTTCACAAACCGTTTATTATCCAGAAGCTAAGATCATGTATATGTGCAGGTGCAAAAACACACACGAAGAAGAAGAAAAAAGTCAAATGAAAATAAAATCCCATGGTAGTGCAAATGCGGTGATAAAATTTAACTCATCGCAAGATTATTAATTCCTCGTTTCCGAACATAATGTACGTATGTCATTACGTTTACACTATTTTGTAAAATCTACTCATTATTTGGTGCCATCTCCAGACTATTCTTTAACGTCATAATAACGATGTCATTGATCGTTATTACTGTTACAATTTAAAATTCAATGAATAGCCGGGGGATCTCTGTGTGTTTGTGTGAGTATGTGCGTGCGTGTGCGAATTGATATTGATATTCAAACAAGAGGCCCATGGGGCCACATCGCTCACCTAAGCAACAATGGGCGTTCAAAAGATATTGTGCCATATGGTCCCTCGGTAGAATAACAAAAAATAAATATTGTCCAGTATTCGAATTTTAGACTTTTTTTTGCATACACGTAATCTTTGACATTGTACCTTCATGAAATACTTTTTTTTCCAGAATAAGAAAATCCTACGCTAGATATAAAACTAAACATTTGGTAGGGGTACACTGTTAAGTTGTTAACTTCCAATTCCCTATATATATTCGTTCTGCCCCCCCCCCCCCCCTTTGTAAAGCAATCAAAATATATGAGAGCATATAGGTACATTTTTTTCATCAACTACTTACTAGTTATTGTATTAAGATATGCTGGTTGTAATTTTTCGTAAATACGTATACATACCAATTCCAAAACTCTGTCTAAAGAATGTCCATAAAGCTCTGTATATGGATGACATCCATGTGTAAACAGTTCGTAAAGGAGTTGTCCAACCATGTAAACATCACTCTCCATACTGTATTTATCGTACAGGATTGACTCCGGGGCGGACCATCTTAAAGGTATCCTTGTACATTCTAAAACGTATAGAAATATGTGTCACAATTCAAAATCTTTAATCTTATTTTTTTTTTAATTCAGTATGTAATAATTAATTTACGGGTGCCTGCTACGAACTCCGAGAAATGGCCATCTGATGCAGTGGCAAGATTTGACAGATAACCGACCCTTTCTTCTTTGACGGAAAAACTTGACGCAGTAAAAGCACGATGAACTATGTCTCTGGAATGTAAAAAATTCACAGCGTTTAGAATATCAGCAACCATCGTACAAAGTTTTTCGAAAGAAATCCAGTCCTTTCCTTTTCTTTTTGACATTTTATTTTTCATGTATAAAATAGGTTACTAGTGCATTTTAAATGATTGACCAAAATATTGAATGTTAAAGTTACAAGCGAGATACAGGGGTAAGAATTGATTGTTAATTAATTAAGCTCGAGTCTTACGGTTGTTTACAAAAATTGTAATGTAGAGATTTACCATATCTTAGACAAAATGATTTGTAAAAAACAATTTAAACTAATTCAGTATCTTCATAAATACTATTATCAACAAAGAAAATTTACATTTGAATGAAACTAACACCAATACAACACATATGTAACAATGACAATATTCGAGCTTTGTTTACAAAACAAACAATTATGAACTCTGTGTCTTGCTTATAACTTGATATTTGACATTCAAATTTTGACAAAGCATTAAAAACATCTATATTTATCATTATAAGCATTGAAAACGGAAAAATAAAATTTGAAAATTTTAAGTCAAATCGTGTCCAAGTCCCTGTAAATCATGTTTCATGTACAAAGACATGAATTGAAGTCACATTGTCTAAAAGCCATTGGGTGTACATAAAGTGGATTTTCCAAATACAACAATTATGATCTGTTCTACTTTGTTCTATTTTATCAATATGTAAGTATTGTACAAACTGATGCGTGTTCAATAGAGCGAGCGCTCGCGGGGCATCGCCAAAATTCCCTATACCCGCAACACAAATTTGTTTGGCATGTGCTCGCTCTGTTGAACTCGCTTCAGGTGTGTATCGTAGCTTTTTGCATTGTCATGTCTATGAAAATAAAAGTTGGAAACACCATTTTCGTTTCTTATAAATAACTCTGATTCATTCTAGGATGATTATGTATCATCACACACACACACACACACACACACACACACACACACACACACACACACACACACACACACACACACACACATATATATATATATATATGGAAGGGTATACATGTGTACACAAATAATTGAGTACATGTTGATAAGTCTGTAATCTACTATATGTATATGTGTGTATATGTTTAATCAGTAAGTACATGTACATAGTTATGTGCATGTACATATTCAGTTAACATGTATAAGTTCACTGATGTACTAGTGTGGTCATAAATAAATATGTATATACATGTATGTTAAATGGACACATGGATGAGTTTGTAAATGTATAAATTTTACACGTTTATTATGTAAGAACATTCTTCAACTGGGTATATACATGTTTTGGTGAATCTTACTATGTACATGTTAATTGTGTTGCATTTAAAAGTTTTTTTTTGTGTTCCACGTACATGCTTTATTGTGTTGCATGAACCTGTATCGCGGATTATGTATATTTTCTGCAACTGCAATGTCGCTACCTTCATATCGCGAATTTACCAGGTATTTTATAGTTTTATATAAATAATGCCTGTTTGGGAGGGTAACTTTTGAAATTGACTACCCGAGAAAACCATTAATTGTTCAACCGACTCGAGGCGGAGGTTGACAATGGTTTTCGATGGGTGTCAATTTCAAAAGGTGCTCTCCCAAACAGGCACTATTTATTTTATTACACTGGATGTCTTAATTTTAGAGAAAATTTTACTGTTTTTATATAGAAATGAAGTTAATTCTACGGCGAACCGTACGCGCATAATTCACGCGCATGTAACAATTCGTTGTGTTACCCGTTGCCAAGTGTGTTGCTAACGCTGAGGGTAATAGAACGGATTATCAACTGCGTCTAAACCAATCAGATTTCAGTATTTAACATGAAAGTATAATGAAAAAATTTATATGTACCAAGTATTATTCCCTCTATTTCTTACGGAAAATAAACAGCCAAACTGAAATCTACACGCCCCGTTTATCGATTGGTCGAAATCTACAGCGGCTGAAACTGACAAGAATCTGACAGGACATATATCGACACGCCTTGTTTATAGTACATTACCTGTAATTTAGTGAATTTTACTTACTTTTCGTAATCAATTTATCAATTAGCTAAAAGAAAGAACCATAAAATGCTTTCTTTGATGATTCGTGCGGGTTATGAAGGTAGCGATCATTCCTGTTTTTAAAAAATGTCTACATATGTTTGTTCACTTTACTTATGTATCTATACTACTATATTAAAATAATAGACTCGAATTTTTAGTCTTTAATACCGAGAAATCGGAAGAATACTGTATTTTGTTTTATATATTTTAAACATCATTGGTACTTGAAGATTACCAATTTGTTTTTATTTTTTCTCAGTTAAGCTTCGCTAATTAATTATCAACGAAAATTCCTCAAAAAATCCCGGAAATCGCATGGATTTTTTGGATTTTACAATCTTGCGCTCGCGCAATACATTGACCTAACGGGGTCTTTAGTTTATGTTTCCACAATATCACATCTGCATGAATAAACTCAGAAATGATAAAACAAATACGGGTAAATTTTCATTGGACTTTTGCTATATATTCTGCTCATATATATTAATGATTTCTTATGAGAAAAAGTATGAAAAAAACAAATATACATGTCAACTAAATGTAAGTACTTACTTTTGTCTTCGTGATGACAATATCCGATATGCAATGTCAACCCGTGCACGCACGGGTCAAAGTCTAGTATATGTTAAACTTGTGAATCGTATTGTTCTTGGTAATAAACAATATACAATACAATTGCAGAAAAAAAATACATTTTCTGCAATGTCGCTACCTTCATATTCCGAATGAATCACCAAAGAAAGCATTTTATTGTTTAAGTGACTGTTAGATATATACTGTCTGTTTGATTCAACTCAATTTTTTCCAAAGTTTGCCGTTGAAAACAACGTGAATAACAAATGAACAAAATTAGGGTATTCATGTGTACATACATGTTAAAGAGATTATCATGCTATAACTAGCTAGTCGATTTTGATAAACTATGGGTGTTTTTTTTTGGGGGGGGGGTTGTTGATTTTTATTTTTTTTACCTAATATGTAATTCTTAACTTTGTTTTCAAAAAAAAATTGGACCATATATGACTAATATGAACTGAAGCTCACTGTAAAAACAAATGTGCAAAGGTATAAATACTTTGGCCTTCATAGTTATTTTTCGTGCTGTTTTTTACTCTTATTTAAATATAATGTACAGTATTTTCCTTTTTCACATACCGTTTATTATCCAGAAGTGTGTGCAGTGTCATGTTGTAAATTTTGTATTTACTGCCACCCGGTAAATTCAAAGTGTACAATATGACAGCAGGTGCAAAAACACACGAAGAAAAAAAAGTCAAATGAAAATAAAATCCCAAAGTAGTGCATATGCGTTGATAAAATTTATCTCATCGTGGTCAAAAGCAGAATTGTATATTAATTTGTTCAGTTCACCAACAAGTTTTAAATAGGTTACTATTAGAGTAAGGTGATTATTAATAGTTAAATCATACTTCTATATTTACATTTTCAACGGTCTTAAGCTTTATCTGTGATAACATTATACGAATCAATCTTGAAGTCAACAAATTTCATAAAAGATGAGCGAAAAAAATATGGGCGTCTTAAAGCATATAACTGAAAAACGACATTGGCTGCGTCGCACAGTATAACATAGCATGTGTTACATGAAAAATAGTGGCTTTAAAATGGGGTTTTTTTAAGTGTAGATATTGGAAATAATATAAATATAAGTAATACACAATCATTCTTTGAACATTATGAGGTGATAATTCGGTCGGAGCGTGGTCAAATCTATCATAAAGCCCTCCAGCTTTATTGGATTTGACCACGCCCCGACCAAAATTATCACCTCATAATACTAGTATTCAAAGAATGATTCCTTATTCCTAAATTAAAAACCTTACCATTATATTGTATACAATATTATCTAGTAGGTTTATTCTTGATTGCTACTTTGTTGTCGTAATTTTGGTGTGCTCCAAAACTTCAGGAACTTATAAAAGGGAACAACAAATACACAAACTGATACTTTGGATCCTTTTTGGACATATACAGTTATGGTTTTGGACTACCACATATTTGTACTACATACCGAACCTTCGGAATATAGAGGGTGATAGGACTAACGAACTTTCGCATTAATTAACCTCGACTAGTGGGCCAATGGACTAATGAACCTTCAGACTAGTGAGCTGTTGGACTGATTAAAGCCTTCGGACTAGTGGGTCTTCTGACTAATAAAAATTCGGAATATTTGGCCGTCAGACTTGTGAACTACGGACTAGTGGATGGTCAATATAATGTTCTTTTGGACTAATGAAACTTCGGAATAGTTTGTTGTCCGACTATGAACCTTTGGACAACAAAATATTGGCCAGTAGAGATTAACTCAGTTAAGTTCCAGTAATTGGGATGTTGTTACTTGTATATTGGGATCATATGAGATCAGCTACATTTTTAGATAAAACCTATTTATATCAAGTTTGTACAATAATTCAATAAATTGACTAGGATCAAATATTGAATTTTTTTATATCAGATTCTAATTTCTACCAATATTTTCAGAAACTCTGATCACTTTTACATTTTATTGTAAAACAACTTTACCATGACATCTAGTAGACGGTTTATAAGTTCTATTGTACACGTATATATTTATATATACATATATAATTAACATTGGTCAAAGATTTGTAATATTAAAAAGTATATAAAAACCAAATAAAACAAAAATCTGAACAAAAAATACAGTGTATAAATTGATAATGTGTACATACATTTATATACGCAAAATTACATTTACCTATATTTGACATTGTACAAATTAAACTTGAATCAATTCTTATTAAATTCCTTAATGAAAAGCAACAGCCGCTCTTAATGAATAAGTATATGTATATGTGAGAAAGACTATGAGTTTCTAAAATAGTGAAGCACTTTCCTAAACAGGAGTCTAGCATAGTTTACATTCCAGCACAACTTAACAATTCAATAACATGTCAGATGTCAGAGCTTGTACCTATAGATATTGTACAACACTGTAATCATTCCTAATTGATTACCTAATCAAACATTTATGTAACAACCACTGTGTGTATATTGAATAACAAATATAACAAATAAGTCATATACCTATTGATAAAAATCAACTGTCAATGTGACAAACAGAAGACAGTGACAGTCCCAGATAAAACAACTAACAACAGTCAGTATACCGAACAAAACTATCCAACCGTAAAACAGGGCACACATGTACAGGGGAGACAAATGAATCATTTTTTATGTATGCTTCGTGTGTAGATAACAATATATATATCAAAGATACAAAATAATGTATATTTACATACTAAAATGTAAAGTTTGAAAAATTCTTATTAGATAATAGTACTATGAGTTATCCTAATACAGATAGTGTTGAACATTTGACAATGTACATGACAATTATGACAAACATCGCGGTAAGACATGTATTAACTGGGACAATAAAAATTGCACATGAAATGACACAACATGAAGAAAACAGCAGTATTATTAATTAAATCAAGACGTGGTGGACAAGAAGCCACAACTCATGACTATTGCCCTTAGTTACAAGTTCCCCAGTATCACAAGTAACTCATTACAAGGCACTGCATTCATATAATGATCACAACACGGGTAGATAACCGGTTCAATGCTTTTGTTTATAATGGACAACAATTCCAAATTTCACTTGCGGTATCATGCAGAGCTCATTCTCTAGCACGATCAGAGTATTTGATTAAAGAATTTCACTGTAATGAGTATAATCTTTCTAGTACATTTCTAAGGGATTTACTTGATAACAATGTATATAAATTGAGTTCTATATGGTTTTATATGGTTGTAATTAATTTCTTACTGGTTACCGGTATATATAGAATACACATCAGACCAATGAAATATACATGATTAAGGTGACATCAAAACAGCAAAACTAAAAAAAAAAAAAATTAAATGTCTTACAAAAACTCAGTACAAATACATACAGTAAACAGCTCAACAAACTGATGCACCACTAGATATTGATCAAATATGAAGCACTGTCAACAAAGCTTCACCACAGAAAAGCATCACGGGATCGAGTTGAGGAATAGAGCTGTCTCTCTCTTCTCTCATCCTCTGCCAGAGCTTCCTCATAAGATGGTGGTGGTTCATCATAGTATGGTGGTAATTCCACAGCCATGGTATAGTTAAAAATGTCAGGGGGTAATTCATTATCCATCCCCTCGCTTGGGATGTCTCCATCATTGGACTCAAACTCAAAGTTATCGAGAGATGTGTTAGAATGTCTCTCTGTATCACTTCCTACTGGACTATCATCTTCTACGTCGTCCATTTCTTCTGCCGCTTCTGCAGTCTCAATGTTGCTATTCTGAATGTCATTAGCAGAGGTGTGTGCAAACTGGTGTAAGTGGTTTTGAAGCCAGCACTCTGATGAGAAGTTTTCTACCCGCTGTCCCATCAGAATCTCCGACTGCGACACACGGGCCAGACATTTTGGCACATGACCTCGCAGCTCCTGAGTGTGATGTAGAAATGGATTGATGGACAAATTGAAAGGCTTAACCCTGCCTGAATGGTTCACCCTGAATAATGGGTTCCATCTAAAACGGTTGCCGTCTGGAAGTGAATAATCTGCTATTCCACTGGAGTTATTATCCAGAGTACTGGAGTTATGACGTCGTCTTGATCTTCTCCAAAACCTCATGTTTTGAAGATTTGCTGATTTAATTTTTCTTAATAATCCTCCTCAGATGATTTTAGCATTACTGAAAGTAAATAGTTGATCAAATGTACTATTTCTAAAGTCCATCCAAAAATATAACACATGCACACAAATTAACAAGATTATTGAAAAATTATGATGTATTTCATTATTTATCATTATGACTATTTGAATACTGAATTTAAATAACAAACGTATAAGTTCTGATAGGGCTGTGGTCCATTCTCAGTGCCAGCTGTCATTACAGTACAAAATAGTGAAAATACCAATTTCAAAATTTATTGCGCTGTAATCAAGCATGTTTAATGTCGAACTTAAACCCTTTCACAGCTTACCTGTACCGTTCCTTACATGACATCAGGCCACTTTGTAATTTCTATTTGTTTGTTTGTGGTGAGATTTTGCTTCCTGGAGAGATCCTTGGTCCCGAGAAGTTCCGAGAAGTATTACATTTTTGTTTGTCGTAAATGTTTGTATCACAAATAATCTTCCTTCCATTTGTTGTGGGTACATCTGTATATTTATCTATATCACTTGATAAAAATAAACAAGTTGATAGATAATTGCAAGCTGGTGCCTTAATTATTCCATCCAGTAATCTTTTACAACGTCCAAAAACCGCCAATGATTAGAACGACAGTGACGCGGCAAGTATAAACTTGCAGAAAAACACGAACAATATCGAAAATCCTGTATCCGTTATTCGGGATTCTCTAAATGAAACATCCATATACCTTTAACCAAATACCACGCATGTAGAATTTGCCTCCTCAGTATTTGTCGAGTTATTATAAAAGTACCTCCCATCAACGCAATGCACAATGTTTGGAAATTGCTGTATTCCCGAATTTACTCTGGTGAAATGTAAGGATCGCACTGGTGTTGTTATCCACATTTTGGTTGATTGGTAAGAGTTAACTTCTGTGATACATACCCTTTTGCAACATTTTTTTCTCTAGCCATTTGACCATGTGTTGTGGAGCGGGAGAACCGTGTTAAATGGAAAATTATTTATCCGTCTCTGTTGTCAGAGACATAAATAACTTGTTATTTTTGTCTCTGCTGTTGTCACTGGAAATATTTTCACAGAGTATCTAAATTGCCATTATTTGCTAAGATTTTGTTGCCATGATAAAAAGCAACTGTATGTATGCAAAAAAAAATGAGATATAAACAGATGGCTTGCTGTAGATCAGATTTCCAGAAATTTACATTGATCAGGATGTAGTAATTTTGCTTAGGCCTAAAAACAAATGTGTGTTTAGGGTAACACTGATGAAAAAATTAGGTTAGGTAGGTAGGTTTTTTTAGCTCAGCGAGACGAAGTCAAGGAGAGCTTATGCTATACCCTCGGCGTCGGCGGTGGCGTCGGCATCGGCGTCCGGACCTGGTTAAAGTTTTTGTTGCAGGTCCTGTATCTAAGCTATTACTTGTCCTGTCTTCACCAAACTTGCATGGATGATGCATCTGGACCTACTTATGGACTTGAAAGACTTGGATGCTGAATCTGGGTCATAAATTTCAGATGCTGGAGGAGGTTAAGGTTGTTGGACCAGGTTAAAGTTTTTGTTGCAGGTGCCCTTTGATAGCAATAACTTAGTTACTGCTGGTCCGTACTTCACCAAACTTGCATGGATGGTGTGTCTTATGATACTGATGCACCAGACAGGTTTGAGTGCTGAATCTGAGCTATAGGTTGGGGATGCTGGAGGAGGTTAAGGTTTTTGGAGCAGGTTAAAGTTTTTGTTGCAGGTGCCCATTGATAGCAATATCTAAGTTACTACTGGTCCTAACTTCACCAAACTTGTATGAATGATGCGTCTTATGATATTAATGCACCTGACAAGCTTGAATGCTGAATATGAGCAATAGGTTTCGGATGCTGGAAGAGGTTAAGGTTTTTAGAGCTGGTTAAAGTTTTTGTTGCAGTTGCCCTCTGATGATTATATCTTAGTTACTACTGGTCCTAACTTCACCAAACTTGTATGGATGGTGCGTCTTATGATACTGATGCACCTGACAAGCTTGAATGCTGAATCTGAGCAATAGGTTTCGGATGCTGGAGGAGGTTAAGGTTTTAAAAGCTGGTTAAATAAAGTTTTTGAAACAGGTGCCCTCTGATGATGATATCTTAGTTATTACTTGTCCTTACTTCACCAGACTTCCATGGATGGTGTGTCTTATGATACTGATGCACCTGACAGGCTTGAATGCTGAGTGTGAGCCATAGGTTTCGGATGCTGGATAAAGTTAAGTTTTTTGGAACAGGTCACAAGTTTAATAGATGATAGTACTATTTCAAACTTGCATAGTTGATTTAACTGTTATATGAATGAATCGCAGAGGTAACTTCAGATGCAGAGCTTGATCTTCTTTATCAAGGATGCTAAAAAATAGTTCTTAGTTATTACAGGTCCTAACTTCACCAAACTTGAATGTATGGTGTGTCTTATGATACAGATGCACCTGACAGGCATGGATGCTGAATCTGAGCTTTAAGTTACGGATGCTGGAGGAAGTAAAGGTTTTAATTGCTAGTGCCCTCTGATGATGATATCTTAGTTATTACTGGTCCAGACTTCACCAAACTTGCATGGATGATGCGTCTTATGATACCAATGCACCTGATGGGCTTGAATGCTGAATCTCAGCCATAGGTTTCGGATGCTGGATGAGGTTTAGTTTTTTGGAACAGGTCACATGTTTTATAGATGAAAGCTTGCATATTTGATTTAACTTTATTATAAATTAAACGCAGAGGTTGCTTCAGATGCAGAGCCTGATCTCCATTATCAAGGATGCTAAAGAAATCTCCTACCTCACTCAAACCAGCTTGATAGATAGATGTGTTTGTTGATAAATGATATAACATGATTCCTATGATATTGTATGATATGAAACAATATTGTTTGATATGATATAATATGATATCATATGTTATATTATAAAAAGTTATACGATATGATATGATATTCTATCAATTTTTTTGATATTTTATGATATGATATTGTATCATGATATTGTTATGTATAGTATTGTATATTATGATACGATATTGTATAATATTATATTGTATTTTTAATATATTATTTTATCACATGGTACAATTACATAAGATATTGCAAAATATTATATTGTATCCTATGATACAATATTGTATATTCTATAATATTGTATCATACAATATTGTATAATATGATATTGGTTTCAGTAATATAGAATTACGTCACATGAAATTGTTTTATATGATATTGTAATATTATATAATATTGTATCATACGATATTGTATGATATGATATTGGTTTATATAATATATTATCATATCACATGAAATTGTATTATATGATATTGTAATATATATTATTGTGTCATATGATACTTTATGTATAATATAATAATGTATTTTATAATATTTTACTTTATCACATAATATTGTATCATTTGATAAGATACAATTTTGGAATCAAATTATATTGTATTATATGATATAATATCATATAATGTATCAAATATGTTTCAGTGTCACTCAATACAATATCATACTATATTATACAATATTATATCATGTTTCAATGTTATGATGTATTATGTAATATGATATTGTAATATAATACTATATTGTATTATATTTTATGATATTGTATTATGTGATCAAATACAATTAGGTATAACACAATACAATGTCATATCATACGTTACAATATCATATCTCATTATTGTTTATTACGGTATTTTATTGTATTATATGATATATATTATAAATATGACATGATGCAATATTTAATTTTATATCATTGAATTGATTAACATATGAACATATGATTATCATAAAAAAATTTATCAGATGATATATGATATTTTGTCAAAACAGAATCCATGAATATCCAAGATCATAAAGTATGATTTTCATATAAAATGATAAAGGTGGTCTTATGAAGGTGATGTCTCATAAGGGTGATGCTCCGTCTCGGTGAGCTTAGTAATCTATGATTACCTATGTTTTTTTATTTTATCATATTTTTTTTGCATGAATCCTAAGAATGTTTGTTTGTTTGTTTCATATTTAAAAACGTATTTTTTATTGGAAATAAGATAAAATTCACAATCGGATAAAATCAGACATCTAAAAATGGTAGGATCAGGCCATTTTTTGGAATCCGGGATGGTTCGCACCTATTCTGTTTCGCGCTGAGATGATTCGCACCTCGATGTTTCGCACCTCCCTCGGAGCAAAACATCTCACTGTATTAAGATATTTTTCTCGTGTTATTATTGCTCTGAAATTAATTTTAACCTATATAAGAATTGAAATAAGTTATAAAAAAACATTGAAACGGTGTTTGCCTGTTTAAATGCAAGGCTAATATAACGTTTTTTCGTTTTCGTTTGGTTTTTATGAAGCCTTTGAAGCCATGGCCCTAATTTATTGTATAGGTTCAGAACAAGAGGTATTAATTGTGTTGTAATAACAATTATATAGCACGTCTTTCACTTGAGATTTACCTGTATTTTTTTATGAAAAATTACGAGTGTCATTGCAGGTAATTAAGTACCACAGATCTAAAGGTGGGGATAATTTAATTACATAACTTTTCTGCTTTAAACTTTACATTACAGCTTCTGCATCCATTTAACTACCATTTTTGTATGTGTGATATGGTTTGATAATTTTCGTTCCCATATATTTATGAATTAATAATTATGTCATTGGAGAGTGACATACACATTACTGAAAAATACACACGAAAATAACACATATGTAGTTCTATATGCAGAATCATTACTCCTAGTATAAGGAATAATCTGAGGTAATAAATATTCAGGGCACACTTACAGAGGATCTTGTACATAATGGTAAGTTTAGAAGAAATTCATAAATTATCTTTTAAGGCAACTTGCAAACGATTGTTTGCATAATTACGTACATGTATATATGCAAATAGTCTGTCAGCAAATAATATTAATTTTTTATAGCCCACATATTTATTGTCAGATTCATTTTTATATTATTTTTAGCAGCAAATACAACTAAATACATGTAGTTAAGATATAGCCCTACTGCAGTGACTTTTTAAAATTCATTTTCTTATTTACTTACGTTACATTCTTGTAATAAACCATAAATCAAAGTACTGAAGTACTGACGGAAGTTGATTTTATCGATTATCATTTATTCAAAATCAACGATATGTGATTTTGCATGGCAAGTAGTATCAGTAATCGAAATATTTCTAAGAATTTGTATGGATCCAGGCAAGATATAACTCTTGTCTTGTTCAACCAAACGCTCGGCTGTCTCCGTTTATCTCCGACAAGCAAGATAGGCTCTGTTTTGTAGGATATTAACGGAGACAGCCAAGCGTCTGGTTGAACGATCGAGACTACATTGAACTCTAGCGTAGGAATACATACGACTTTAAAAAATATCTAAATTGTTTGTACAATTTAAAATCTTATTATTTTCATGGTATTAATAAATAAGTTTTCTTGAAAAACAATGCTTCAGAATACATAGCATCGAATGTATCGATTATTTTCAAGAACTTAGCGTTGTCAGCGGTATTGATTTGTGCTTAGGTCTAAACACTGTTTCACTTTCGCTTTGCCCGAGTAAGTGCATAGGAGAGTTGATTAAAATCAACTCCCAAAAACTATGTGTTTACTATATATGTTTACATAATATGTCAATGTTTATTCTACCGACACCGGCTACATAAACTTAACATTTACATGTTTCATATTTTTCATTTATTGTTAAGAATGTATTCGATGCGAAACATCGCGGTGCGAACCGTCTCAGCGCGAAACAGAATAGGTGCGAAACATGTTTAGGTGCGAAACATCCCGTACCCATTTTTTGTAGGTTAGGTCGGGTTATCCGAAACACACAACTTTTTTTTTAGGCCTTATTTGAACATGCTACCAACAAGTTGATGATTTCAAAATAGCACAGCAGTTCCCATTCATCCATATATATCATATCGATAAATAGCATCTGTCCTTAATATGTGATACATTACTTTATCTTTATTAATTTTTTATGTATATATTTTTTACAGAAAGAAACAAAAAAATCTTGCAAACAAAGTCCGATGAAATCATTAGAGGATAACAGTGGATTACAGCTATGAATAATATAGACTTTGACAGCACAGAACTATGTCTGATAGATTCAGGCATCAAGTCTCTCCAAAAAATCCCCCTGAGGCCCCAGATCCAGGTTCTGAATCTACACAGTAATTTCATCCACAGAATTGAAAACCTATTTCATTTAAGGAATCTGAAGCATTTGGATTTGTCTGCAAATCAGATCAGTAAAATTGAGGGCTTTGAAAACTTGACTAATCTGAGGACCATCAATTTATCCTGTAATCACCTGAGTGATGTCAGAGGTCTGAATGGACTAAGGTGTGAAGTAAAACTGTTTTATGAGACATAATGCATTTGATTTATTATTGGTGAGAGAGTGCCCACAGTGTTTTGTAATGCATGTGATATAGCTGTAATACATATACATGTATGCATATAATAATTAATAATTGGTTAATTTTAAAAAAATGATTATTTTTCATTTTTTAAGGTCCCTTGTGAAGATAAATCTGAGCTACAATCACATCAGTGACATTTCTGGCTTTAAATCTTTACATGGTTCGGAGTACAAATTATCACACGTCGAACTACATGGAAACCAGTTGTCCTCTCCTCAGCATGTCATCAAGGCTCTGATTGGATGTTCAAACCTCCGACAGTTAACACTCTGTTTGGATGGCTCTTCTAACCCTCTATGCTCTGATCTAGGTCAATCCAGTGTTTGTTTTGTAAATCATTTGTAATTTTATATTAGTTGTCTATTGTTAAATACTGACACATTCATCCAGAATTTTTAAAAGCAATTTAGGCAAAAAAAAATTATTTCCGATTATACCATAAAATGACCAGATTTCACTATAGTTCTGGCGGTATGATGTTTGTCTTTTATGGCTTTCAGACCGGTACAGATCTCGACTGCTGTCTGCTCTGACCCAGTTGGAGGTGCTGGATGGAGTGAATCGTCTCGGAGAGTCAGTGAGCAGTTTTGACGTATTGGCCGATATTCCAGGTAATGTAGCCTTTCAGGAACAGTTAACTTAGAAATCCCAAACATCAGAATGAGATATCTATAACAACATAGATATGTTAAAGACTTTTGAGTCCCTACCTTATTTCTTTATCCAATTTAAACCCATTTATGTTGAATCCTTGGATATGCAAAGTATCTAGACATCTATTGGTCCCTTTGAGTTGGATATAGCAAGTTTTGACTGTACATGTATTTCAGCCTTGGCCATCATATTTAGTAACAATTCTATTCTTTTGAATAAACCGATGTGTATTGAGAAAGGTTGTTTTGAATATTCCAATCTATGGAATAGCAGCTTCAAACAGTGTAGGAATTGAATATTAGCAATGATATTTGTTAGCCTTGTCATACTTTCAGTAGGAAACATTTCACTAAAATAGTTGATATGTTAATTTCATATTTTTACCAGGTCTGGAGAATTACATGGATTTTCTTGTTTCTCAGTCATCATCAGTATCTGTAAGTATCATCATTGTTATCTATCAACTACCCCATAATATACTGTTGTCAGAGAAGAGGATTTTCCCATAAAGATATTTTTTTTTAACCATGTGGTTCATCTGTTATAATAGTTTTATGTTGTATAATGTATACATATTTTGAGTATATCTGTTTGGCAGGATAGCAAGTCAGTGGATGTTGTCACTCCAAAAATTGATCAGGCCTTAGAAAAATTTCGTCAGAGAAAGTCCCCCACCTTCGCCTCAGAAATGAGTGCTACAGCCTCTGATGCAGACACTAGTGCTGGGATCTCTGTAAGTATGAGGCCACTGCAGGGGGTAACTATAACACACTGTAAATAAAAGGTGATCAAAAAGATGCAAATTATTGAAAGAAGTTTTGGTTATGCTGTGATTACTGAATCGGTGAACTGAGTCAGATGGAAATAAAGTAAATATGAAATCCTCCTTTGATGTTTTGAAAATGAACACTAATCCATAAGTATGTGATTTTGTGAAATGTGAAGAAGGGTCGATCTGAATTCAACATAAGATTTTTTTTTCAAAATATAAATAAAATTGCTTACTTTATTTTTTCACATTTCTGTTTTTAGTTATACATGTATGACATGAATTGTGAAAATTTTCTTAATATATTTTTCTGTGAGAAAAATTTGATACAAATTTAGGGGTTGCATAACCTTATAATGGTACAATGGTATATACAATAATTATCATGCATCTCAATCCCTTTACGGATAAGCCGCTGTATGACCTCTATGTGACCTCTTTGTGACAGGTTGGGAGTAAGCAGTCTGTAGCGGATCAAGAGGCCAGGCTGGGGTTCCTGGAGTTACAGCTGGCCCAGCTGATCCAAGGCTCCAAGGTCAGTGGGTTCTAGATTTTTGCTGATCACATTTGCTGTATAAGAGAGGAAAGTTGATACATGCTCTATCTACCCCCTCTATGTTCACTGATAATAAAAGAAATCAATCTTCATTTTTAAAATTTTTTGGCATGAAAGGTAATCGAAGTGTCTCTTTTCAGAAGAGCTCATTAGAAGAAAGAAAAGCATCAGAAAAGAAGCATGTGGCAAAGAGAGGTTGGTGTCAGAGTTATACAGTAATCCAATGCCAGCCCAGCTATACTAGATGTCACATTACTGTGTATTGTCTGAAGATATGTTAGATCTATAAAGCTGATTTATTCCATGTTGGAGTAATATTTTAATTTTGCGATTTTGTAGCTGTTTTTGTTTTAACTCATATCATACTCAGGCTTCCTTCCTCATCATAAGAAGTTCAGAAGAGTTGTCTCTCTTATCTCTTTATCATGAGAGAAGTGACCACAGCATTGTCTTATTCCAGTCTCTAACCTTGAGTTTTGTATCATGTTTAGGTCATTACTTATGTCTCAGATATCAAACAACTGAGCTTGTTTCTTGCAATCACCGGCATCAAGTTAGCTTGATATTATGTCTCTTATATAAACTATAAGATCAAATATTATTCAGCGAAGCCTATGTCTGTGCCCATAACTACTTAATATAATCACAGTCATACAGATCTGCCATATACAGAGTATAAAGATGATGAATTTAATTTTGTAGATATTTTGGAGGGTAAAAGGTTATTTTTCATGGTGGTTTCAATGATCTAATTACATTAATTTAAAAAATTAATTTTTATGAATGTATGTTTTTTTTATAGATGTAGATTCTACTGATGAAAGTGATTGCAGTTCTTTGCGCCGAAGAAGTAAATCCCCAGGAAATCGCAAACAGAGAAGATCTAAAATTCCTAGTTATCGGAAAAGTACAGCTGCTTCAAGGTCACGAAAAGAAGCCAGCAGTCCTAGCAGGGAGGGAACCAGCCCAAGTCCACCAGTCCACAGGTACTGTGTTGTATTGTGTTGTTAATAGGTTTGATACATACATGATATTCTTTGTGCAGTAGATGTATATACATTGAAAGCATGACAAACATAAATAAGATAATGCAGGTTGGTGTTAATGTGTGTCTTCTGTAAAGCACCTTTGGCAAAAAGTAGTTTCTTCTAAATCAAATACACTGCTAACTCTCATACATTTACATAGCTGCATTGAAAAAATACTCTAAATTAAATCTTCACCCCTTGTTAACGACAAATTCCCACTCAATAACGTAAGCATAGAATACAAGAAATTTACAATAACATTATGAATGACATAATTTTTACCTTATGATAAAAAAGAAGACTCAGGAATATTTTTAATTTCAGCTTTTATAAAAAGTAAATATACTTTTTCTATTTATATAAACCCAGTACATATTTTGACATTAATTGAACTGTTCTGAAGGTTAGGTATTTCTATGTCTAATGAGTTGTTAGAGGAAGTTTGCCAACTCTCTTTGGCATACATCAAGCTGTAGGATCACAGACTGTATAATTTCAGGCTATATAATGAATAATATTAATACATGTTTGCCTAAATTATAATTACTGGTATACAGGTTAGTATGATAATAAAGGAAGGTGTAGGTAAGACCTTGAATTATTGTTTTTTATCGAGAGATTTTTTCATTACTTTGTATATACCCAGTAAATATTCATTCGACATAGTCTTGTTTCAAACCAAAGTTTCACCCATCAAAATTTATTAACTATTGGAAAACTACATTTCATTTGGAATTTTTCACTTTCAGATGAACTAAATACATGTTCAGGAACTGAATTCAAATGAGTTCTTATGAGCAAAATGACCAGCAAAATATTGAAGCTGCTGATGGCTGTTTTTTTTTCAATTGTCATTAACCGAAAGACATTAAAACCGTTTTTTTAGTGTTTTGCTCATTGCTCATTTAAAAAGCATTTATATGAATTTCAAAGCAGTTAATTTTCCCAATTTCCCCCAAAATTTTGCCAATTTTCCCCAATTTACCGGTAGATGGCCTTGACCTTAGCCACAGAAGGTGTTGTGACAATCCTGGGTCAGTGACAAATTGTACGAATCCTTCAGGTAGAATATCCATGTGTTGAGTTAAATCACCCATCAGATTTTCCGTTGCAGCCCTGCATTTTAGATGATTTCCAAACAGTCTCTATTCTAGAGAGAGAAATCTGTATTGTAATTAAAATTGTATTTCAAAAACATTATAAAGTGAGTACCCAAATCTATAGCAGTGATCTGCCTTCAAAATCCATATTGTTGGAATTCTTTATTTTGTGTAAATGTTCTCTGAATATAATTGGTTCATGAATTTATGAACATTCAAGAATAATTTGTTTATACCAGAAATTTTATTTATGGGGAAATCCCTTTAAAACATTAGATCATTACAGTTGATATAAATTCCATCATAAAGTGCACTGGATGAAATTCATAAGGCTGTTAATACAAGCCATTCTGTTGAATGATGTTTGTTTGTACTTTAACATGACCTTAGCATGAAACAAGGGCACAGAGATTTACTTGCAAAATGAACATATTAACCTATGATTTTTTGGCAGAGATTTTTCCATGTTTAAAATGTTTTTGTCTGTAAGAATTACATTGACATATGAAGATACCTGGCCTGCATTTTGATACTTGCTGCTGGGCTTATACAAATAAAGGAAGTATTTTAGGTGTAAAAATCACCCTGCAAAGCCTTCTGTGTCCAGAAGAGATACAATTGTAAAAAAAAAAAATTCCATGCTGTCTGGCTTCAAGGCTATTTGAAGAGCAAAATAATATATCGGATTAAATTAGCATAGTATGAAATCTCTGTAAGATTACATCACAGTGTGCTTTCTGACAGATATCGTGTTAACTGTGTACAGTGTTGGATTGTTGATAGTGAAAGTGAACGCAGAGAACATTATTTAAATGTGGTTCATATATCTATTAATCAATTGAGGATTTACTATCTGAATTTTGCAAATAAAACTCCTTGAACTTTGTTGAAAATAAATGTTGGAAATTATTTTAGCTGTCAGATATTTACAAAAAAAATTTTTTTTTATGAGTAAACCTCCAAGTTTTGCAAACTTATTCTATCAGGTACATTGGAGACTTTCCTGTGAGGTACACTGCATCCATTTGTGCTGAAACTTGTTCAATATTGTTCATTTAGCACAGCTATTGTAAAACTATATATAGTTTATGTTCATTATTGTCATAAAAGAAAACTGTCCCATTAGTAGGTTCTGGATATTGAGATAAATCATACTGAATTTGATCCAAAACTTCTTCTTTTCAATTTCATTCACCTCAGTCCTCTTATGATTTTTTTTTTTTTTTTTGCAGTACATATGATAACACTTGTATTATATTCAATATGACCTTGGCAACTAGTGGTTTTGTTGATTTCTGAAAGTGTTACATACTCTGATGTCTATTTTTTCACATCGTACACAATCCAAATTAGTGAAGATTTTTCTTCTTTTTTTCTGCCTGAAGAAAGGGGTGTGTTATAAAGCATCTTGTTTTTCCATGCTTTGAAAATTGTGCAGATACCACATCAGATGCTATTGGCAGTACGCATGTTTTAACATGGATTAGAAAACAATTGTGCTCTAAGTGCTGTGTGTTGGTTTAAGTAGGCAGGGTATGTGAGATTGATTTGTTTTGGGGATGAGCAATGACTCAGGGTTGTCAGACTGATATTCAGATGTCACTTTTTGTAACTGTTATTCCTCTAAGTTGTACAGCAAGAGACAAAACTTTTCATTACTGAATCACTTATATATATATATTTGATATTATATATTTTAAACAGTTTTCTTTCTTTGATCATTAGAGAATTATACATTACATAAGCAGGAATGAAACAGTTCATCATGTGATGAACTGTAACCCAATCACATGATGAACTGTTATTTCATCTTCATTCAGCAAACTTATCCAGGTGAATGTGTAGTACATAAAGTATCAATAGATGATAAAACTATTGTTTCATGCCATCAGTGAAACTATTTTCCCTCAGTATTGAAGAAGCCCAGATAAACTGTTGTACTCGGCCTACGGCCTCTGACAACAGTTTGCCGGGTCTTCTTTCCATCTCTGAACCATATCGGTAGTTTGAATACTGTAACTACTGTTATTTCAGTAAGGTTGACAACTATTGATAAAGATTTCTCTAACTATTATTCCTCCGAGTTGTACAACCTGCAGTTCGTCAAGATGAGAAAGTGGTGGACCAGGAACGGATTTCGGGAACCACCGTCACTGACCTACTTATATAGGATATCTTGTTGATTTAAACATTATATATATACCAAGTGTTAGGCATAAAATGTACTTAGGAGGAAGTTATTACTCCTCATTAAATGTGAAGGTAACACATTTATATAAAAGGAACCCACGGAACTGAAAAAATTAGCTGTAGGTGGGTATTTTCATTGATTTGGAAAATCATCATTGACAATTTTATCTCTGTCTAGTGTCTCTATTTGCCGATAAGACACAAAATAAATCTCTTTACAAATTATTACCATTAAAAGTCGATTGGTTTTATGTACTTTTGCTAGATTTTTCATTATTGTTTACTTTTTCAAGAAATTGCATCCCTTCAGGCTTTTGATAGTGTTTTTGAGTACAAAGTCATTTATCTCCAACAGTCAAAAGCTGTAAAAAGTTTATACAGTAATGGGAAATATTGTTTTTATTGCACTTTTGTAGTGGAAAAGAAACAACTTTTTAAAAGCTGAATGAAGCATTTTTGAGTTTTCAATGATGAAAGTTATTGGAATAAGACGGGCCTTAAGCCCAGTTTGGAAGTGTACTGATGTAAATGCATTAATGTCAGCTATTGTTATAAATTGTGTCCATGATTTGAAACGGGCTGGCAGAAGATGTATTTTTTGTGTATTCAGAAATTATGAATGGCTTTTAATTTTCAAAACTTGGAGATATTTTTATTGTCTCTAATTATAAATGATAACCCTGGGAAAAATATTTACGAGTTGGACATCAAAAGTACAAAAAAATACAAAAAACACTCAGTACGCTTATAAAGTGCATAACAAAGAAAAAATTGGTCAGAAAAAAAATCATTGTATTGGCAGGTTTGATGAAATAATTCTAATTGTTTTGGCATTTTGACTATTAAATTTTACTTTTGTGTAAGAAAGATGTTATAATTATAAGACTTATATAGTTTCCCTACATGTAATTTTGTACAGAGAAATCAATGCAAGTTGATAAGAGAAACAAGGTAGTCTTGCCTTGACTTGAGCCGTGAGTTAATAATGTCTTCTTTTGCAACAAAGGTGTGATCTCCTTCGCCCCTGTCAAGGACATCGGTACAAGTGTCCTTGGGTTTGATGTTAATCGTGTCTAGTTATGTGTTTCTTTCCCAATGAGGTCAACTTTTGCCTCTCTGTAAGATTGTCCTACAGTGACTGAGACCTGGCCCCGCCCCTCCTGTGGACTAGGGCCGATGGTGAGGCAGTGGCCCCTGGGCGACCTACAGCTGCCATGGACAACGTTAATGTCGGTTCTGGAACACAGTCATGAGAGAGCGGTCTAGTTTTACATGGAATTTAATGCTGTGATCTCGTGTTCAAACGTCATGTTGGGAGCTGACTCAAAGCAAATTAAAGCCGTCAGCTCAAGATGAATGACAAGTTTTGTGGAGAGATTTTTTTTTACTGTCTGTGAAATATTGGCAAACAATTCAGTCGGGCTAATTAAAGTACATGTCTTTTAATTCCTAAAATGTTACTTCATTAAGGAAACTAGGTGACCTCGAAAGAAACAGAATTAGATAAAACATTGCTCTCTCCATTTCAGAAAAATTATTTATAGAAAAATGGCACCAAGTTTTGTCTTCAATCAGACCAATACATCCATCATTTTTTTCCACTTTGTACCCAGAAATCCTCCTGCCGATCATTTTAGTCAATATTCTAAATAGTTTAGATATTGTTTATTTTATAAAAGTCCTGTCTCTGGACTCATCCCTCTTGAGAGAGAAGTTCTTAGAACTTCGATCCATGAATCATCTAAAAATTACAAGACTAGTAAGCAAGGTAATTATTTAATGTAAAATCAGAGCGCAAACATTTTCCTGATCAGAGTTCGTCACATTGATCTGTTACTAACAGTCACCAAGAGGTCAGCTCAATGCTAGAGTACTCCGTTTGTGTGAGGAAATTCAAAATATGTAGTATTCACAATGAAGTTCATGATTCATAATTATGATATTCAAGAAAAATAAAAAAAAAAAAGAAGGAAAAAAAAGTTCAACATATTTACAACTCAACAAGTCTGGTTTTCTGGAATGAAAATAAATATATAAATATATCACTGAAGAAATTCATAAAAGTTACTGAGTTACTCAGAGAAAGGTGCTTTCTGTGTTGTAAACTTTCATGCTGTTTCCACGGCGACTTCCAGAACTGTCGTACAATGTGTACTTGTAGCGTGTGCCCTTTCGTTTCCATGGATAGTACACAATCTTAATAAAAACGCGTCTAAAGCGTTTACCAAAAACACAGTACAGAATAAAATTGACTGCGGAGTTGACGATGACCATCAGGTTTGTGATGGAGGTCAGGCGAATGTAGTGCAGGCTGCACTGAAGCTTACTCTTATCAAACATTGTCCACAGAATGTTGTCAGCGATGGAGGGAAGCTGGCAGAGGAGGAACACCACGATGACCGCGATCAGCATGATGGTCAGGTTCGCCTCCTTGGCGGCGTTCGTACTCATCCTGTTTCGAGTCTTTTTTGCGTTTTTGACGGCCCACATGAGCTGAATATTGAGGATGAAGATAAGCACAAACGGCCCCAGGAACATCACAACCAGCTGCAGACAAATGAAGTAGATCTTTTTGAAGTCTGTGTTGCTTCCCAGGGTGGTTGTTATCAGCTCCGGGACTGAGCGATTCAGGCTGGAGTTCCAAGTCTCCACAACAGTGTATTCAAAAAATCGAGGCACATTGTAAATGACTGAGCAGACAAAGATTAGAATTATTATTCTTTTGGTTCGGGATTTGGTGCATGTGTTGGCTGCCTTAAGGGGATGACACACTGCAATGTAACGCTCTATGGTAAAGCCCACGGTAGTGTATACAGTTCCTGTCTGAGCCACCAGGGCGAGGGGATACAGATACTGGTTCATGTAGACCGAGACAAAGTAGTACTCCATCAGTATGTTCTTCTCCAGGTAGATGGTAGGGAGAGCCATCAGCAGAATCATGGCCAATAGCACTCCCGTGTCGTAGACAGCTAGAGAAATCAGGTAGTAAGACGTGGAACTCCTCATCAGCCGATGACGCAGCACCAGAATCGCCAGGATGTTGCCGATGATGCCGTAAGCTGCAATGATGTTGCCCACCACACCCCATGTATAGAACTGGAAGCTGATGGCTTTGTGGTAGATTTCGATGCAGGAGTCCGCCTCAGGCGTGCTGTTTGTGATGTTGCTGAGGTTAAGGATGTTCATTGGCTGGAATGTGTCCTCCATTGTAGAGGTATTGGTGAAAACTACAAAAGAAAACCTGAGATTATACAAAAGATGTCAACTTAAAATCTGTGTCAATTATTCTTGATTTGGTTTTGTTTCTTTCTATTCCTGACCATCCCGCTTCCTTTAAAAAACTATTATGAAAGAAAACAAACAAAATGCAATAAGAAAAAAACTCAATAATACCAGCGTTGATTAATTTTATTTCAAATTTTATTATTTGGATTGATAATTCACTTTTGAATGAGATTTAGTTTAACACTATGGTTATTTATAACTGGTATAAACATAAAAAGAGAAAAAGCTTTTAAATGAATTCATCAGTTATTTTAATTTGATACATAAGAGGCTGGAGAAATCAATAAAAGTGAGGTAAATCAGGAGCTTTTGTGTGTATTACAAGTTGATTTCCTTTTTATATAAGTTGTGTTATTGTTACCAAAAATAAATCAGCTTTTGCCTATTCTTGTACACAAAGTAAAAAAAAATCTCTTCAAATATGAGGAAATTAAACTGGTGAATATTTTTTATCAATTGCAGTCTGTGAGAAAGCATTATCTATGTAAAGTAAAACCCGTTACACAGAATCATTATGTTATGATGACTATTTGCAGAGTTTTCTATTTCTTGAGAATTGGATGTGGTAATTGGTTGATCTGATGGCTTCAAGTGCTGGATCTGTCCATCTGTGTACTGCTGCCGTGCTTTATTGGTACCTGGAGCCCACTGATAGAGGACTAAGCCACCCATTTCTGTGGGCTTCACTCTCCCAATCTCCGAAGCCTTCGTTTATGTACCTCTAATCCTCCATATTGTTCTACCATTGGTTGGTAATTTTGTCCTTTCTTGGACTCTGTTGATGCAGGGAAGCAATCATCTTTATGGAGAAATGGTCAGTTCCTGCTAACAACCCTCCCAAATGAAGTCTGGTGATTAATCGCACGGGATTCCTTTCTTGTTACTGATTGGTGAGATGGGTGGCATGTTTTAATGTTGCTCAGGCGGCCTTCTGAACACTAGCGCCAAGTACCTGACACATCGCTGATTTTGGGGCTGTTAATCTGATAACATCGGACTTTCCTGTGCTCTTCACTGACGTTCTGTTCCACTGTAATCCAGTTTGGTTGCTCTCTCTAATACTGATCTAAACTGATTGATTTCTCAAGGAGGTTGAACACTGCTGTTTCACAGTTAACTGAGAAAGACGGGTTTTTTCTCAGTAATTATCCCCTCAAATCTGATGTAATTCTTTTCAAAGTTGTTCATTGTGATAGTCTATGAGAGTAAAGCTGTGTAGAAGATCATTCAAATCTGTCATCACAGTTTTGTTGGTGAAAAATGAAAACAAAGATACATATATATTGCTTTTTCAGAGTAGGAGGACCTGAATATAAGTTTAATTTTGGAGCTGCTTAATTGGAATAGTTGCAGCATGGTAAAGTTATTGACCTTTCCTCAACCCTATATCACACAGTGCTTCAAAATCCAGTACAAGCCTTCTAATTAGCAGATACTTGTACCTGAATTAAAACATGTTTTGATCCAGTGAAGATAAACAGATAAGATGAGATCTCCATCCCTCCATGATACATAGCTGCTACTCTGACGCAGTGGGAGCACACCTGTACCATGGGTGGCATCACCACAGTGATGTACCACATACAGCCAGCGTACCTGCTCTGGAAGACCTTGACACTTCACACCTGTCCTTCACCTGACAATCTTAATACTGACAATCTGTGCAGTCTGTGTTTTCCCCCATTAGCTGGCAGCCACTTGGTGCATTGTAATGATCACTTACTTATGTTCCCTTAGAGGGCCTGATTCTGACTAAACATGTAATACTTGAGATCAATCATCAAACCTTTTTGTATATTAAAGTTCTTCCTTCAGATTGTCTGATGGTGTGTACTCTGTTGGTTATTTTAAAACCTTGAGATTCTATTCTGTTTGCTATCAAACAGTGGTTTGTTCTTCAACTTAAAACACTGCAAGGTCATTAAAACTGATTAATAGTCTTAAAGATAAACAATTATCAAGTTTGTCAATCACATTTGAAATAACTGTAAGTGTTCCAAGGTTCAGAAAAGGTCAGATTTGTGATAATTTTGTGCTTGTAAAGTTTAATTGCCTCAGGTCTTTTGGACATCTTTGTATTTTTGCAAATTAACTGAATCATCTGCATTTGCATACAATTGTTTTTGGTCGCATTGTTTAGATCTGCATCTTTGAGGAAGGTTGCATTCTTTGAGGAGAATACAGGCTGTTTTTCATTCACACTGAAGTGAGTAGCATGCTAGGCAGATCAGCAGGAATGGAACCATCTATCTTCTGTGGTCATAGAACCCTATAAAATTCCATTAGAATTCCACTCCATTTGTTTTCTCCAATTAATTACCCCATCTTTCTATTATTGCCAAAAGCTCTTTACTGAAGCCCAAGGTGTGTTCGACAATAGTTAAAGAATTACAGCAATCGTGCTTACATTGAGAGCAATGAGTAAAACAAAAGGAGAGTAATATCGGAGTGAGAAATTGACGGATTAAGATGGAACCAAACCCGGAACGTGCAGTAGTCGCCTAACTCTGAAGTTACGAGACCATGCACAGAATCGCTCTGGTGGAAGGAAGCTGAGAGTGAATGACCACGGCATCTTGCGAGCTTTCCGGGGCCCGTATCGCTGTGTTAGATTTTCCTGGTATTTTCTCATGTGAATGCTTTTCCCCTTTGTGGTTGGTCTATAACGCTTCAAATCCATCAAATTCTCAACAATATTGTGTTCTGTGGTATTGATTTTTGAGACTTAATTACTTTATTAAAAGAGGATTTTTTGCCACTTATGACTTTCTATTTTATTTGATGTAAACAAGGCTCTTCTAATGTTAGAAAAAGCCATTAAAGAACTTATAAAAAAAGATATTGATTAATAATTTGTAAATAATTTGTTAAAATTAACAGCTTTTCAAAGAGAGTCATTCTATTATTGTAATCCCAAGTGATCTTAGTGAATTGAGACAAAGGGTTGTTTTCAACAGTAGTTAATATTTCTACGTTGATCCTCAAGAATAATGAATTAATCGAACAAGCTGGTAATTAGATTTATGGGTAGAGATTAAGGATTAGATTGTGTTTCAATCCAGAGCTCTGTACTTTATGTCCTGGGCTTCTCTCACACTAATCCACACAAGTGACAGTATGAGATACTATAGAGGTTGAACTCAGTTTAACAGCCAGACATTATCATAAGATGAAATGAGTCTTCTTCTTTTCAATTATTTTTCATTATTATTCTTGGGATCAATAGGATTAAGTCTGCGTTGAATTGCAGTATAGGTTTTCCATGGAGTTCCGAGATTTCATCCCGAGATCGCCCAGATCAGTTTATTGTCACCCCAGCTGTCTCAGACCTGGACAGCCGAGATTCCCTCAATGTCGTCGTCTCGCAGAATCAAATTGTGTTCTCACATAGATTTTTTTTTACCATGTGTCTAATGGAGCAGAAAAAAGAATAATGAAATCAAAAGCTAAATGGGGAAATCATTGGGGATGTTAATGGCTTCCTTACAGTGTTAAGGCTCTGGAAGCATTGGTGATAATGACCTGTTTTGTATCAAGTTTCCTTGTATCATTAGATCGGCAATAATATATGTTTAAATATAAAGCACTGTCTGATTTTAGAAATATTGTAGATTTGAAGTCAGATGGAAGTCTTTGAAAGTGTCAATTAACATATTTTCCATGATGCTCAAAGAGTAACCGAGATTTATGGAAAATAATGCCAGGGATGTGAAAAGTCCAGTAACCGCCAGACCGCGGTTACTTAGAGGAATAGTTCAGGAGATAGTCAGGTGATGTGGTGGCTTTATCAGGGTGATGTGGTGGCTTTATCAGGGATGCCCATGTGAGAACCCAGGATGAGATTTCAGGGAATGTTTATTTTTTTAGCCTTGTTATCGCATGTAATCATTAATTGTAAGGAAATATTGACAGTTTTAGTATCAGAGTTCAGAAGAATTTATAGATTCCCTGCAAACAGGTGGATGAATAATGAAGATCTGAATAAAAAATGTCCACAAAGCTGTGGTTGTTTTGATTTCAGTCATATAATTTCAGGATTCTAAGGGATTTGCATCTTGAATTTGTATTATTTCTGGGAAATGAACTTTTCATTCTCTCCATCAAAGGAGGGGAAAAAAAATTAATGAAACGGAAAGTCTTTGATTGAGCTATCCTTGGAAATGTGAAACAGGTTTATAACAAACCACAAAATAGGTAGCACAATAAAAAATTACTTTGATGTTATGTGTTATTTGCAGGCATACAACAGTAATACCGATGGGAGAGAGGTGACCACTTTTAGACAAATAGTTTAAATGACTAATACATGTACCAGGAAAATGACAGCTTTCAATCAAAAGTTTTATATTCTGCAAGATCTCTAACATTCATATACATCTGGAAGTCTTATATCGAAAGGGGGGATTAGATGAGGGTGGACTCAAGTGTATAATTGTCTTAAATTGATAGAAAGCATTAAATTCTTGATACCTTGATTGTTACATTAAAGTCCATTTAATAATATCACAATGGTCTCAGGCTTTTTGAAAACATTCATAGGAGAGTAATTTTGTTGATTTGAATTCAGAATGGACATGAATAAGCCCAATCTTGAGACTAATGGGTTGTCCCTATAGTCAATCTTCTAATTGAAATAAATTTATGATCCTTTTAAAACATAAAAAGTATTAATTCCAAAAATCTGAAAATCCCTCTTGTTGTAAATTTGTGAAGAAGTATGAATTTTATGTTCGCATCTGTGATTTATGACGATGTGTGGATTTTTATATTATTTATCTGGGGAAAAGAAGAGCGAAAAATCTGACGCAAATTTATAACATGTTTTGGAAAATTAAGCTGGATTCTGAGTATATCAGAATAGCCTGCTGAGAGTACGATATAGTGAACACATTAGTAATCATGTTATTGATGTCTGAATTATTGGGTAATAATTAGTGTTTTATTCAACTTCTAAATATTTCATAGGGAATTCATTGGCTTTGAATTTATTGCGATTGTAAGATTTAACCCAGTTTTGGGGGGAATTTTGACGTTAGTGGGGACTTTAGTCTGAATCTTTATGGTCCGAGTCTGTAGACGGCGACACAACATCCTCTTTAAGGGTTTGATCATGACGTAGATTGCTTCTTTCAAAAAAAGGATATAAAATTGAGTACTCTAGATCCCTAATTAAATTCAAGGAATTATCTGTGTTAAATTGCAAGAAGCACCACTAATGGTTTTAAAATCACACTTTTATTTTTCTGACAGTTGTGAGCTTAATGAAATCATAGCAAAACTTCAGAGCTAGCTATTTCATGTTTTGTGATTTGACTCAGAACAAGGAATCACAGAATTAAGTACTCGCCAAAAAAAAACATATGATAAGGAATGTACAGTACCCCGATTACTTGACTCCAACAAGGTGAATTCCTTGACTCCAACAAGGTGAATTCCTCGACACCAATGTTAATTTTAAAACATGAATGTTAAATTTATCTTTTGTTCTTTTTAATTCAATATTGAATTTTTTATGGAAGTATTTTCTATTTGCTTTCCTTTCATATTTTTTTAATTATACATGTATATATTTTTTGCATGTATGATGTAAGCTTGACTTTTTAGAATTGATTTATTTCGTTTTTTGTTTTTGTGAAAATGGAAGTTTTATTATAATATTAACCATTTATGTACAGTTTGTGAAATCAATGGTGATTTACATTACAGATAATTTATCCTAGCTTATTGATATCTATTTGATATTATCTCTTTCTTTATGTATCTGGAGTTGGTGTTTTTTATCAGATTGCTTGAATTAAAAGCTCATTTGTCAAATGATAGTGTAGAATTCTGTTTCACCCAACTACGGCTAGTGACCAAGGCTTTAATGTAACCAGTCGTGTAACTTTTTTAAAGCCATTTTGCTTCTAATGAGTTTTTCTCTTGTCATATCAAACAACGCAAAGATGTTAAGAAAACAGAATGAATCCAGACATCAAAATTTGAATTAAGAAGAGATGAAAGAATTCCTATCATATTAGGATTAAGATACTTGGATCAGTCAATTCTGTATATTTTGAATTTAATCATTTTGTGTGAATCAGCAGAGATAGCCTAACAGCTCTCAATAAAAATATCAAAAAACACATTTTTTTTAAACATTTAACTTTTTATGTTGACAATTGTTTCAGCATTTGTATTATGAATGTAAATCATTGAAAAAATTATTTGAAAAATTCTTCTTCAAAACACAATCAAATATCAATCAAAATATGAAATTATGTAAAATAAACATGGATATTTAAAAATTAGATAACAAATATCAGGCACAAGAAAGTGAAATACTTACCAAAAATCTATGAGAAACAACACATTGGGTAAGATTTCCTGAAACAATTAAATGGTAAACACTAAGTGATGCACCATTGTAACCCAATAAAACCCGAACAAATGTTTTTTACAAAGCTGCAACTGCTACTAATATAAACAGTGAGCAACTCAATCAGATGTATTTATGGACCTCCGCTTGTGATAGGGCATCCCTTAAATTGCACCTATCAGTGAGAAGCTTTCAGCTCGCCACTTAAAGCCCTCGTTTGATTGGTGGAAACAGATTAGATCTTCTATTGATTGCTTAGATTCAGCATGTTCCAAAAGAAAAAGAAATTTTTGATAAAGGTGATTATCTAAACTATTTAAAAATTGTCTTAAAGTAAGATTCATACAGATGATTAAATTTGAATTGGTCAGTTGTAAAAACATTTTTGTATTAAATTTAAAGTCTATAATTTCTATTTTAAAAGCAAATATTTTTTCAAAAGAGTGTGCTTTCTGTGAGAATTTAGTGGTTCTTATCTTAAGGTAATTTTGGAATTGTTCAATGATTCCATTTTACAAGTTATTAAATTCTCTTTTAAGCAACTGTTTTATGTTTCAGACCTCATTACAACAGCTAACCTTGTCTGTGAAAACATCCCCTTCTGAAAAGCGGTTCTTTCATATTTCTTGTAATCATGTGACAGTTAACATAAAATATGAAGCAGCGGTGAGGATAAAAAGATTTTCTGTCATAATGGTCTGTGACTAGAGCGGGGAATAGCCCAGGGCCTGTAGGATATTGTTTTTGTGTACCCTGGTAATTCTGTGTCTCTCTTGACGTTTTGATGTAAATGACAGCAAGGAAACACTTGTGATTGCTGTGTTAAAGCACTAATTTATGGGGGAAACCAATAGTTCATTCATCCCAAGACATCCCACACTTATTTTAACCTTTCGCCTGGAGAACTGCAAACACTGTTTATAGAGTTTTTTAGCGAGGTGTTGTACACACCTAATTAACTATTAGAAAGTCCTTGGTCTGTCAATACATCTATCAATTTGCATTTACATGATTTCATATTTTTTATATTTAACTGTATAAGGTTTTATATATTTGTTTATTAGTATAGTATTGTTTCTAATCTAAAGCATTTGCATTATTTTCCTCATAGTCTTTATATTAAATATTTATCTACATAATTTTTGTATCAGTATATAAACCATATAGTAAAGGGGTATTTTTTTGGGGGGGGGGTTGGGGGTTATAAGCAGTGTAGTTGCAGTAAAGAAGAAAGTGTTAATAACATTTTGCAGCATCAAGTATCTTGAAACAAATGAAAAAATGTGCAGATCTCTTCTCACTTTCTGCTGATAACTAATGAAAAGCAAGGGGGGGGGGGGGTAAATTAACTTATCAAATAAATGACTTGGTGTAAAATGCAATAATTGTCTTAATCATAATCTACTTTGACAGGTAATACAAACTGCATGAATGTTAACTAAACTGTTGCCAGCATTGGTCAACTGATATAAAGATATTTAGATTACTAGTGATTGATTGATTGATTGATTGACTGACTGACTGATTCATTGATTGATTGATTGATTGATTGATTGATTGATTGATTGATTGATTGATTGATTGGACAGATATTACTCATATATTTAGTGATTATTGATTGAATAGAAAGAAAGAGCCTGGTTAATACATGTAATTGATTGATTGGAAGAGATACTTTGATTTACTGGTTATTGTTGTTTTGATTAATTGGAAGATATACCTGGATTTAGTGATATTATTGGTTTTGATTAAAGGGAAAATAAGACCTGATAAATAAATGGATCAACTTGATATTATTAGTTGGATTGCCTGGATTAACTGGTTTTTATTGGTTGGATAAACTGGACAGAAGTACTGTATATACTCACCTATAAGTCGGGTTTTTGGGAGTAAAAAATTGAGTGAAAAGTGGGGGCCCAACTTATAGGTGAGACATAGTAAACAAATTTTTACAAGAGAGAAGTAAGTTATATTTCTTTTTAAATAATAAACAGATAAATGCATTGAACATGTGTTCATAAAAAGAAAATTCAAGCAGTCTGTTTTTCACACCTAAGGTGATAATAGATATAGGGGTCATGTCACCTAAAACAACACAAGCCAACACCCCAGTTTAAGGGGCTAATTACCAACCTAATCAGTCGATAAGGAAATAAATCACTATCATCAAATTTTCAAAAGGATTCTCTTTAAATACCTGTTTTGAAGCTATTACCAACTTGTAATTAGTGTTATATAAAATAATGGCATTTAAATCAAAAGTTATCAACATCATAGACCCATAATAGAAATAGTCTAGAAGCAATTATGGGGTGAAAAAAGGACAATTTTTTTTAGAACTCAAAACATGTATGATAAAATGTGGTATTTTATTGAGAGTGTTTGTACATCAATTGTTCTGAAAAATTAACCCGACTTATAAGGGAGTCAACAGCAAAATCTTCAATTTAAAGCTGGAAAAAGGCAATCGACTTATAGGCAAATCACACTTATAGGCGAGTATATACAGTACCTGGATTTACTGGTTACTATTGGTTGGATAAACTGAACAGAAATACCTGGATTTACTGGTTACTGTTGGTTGGATAAACTGAACAGAAATACCTGGATTTACTGGTTACTATTGGTTGGATAAACTGAACAGAAATACCTGGATTTACTGGTTACTATTGGTTGGATAAACTGGACAGAAATACCTGGATTTACTGGTTACTATTGGTTGGATAAACTGGACAGAAAAACCTGGATTTACTGGTTACTATTGGTTGGATAAACTGAACAGAAATACCTGGATTTACTGGTTATTACTGATTGGGTTCATTGGAAGAGATACCTGGATATGTAGACAATTATTGATTCAGAATTCTATTGATTAGACAAAGACACCTCATCACATATAATATATTTACTTAGTTCTCAGAGACCAGGAAAATGATGTATTAGAAATTATTGTCAGCTGTCCATCAAATAGGGAAAGAGATTTCTCTAAGGTGGTCAAATAAAAACAGACA